>NW_024881261.1:20178373-20610873 GCF_018691265.1 Tyto alba
CTGTTCTTCTGATAGCCTAGGGGTCTCAATGACAAATCACCCTTGCTACCTACCCCCAGTGAATACTCCCTGCTTGTCAGGCCAGCTAATTGTTTTGGAGTGGACGTAATACATCTTCTGCCAGGAGAGGTTTGTGAGGCACATGATGCTGTAAACAGTCTTCTGTTTATCTAATCTCTTCTCTTGCTGCTATCATTACACATATATACAAACTCCCTTTATAGCTTCCCTCCAGCCACTGCTCTGGTTACAAGCCTCAACAAGTCCTTGCTCATTTCAGAGCTACAAGCTTATTGAAGGAAATTAATGCAATAACACTAGGCTGTTATTGTCTCCTAGCATGTAAGGTGCTGTGCTGTCCATACTCACCCTGCTTTCAATAGCAAGGTAAAGATCTTTGCAGAAATTTCTCTCCACTTGACAGCTGCTCAGCTGGGACACATGTCTGCTGTTCTTTTCTCAGAGGAAGGTATAAGTAGTATGTCACCCAGGAGCTGGATCCTGATTTCTGTTGATGAGATGGCAATGCAGCTCACTAGAAGACACTAAGGCAAAGCTGAAGAAAGATGGGACATGAATGCGCCATCCAGCACGCAAAGCACTTTCCTAAAGTGAGTGCTTAAGCTACAAGACTGCAATAAAAGTGGGGCTTAGTGTGTAGGCCAGTACTAGAACTGACCTTTTCTCTGTGTTTCCAGAGAGAAATGTGAGACCAGAGAAGGTTTTATGACAGCTTATAATCTCCCTATCACTTCTGCAGTGAGTGACTGGGCAGGCGATTAAGTTTTAATTGAAAAATTGGAGGGAATGGGAGGAAAAAAAAAAAAAACCAAACCAAAAATAAATACTCAAGTCAGCAAGTCACATTAGTGACAGCAGCTAATGTTTCTAAAATGAGCTTTAAATCCTTAGCCTCCCTCCAAAGCAAACATATTATGCATTGTTCATGATGCTCTTAATTGGAAATATGTAGCCGTCCAAATAGTAGAAGTACATTCATTTATTTGCTCAGAGCCTGGATCGATATCAATAGGTCATCTTAGGGGAGATGTATTTAGTTTTAATTTTAGAGATCACCTGCCCCAAAAAATCTGAATTTGTAAGCTGGACATCTTGGTTTCCTGAAACCGATCTCTGAAAACAAGAAGCTGGCTGAAGGCATTAAGGTCTGGGATGGTGGGAAAAATAGATCAGGACTTTAATGACAGAGAAATCACTGCTTCAGGACAGAGGATCTGTCTGAAGACACCTAAGACCTGGTCTCAGGAGGGCAGGCACCTGATGAAGTGATGAGATTTGCTCTCCCATGGTATACAAATGCTGCAATGGTCTGAAGTCTCTGCTTCAGGACACAGGTTGCAGCTATGCGCTCTTATCCCAGGCTGTGGTTGTGTCCTTTGCTTCTCCAGGCTCCTTACTGCACCTGCCCCAAGTGTAACCCCAGGAGCAGTGCCCAGAGCTTCCTGGGTGCTAGGAGATGCAATGGCCTTGATCCATTACCTGGTTGAGTTTCCCCATCTACTATATATAGCTATTATCTGGGGAGAGATAGTGATGAACATAGTGATGTACAAGAGGGGTAAGGCTCTCTTTAAAACATTAACAGGAATTGCTGGCACTGATGACAATAGGAAATTACATTTTCTGGGTAAAAGGAAAATTATGCATTCAGGCAATCTGGTTGCCAGGAGAAGAGAGGCTAGTTAGTGAGTGCATGTCAAAACATATCCACTGCCAGTGAAGACACATTTGAAGAAAATCCAAATACAGTAACCAAGCAGCTCAAATTTTTTGTTTCTAGGAACCAGCCCAAATCCAGTTCATGCCTGAGATTTTTTGCCATCTGAGAGCTGCCTGTGTGAGATCCCAGCCCCTGTCCCACCACCAGGTGTTGGCAGCACAAACCTCTCACCCATGGTCCCTGCACTCATGGCTTCAGACCCCAGAGAGGCATCCACCATGAAGGGAGTTTGTTTCTCTGCATGGTTCATGTATGATGAGGGTGGTGGGGGCTGCAGCTAGGGGCTGAGAAAATACTGAGCTTGTCGTAGGCTGTAGCCTCCTGATAGTTGAGGAGTTAACATATCTTTCAGCGCTTTTGTGTTGGGTGAAACTTACATTATAAAATTACCAAGGAATTTAACAGGAAGGCTACTGTTGCACTGAAAGTATACATGAGAAAACGTCTTTTTAGCTTTGCATTACAAGCTCATTTTTTAACTAAAAATGTTCTTTTTTCCACACACTCGTTCAGGAAATATGGTGATTTTTCCCACCATCCTGGGGAACGGAACAGGAAAAAAATGGATATTTCTACATTCATAAAGAATAGAATATGACAAATGCAATTTCAAGCCATTTCACCCTTTGCTGTGAATATTTTCACACTGTCCCTCTGGGCACCCCAGACCCAGATGGGGTTGTACTGCTGCTGGGGCTCCTTACCCTGGACAATACTGCTATCCAGTGTTTGGAGATGTATTTGCCATCACAGCAGTTGTAAAGAGGACAGAGACCAATCTGGGTAGGCACTGGCCTGTGATTCTCTGCTGATAAATAAACATCACTGCTTCCCTTTTGCACTATGCAACTTGATGGTAAAGGTTTCAAAGAAATGTTGAGCTGACATCAAAAAAAAAAGACTCTCCAAGGCAAATAAAAGGAGATTTATTTTCTTATTCAGGTTTCTCAAAGGCTCCTTCTCTGTGCCCTTTCTGTACACAATGGTTTTCACCATTCAGGAATGCTTTCATTTAACGTCTGAAATAGCTTTTTGTATCTCCTGGTAGCTTTCTTTAACTGTAAAATAAACATTCTTTCCTTTACAGGTCTAAGGATGTGGGTTTTGGGGCAGCATGTAAATAATAGATCCAGGATATAATTTTTTTACTCATTGTACTATTAGACTTTGTTTTTCACTCAGCTAGTCTCTAAGTCCTGGTCTCCTCATAAAAGTTTGGTCAGTATAATGCTGTAAAGATGTAATTTTTTGTTTAAGCCACAGTAGTTACATTAACTCAGCTTTAGTGGTGAGAATGCCTTTTGTATTGGTACAAATTATCTCCCTTGCTGTGCAGGAACAGAAATGGCAGTATGTGTTCCCTTACACTGGTATCAGGGCAGCTGAAGTGGACAGGACTGTATTCATGCAGGTCTGATGGGATGGTTATGGGGGCAGGTAGAGAAATCCTTGTTACCAAGTGGATCTACTGAGAGATTATATTACAGATGCTTTACCAGGTCCCCGCTGCTCTTGGAAACAAGCTGCTGGGCAAGAAGGACCATGGGACATATCTACTCTGGTTACAACTTTATGACCTACTCTGGAATCTATTTTTTCTGAGGAAAAAATTGAACTATTCTCAGTCCTTTAGCACAAGCAACTACCACTAGCATTATTGAACAATGCAGAGTGTGCTTCATGATGCTGCTGATTTTTTCAATTTTTTTTTAAACTAGATAAATAAGATGCAGCTACCATGATGGTGGGACTTCAGTGTATTAAACTTCAGACACTGGTAGGCAGGGATGCCTGTCTGCAAGATGAACTCCTGCACAGTGATAATGGGTTATCGGGATTTCCTGCATGGCTGTGTGAATCGGGGCCATCTGTCAGCAGCTTTCTGTGGTGACAGACTGATGCTGAAAAGACGGATGGAAGGAATCTGAAGCAAGAGACCTTCCCAGCTGTAGGGGAGGCTGAGCTGGATAGATTTACAGTCTGCCTCATTCTCTTTAGGAGTGATGCTTTCCTGAAATGTTTTTCCTCTGTATATATGATATTTTGGCATTAGGTTGTTCCCCAGGTACTGCATTAGCTGCTGGGAAAGAGAACTGCAGGGTCTCGGCTCAGGTAACCTCTGTACATCCTAGGCAGCTGTATCTCAAAACCTGACTGAAGGTGGGAGTATGTTTTACCCCAGGTCTAACTTTCAAAGCCTGTGGAGAACGCAAATCAGGAAGAGGCAGAGGGAGCTCACCCATTATCTGTAACCAGAGAGAGATTAAAGATATAACTTAAAAGTAACTGCCTTGTGCTCTGACAACAGCTTATCAAAATATTTACTATATCCCCCTTGACTTAATGTAGTTGTTGGTGATTCTCTGTGCTATGCTATGTAACTAATTTATTGCAATTCAAGTATGCCATTGTTGGTTTTGAACTCAAATAAATGGTTTTAGTGGTGATTTATGTTTAAGAAATAGGAGCTGCCTAGTACTGGTGAGCTATCCTACAACAACAAACCAGACCAAGCAGTGCAGTCCTCATAATAATGCTGTTTTGTGGCAGTACAGATTAAATACCCAGCTTTTCTAAGATTTCTATGCTTTCTTTGTGGTACTGGAATTGCTGAAGATGAGGTGCTTTAAGGTTATAAGCAAGTCAAGGGTGCCAAAGTAATATCTTTCGTTAGACAAAAGTCTTCACTAACTGAAGGCTTGTTTAGTTTTTCCAGCTATGTCATTTAGTCTAATCAAAGATACTGCTTCCCCTTCCAAACCTTTGTTGTGGACATTTTAAAATGGGGCTTACTTACAAAGAAAATTAAAAATTAGAGACGATGCAGTGGAAAGGCACACACACACTCCAAAAAATGATCCAAGAGTTCATGATTGCTTTGCCGTGCGGGAACTGGAGAGCTCAGGCTACTTAGTGCACCAGGAAAAAAAAGAGGAGCCTTGCTCAGACTAATAGGTGCCTTCATGGGAAGAACTTACCCTGTTGTGATAGGCTTTTTACTCTTGTGGAGTTACAGCAAGAACTACAGCTGGAGATTAAATTTGAACTAGAAATAATGGCATTATTCTTTTTTTTTATGGTATGTTGCTTTCTATAAGCTTTTCTCTACATTCAGCTTGCAGGCTCAGTACGACAGTAACAAAGTGAAAATATAGGACTTGTACATCACACTGACTGACCCTTTCCCCTCTTACAAAGAGTAACTCTACAAATGAGTTAAAAGAGAATGGGATTAGCTCCAAAGAGTCTGAAGTCTCACAGTGTCTCTGAGGCTGAGGAGGACACAGAGATTCCTGACTCTTTGTGTTTGCCATCCTCCTCTAGAGGTATTGAAATACCATACAGCCAGGCATGTACTATAAATAATGAATGACCTAAAGAACAAGTTGGAGACCACTAAACACTGAAGGGATTTAATGGCTAACCTAGGATTTAAGAGACCTGCATCAAAAGATCTGCTCTGTCCAAAGGAGTTAGTAACTCTTCCCTTTCCTCACATTTATCTGTGAAGATAAATGCATTAAGGCTTGCAGGAAGCTCATGTGCTGCAAAGTGAAGGCCAGGTGCTTAAGAACTAATCACAGGATGTGGACATAAAACACACAGGTTGGAGGCTGTTGGGACAGTCTTTTAAGAGGATCCAAAGCCTCTCCCCAGCAAAAAGCAGAGTGAACATTTGTCTTACTGACTGTTCAACAAACGTTGTCCAAGCAGTCCTGGTGCAGGCACCCAACGTACCTGTCAGCCCTCCCACCTCCTCCCACTTGCTTCTCATTGCGCTCACTGCAGGTGGCCACACCAGCCCAGTGAGAGCCTGGAAATCATGGGGGGAAACAGTGCAATACTGGCTGATTGAATAGCATCAGCCCATAGCCTTGCACCTAGTTAGCAAAGCCCAATTTAAAACCAATTCAAAGTGAAGCAAGAACAAGAGCGTGCATTTGCAACTCTTTCCTTTCTTCTCTTTGACCGTTCCCTGCCTCTTGGTTTCCTCCATCCTCAGGATAATTTTGCCTTGAAAATAATCAAGGTCCTCTAAACCACACACATTAACAGCCATTTGGAGACAAAGCAGTTTGCCACCCACATGTGCTGAAGCAACCAAGTTGTACCAAAAGGTCAGTGGTCCACTTAGGGACCCCTTTCTTTCTGGCCGTGAAATTGTAAAGATGACGTTGCCTGACCCACTGATTTGCTGAGGACTAGTAGTACAACATGTCTGACTACAAAAGCATCAGCAGGTCTCCATGCCCAGATTAAACTTTCATCCACCTTGGGGGTATGAGGTAAAGCTCCTGCTGCTTGGAGATTTCATCTGGGTTAGAGGATTGGCAAAAGGTCTCACCTGGGGAAGGAGACTTGTAGACCTTGTTTTGCACATTTATAGGAGGCCAAAGCACCAAACAGGAGGGGTGGGATAATTAACAGGAGTTGCTCTTTGTTCGGTTTGTAGCATGCTGTCCCCAGCCCCCAGAGCAGCTTATGCCAGTGGTTGTAGCTCAGCCCAAGGTTTAGCTCTCCTGGGCTGTTATTTCCAGCCTTTTCAGGGAAGGTCTGATCTACAGCCTGTTGAAATCAGTGGGGGTTCCCAGCTGACTCTGATGAGCAGGGGATCAGGGTCGTGCTCACAGGTGCTGCCTCTGGTGAGATTCCAGCATGGTCTCAGGGAGTTTGGAGAAACAGAGGCTGATAAAACAAGCCACAAAAAGCAGCTTCCCACTGGTCCTCTCCTGTCAGGCAGAGGCCCCTTTGCTGCTGGGCTTCTCTTAAGGGGTGTCAAAGTGCTTGCTAATTACAGCTAATGAGGAATTTAATTGTCCTTCAGCACATTGCTGGCTGTTCAGGCTGCTGTATGGTTGGGGGTGGGGTGGTAGCAGTGTGTCTTCTTGTCCTAGTCTGGCCCACACACATGGTTGGAAGGGGCAGGAGGCCTTCCTCTGCCCTCAGTATGGGGGACTCTGTGAGGAGGGGTTGTCCCAGACCCACAGCCCCAAGCACGTGCACATGCTCTTCGGGTATGCTTGCTTGCACCTGGAGGTTCCTGGATGTGGTAACGCTTCCTGATAGGATCTGCTTCCTCTGCTCAGCTTGGGGACTCATGAAGGCTTCTTGGCAAGGTACATCCTTCTGTAGGGGGCTTTGGATTTGTGCAGTGGCTGTTGTGATCTGTATGGAGATGGCAGAAAGCAAAATCGTAGTGTTCTTGAATGGTGAGGGGCTGGTGAGGCCCTGCTGACAGGCTGGGTCCCCCTTCTTTGCCATGTGCTGGGTTTGTTTTGTTCCAAATTGTCCTGCTTGGTCTGTGTGTTTGGGGGATGGATACAGGTGGGAAGAAGGTGCTTGTGAAGCATGCGCAGAAGGGCAGGCATTGGCTTGGACATGCTATTTACAAACACAATGCCCCTTGCAGTGTAGCAGGAATGTCCTAACCCCACCTCTGGTGTCAGTGTCTCTCCCGCCCTGGTCCCCAGCACCGTTCTCTGCCCCATATGCCTCCTCTATTCTCTGTTATGTGGCACATATAGCCCCTCTCCTCTCACCTATGCATCTGCACGTAGGCTACATTCATAACCTGAGAAAAATGGTTCTATGCCTTGTCTTATGCAAAGGATGGTGGCTATGTTTAGGTAAAATCCATGCAGGCAAGGTGATGTATAACATATTGCATGTTGTAGGGAGTCATGTTATACTCTAGAAGAAGCCTAGCTTCCCTCCTAACCATTTAGCAGGTAAAAATGTCTGTATTCCAGTTTACCAGATCAGTCATCTCTTTCATTGCAAAGGCAAAACCTCCCTCAAAGTCCCAGATTAAAGCTGCCTTTAGATTATTTATATTCAGCATACGGCCTTTGCTTTCCTGAAGTCAGCTGATGTGCAAGCAGGATTTTATAAAAAGACCATTACTGAACAGTCTAATGGGAGAGAATGCATTTGTGTGTGTGCACTTTGCTGCGTGGCTCCAGAATATCCATGCTGGCTGGAGAGCATAGCTGTGGGTTAAAGCTGGATGTGATTTACCCTCAGCAAAACTGACTGGTTCCAGCAAAACGTCCTTGTCTGTTTGATTTCATATCAACTGAATGTGTTCTCAGAGACTTGTTGAAAACTGATGAGGTTTGGGTTTGACAGGACACAGCCAAGAGCATTTTAGCATTTTTAGCAGCATTTTTTTGACTGCTAAGAAATTCTCTGAACCACCTAATCTGACTAGATGACTGAATTCTTAAAAAAAAAAAAAAAAAAAAAAGAAAAAGAAAAAAGACAAGTAATAAATGGAAGGAAATGGGATCATTTCAGCAGCTACCAGGTGGTGGGTTACAGGAGATCCAAATACCCCTATGTTACAGTCTGATGGATGGCAGGCAGCTCAGCTGGTCCTTGGGGAAAAAGGCTACAGGCCAAATTATAATTCTGGTCATGCTTGTGTAAGACTAGAAGTCTTTCAGCCTGGAGAATTTTAGAGAAATGGCTGTGTTTTGAGCAAGTCAAATGCACTTTTTCAATAATCCTGTTTTGCAGGCAAAATATTGCAAATGCTAAACCATAAAGCCTGTATTGAATCTTTGCTTTCCTGTAGTAGTGCCTCATTCAGTCATGTTTTCGAGCCTCCTTTCAGTGGCTGGCAGGCCAGAACTGTGCTGGGGGGGCTGTGCAATAACCCTGTTGTACTTCACTTCTGATCAGTGACTTGGGCTGATACTGTTGTGACACATGGGCACAGGGGGAGGCATGAGCTTTTATGTGCTCTGAATGCAAGGCTCTGAGATGAGTCTCAGCTGAGTGCACCTGCAAAATGCAGGGGCAGCTGAGCACCAGAGCACAGAAAAGAAAGGAATAATCTTCCCTGCCGCAGAGATACCCTTTGCTGGAGAATGGGATTGGCTAGCCCTGTGGCCTGGTTGGAGTCAAATCACCTGCTTCAGTGCCTTGTGTTAAACCTCCCCCTGATAACTCTTTTGAACTCATTCTGAAGGCTGGCCTTGGCCTCTTCCTGCTCTGGGATGGGTTCACTTCATTTTTAGTGCTTCCGTTTCTACAGATTGCCTGTGGTTTCTGGCTTTGGTGTGCAGAGTGAGTGGAGGTAGCACGGGTGATGTACAGGGAAGGACAGGAGTCTACAAAGGTGCATGCATCTCTCTCCTCTCTGGAGTACCTACAACAAATACCTGAATTGACTGATGTCTCAGATTTCTCATCTATGAGAGAGAAATTGAGAAAGCAAGTGCATCTGTATTACAGGTCATGTAATAAACAGGGTTTTTTTCAGGCAAAATGTAGCTGGTACAGCTTAAGGTGGTACTAAGGCTGTCCTGGATCACTTTGGGCTCACATGAATGTGCTTGAAGATAGAGTGCACTTCCACAACACCACTTTCTCAGGATGAACTCAGCTCATGAAAGTTTTTAGGTAAAGTTGTGGGTCAGCCTCTCTCAGCAAACCTCTGACAACACACTGCAGAAATGATGAGGGAAAAGCCAACCTACTAAAGCAAGTTTGGACACTGCTGCCAAGGCAGACAGCAGGGATGGAGAGTATTCAACATGTCACAGAAAAGGTTGTGCCCCAGCATCTCTGAAGGCTTTTGAATGCTGAACTGCTCATGGTTTCAGTGGGAGAGGGGTCCCAGCCTTATCTGGAGGATGAAGATTCCATGGCCACTTCCTTTTCCCACAAGGAACCTATGCATATCTTTGCATATCTGCAGGAAGCGAGAAAGCCCACAGTCTCTCTCAGCATAACCATCAGCACTAGCACTGACCCATGCAGCTCATCCCTTGTGGCTTGCAGGTAACAGCAAATATTTTTTTAACAGCTGCCATATCCCAGAGCACCTTCAGGTCTCATATTCTCCTTGTCATGCCAGCTGGCCCTGAGCATCAGGGTGACTGTAATAGGGACATCTCTCTTGGAAATGCCTTGTAGCCATCCTGACTCTCTGGCAGTGCTGGCTATTAAAGGAAGAACAAACAGCTTGGCAAGATGAAGTCAAAACTCTCCAACAGGCAGAAATTTGACATGTTATTTGTGTGTCACCTAGGTGACAAGCGAACATCTGTCCATGGACATCTGATCTAAGCAGCATGGGCCTCACTTTCTGTGTTGCCCTGGGGCTTTGCGCCCTGTCATTGATAATTATGTTATGTTACATATAGATCTAGAAGCTGACCCCGTGTAACACAGCATAAAGCAATGCAGGGAATATATTGGGACAACAGGGTGGATCCTAATCAAAAACATATGTAGACTATATTTGCTCTAGTCAAAACTGTCCTGTCTGGAGACACGCCTGTCAAAGGAGAAGGCAGCTCATTAAATGCTGAAGTATCCCTGGGATGGATGGTCCTGGAGCCTGAGAAATGCAGGACTTGAATTTCCCTGGCTTACAGCTGTGGAAATGGTACAGAACAAAGAACTAGTATAGGGGTAGAACTGCAGGGAGAGGGTGGTGATGGGAATGACCAGGACAAATGACCCTTGCATAACTGCAAACTACTGTCAGTACTTGGGATCACTGCCATGGAAAGAACTTTCGTTCCCTTTTGCCAGCCAGAGTGGGAGAACTGTGAGACTAAGAAATGAAGCCGTTGCTGCCCTCACCATGCTCATCATGAACTTGCAGCATATCCTGACCAGGATTTGAATGTCTGTGTGTCTATCTTTTAGAAGACACAGCTTTCAAAAGCAAGAGAGAATGCTTATGGTCACAGGGATTCATAGAGGTCATGCTTCCCTTTTATTCAGCTGATACTACCATCCCTGTAGAGCATATGAGCTGTTTGGGTACCTTTCTTCCTCTAAATGACTCCTCTGGCAAAGCAGGCTGTGGCTTCCTGACTCTCAAGTTCAGGGGATTTTCAGACCACATCGTTCCATTTAAGAAAAACTAATTAGCAGCAAAGACTTTACACCACTGTCCTGTGAAAAGGGAGCTTTCTCAGCTGTTTTCATTTCAGGATAACATTTAGAGTAAGTACCACGAAGAGGGATTGCTACAGCAGAGCAGTGCTTACAACTTCCCTATCTCATCAGCCACCAGAGTGCTCTCAGACAGAACGGAGACCCAGCACTGTTTTAAGAGAAGGATATCATCTCAGCAGGGTAGTTGGGTCTCTCCAGGAGTGTGCCAGTGCAACGTAGAAACTTTCATCCTGGTGGTGGCTTTTGCCTCCTTCGAGCCCCCTTTCCAGAAGCACGTGCTGTTTTTTGAGCTGTTTTAATAGCCAAAATGTTGATGCTGTCTGCCACAAGTGATGGGTGTATCATTAGCCATGGGCTCAACTGCTCACAAACAGCTGTTTAGAAGTTTATTTCTCTGAGAGCTCAAGCTTCTCCACTGCCACTCCTGGACTAAATGCAACGTTCTTACAACTTAGCAAGTTCCAGAAAAATCAATGTGTAGAGGCCAGTGATTTTTCATCTCTAACCTCACAACCCTTAGCTAAAGTGGCATCACTGCTTTATCACTTTGCATAGTATTTTTTCATATATTTAAAGCTTCTGAGATAAGCAGACCTCATATGCAGGGGTGATATCTTTGGGTTATTGCATGAGAAGATGGAAAGATTTGGTTTGGGAAAACTTCGCATCTAAAAACTTGCTGGGCTATAGAACAGTGGGTTGTTTTGGGGTTGTGTTTTAGTGTCTGCTTTCAGAGGCGATTTTTTTTTTAAGTGTATCACAGAACTATGAATTCATATATATCTTGTGTGTACACACTGCATTTTGTTGATTTTAAACAGAATTCGGGAATTTCATTTCTTCTCTTGAGCTGAAGAGTTGCACATGTATACAGTGGAGTTGCTACTGAGTTGATCCACATGCTTGTAGAGGACTTCTGGCTATATAGGTAGCCCTGTAGGATTTACTGCACTTCCATGGAAGTATTTGACCTGCCAGTATATCAGATGTCTGCACAGCCTGGGCAATGTTCACCCTAATAAAGCATCTGGCTGGAAAAACAGTTCATTTCCAGGGAAACCCAGGTGCATGGTAGTCTTAATTGAAACAAGAAGTACCATTTTCATGGAGCTTTAAAGATTTAAATTAGGGTATTTTTTAATTTTAGAATGATTTAAAAATTAAACCCTTTATAAGGAAGGACACAAGAGCCACTATGAATTGTTGTCTAACTATTTACTCAGAAACAAAATCCGTTTCCTTGTCTCCAAGGTTTTCCTTATTTTCAGTATATCACCTTGCAACCAGTCATTTCTGGTTCTTTAGACCTGGTAGCCCTTTGCCACTTTTCAGAGTCATTGTTCTATAGTTACCTTGTATTTTTAAACTCATGGGACTCTTATTTTCATTCTTATGATTTTAATGTTCATGCATTTCCTTATATCATTAATACAGAAGAAAAAATGATAAAACGTATTACTAATATACTGCTCAATATTATGGAGTTGGATAAGACTTTTTCAAATTACTCTGATGTTACATATGTCTTTCAAGGATGTGAATAAATCATATGTAAACCATATGTTTCATCTATTTCAAAGATGATTAAAATAATTGTTAAGAAGTAAATAATGTAATGAAATTAGCTTACAGAGATGTTTCTGAAATGTATATGAAAGTATTGATAACAATACTTCTCCTGTGCTCCTTAGGTAGAACTGAGGGTATTTTATTTTTAGGGTATGGATTATGATTTTGCTACTGATAATGAATGGCATCATTAATACCGTGATTCATCCTTAGATTTCTGTTTCCTCATTTTTACAGCTAGTAAAAAGATAAATCTTAACTAATCTAATATTTTCTTATTTACACATATTTGTTTGACGTGTCCTAGGCCTTCCTGAAAGTCTTGGCTGAACACAGAGCCATATTGTATTGAGTGTGGGACAATGAGGAGAGACTGGTCTACAGGGGCTGGGCCCTGTGGTGCGGGACCTCCTGTTAGCTGTGGATGAGCCTGTGCTAGAAGTGTGCCGGCGTGTCCCTGTATCCTGGGTCGTTAGCTCTGCTGAGCATCAGGGGTCGTTGACTGGAGTGCAGGACTGTGCTAGCAGGCCTACCCTGCTCCCAGAAGTGCAGCTGGTTTCTCTGCCCAGGGCAGACCTGTGATCAGCATGTCCAGAGTTCGCACAGCGATAGATGATATCTCATGCACCGTCACAATCCCTGCCCTGATGTCTAAACAGATGCAGTGAGTGGAAGCGTTGCTAATTGACCTCTTCCAGATGTGAACCAATACAAACAGGGGCTTCTTCAAGAGTAGAGCTGAGAACTGAAGCTGATTGTCTTAACAGCTGCATATTTGAAACCCCATACCAATCTTTCTTGTATCCAGGTCTCCCATCTCATACCCCCTTCCCTACCTGTGCCTGGAACATGGCATTACCAGCTTGAATAGCCTTGTCTTTCTTTCTCATATTGGGGTGAGAGCACCTCCTGGATCCAGAACTTTGAGTTGAACTACTGAACTCTGCAAGCCATCGCTAATGTGCTATAGGGTTTAGTATGTGTGGTTGGGGAGCATCCTTTGCTGCCACCATGCCAAGATACAAACTGCCAGTTGCTGGCCCTAACTGCCGGATGGGAAGAAGCAATTACACACAGTGGTGGTGTGGAAAGAAAACTGGCTGGATGTGTAAAGAGGGTGTGATGGTGGGAGTGTGGGCATATTTACTATCCCACTTCACTGGTAGCTCTTGTATTCACTTACTAAATATATGAATCCAATTAGGAGGTGCTCACTGTGCACTGGAGGATGGGAGGCAAGTACAGCTCCGGGAGGTGCCTGGCAAGCCAGCACGCTGCTGACCCACAGGGGAAGCAGCAGGCAATGGATGACACATCACAGAGTGGCCTCAGCAGAGTGTGAAGAGTGAACTGAGTAATCAGTCCTGCCCCCAGGGCATCAGGGAAGAGAATACACCACTCCAGTCTGAGAAGGGTTTTGGCAGTATCACTAACATGGGGGTCTCGGCAACCTCTCTTCCTTGTGAACCTTTCAAAAATGATGTGAAATGGAGCAAGAAAATTGTACACAGAGCAATACCCCTTCTTAGCCAGTCATCGCCAGCTATAGAACATCTGTATGCTTTCTAACCTCCTTGCTGCCTCTCTTTTCCATGGCCTGTCTAATTACTAGAGGACCCTGGATCTGACATTCTTTATTCCTAGTTTTGCCGATGTTATGATCCTTCTCATGGTCCTCCCGCTACCACGCTTGATGCTGTTTTCCCTGTCCCCATCTTGTTTCCTTGCTATTCACCCCTGTTTCTGGTCACACACTGCTGAGCTTCCTGTTCTCTGGTAGGCTTCTGTTGTTGCAGTAGTTCATCTATTTCAGCTGTCTTGGACTCTAGTGTACATTTTATTTGCATGTCAATAAGTTTATGGGATGAACTTATATTGTTGCAAAATGTAGAGCCAGGAGCTTGTGGTGATATGTATGGGTTAGCATTAAACCCTAACATACATAACACCTGTGGGTGTCAGCCGCAGAGCAGAGAAAGTACTTTCTTAATTTCTAACTTTACCTAGAGAACTGCTGAAAGCAACCCACCTTCTGGTTTGCAACACCCCATTTTCACTTTTTCAAGCAGAACATGTTCCCTGTCTTTGATGGAGAAGCAAATCCATCTGAGAGATGTTTTTTACCAAATAAAATTAACCCTATTATTATTTCTATATCATGGAGGAGAAAACTGGGGCACAAGACGGCTGAATTACAGAGAAACTACTGAAGACCTCAGTCCCTGCCCTCTGCTAGGTAAACCACTTTGCCTCACAGGGCTCTCATGGTTTTAGGTGTTTACATTTCTTTGAGGAAGAACTTTTTAAATAGCCAGACATATAGGGATGTTTTTGCACATGGAAAGGTGTTGAGCTTGAGGTTTTATGTGCCTGCTCTTTATGCATCTTCTATGGCTGCTCAAATATTTTTTTTTTCTTCATAAAAACTTAATATGTAAAATTAATGAGGAGCTGGCTAGTGAAATGATACAGTAACTGTAGCCAGGCTAAAAGTGAGTTGTCAGCTCTGGACCTTCCAAGTCCAATAGGTAATTGCAGAACTGTGTGAGTGAGATACAAAGGAAGGCTCTGAAAGGTTCAAAGAGATTTATAGAATATTTCAGACCACAAAAACACATAAAACAAAGTCCAAAAGGTTCCAGAAACAGGACAAGAGGGACCTGCTCTCAGAAGCAGCTTGTCATATAGTTATGATTTACTGTCTTCTCCCAAGCGATCTGTACAATCTCTGTCAGCAACATGGCAAACAAATAGCATTCAGGGGGCTTGAGATGAGTGTTTGGGAGAGAAGGCAGCAGTGACAGTGACCACCGTAAACTTAGGCAGTGAAGTCTCTGAAGAGCTCTTTCTGAGAAGAAAGCACAGAACACTCTTTTTACCTCTCTTTGTTTTCACTGTGTAAGGACAAACCTGGGTCAAGTAAAGGAAATACCCAAAAATAACAAGAATTTAACTTTGAGATTATTCAAAGCCTACTAGGGAATTTAGATAGTCATTAAAATTAATGGATGGTGCATCTGAATCTCCACTATAACTGAAAATAGTGGTCTAAAATTTTCAAAGCCGTGTCCTTCTCCATTTCAGTGACATTTGTTTCTCCTTCTAGTAAGACATGGACTTGTGCTTTAACATGATTTATATGTGAAGCAAAACTCAGGTCTGTTTAGATTGAGTACTTTGAGCAACACTTCCATCTCTGCAGCTTTCAAAACAAGAGTCAATAAAATATTTTGCTTATGTTCTTCACTCATGCACACTGCAGGCTGCGTAGAAGATTTCAATTAATGGTAATAGAATAGAGGTTTGAAATATATATTTTTGGTTTTCTTTATGTAATTTGAAACGAGGAAAATTACACGGGTAGTCTGTCACTTTTAAAAACAAAACAAGTTCACTGGTGTTTCTTTAGGGCAGGGGTGGAATGAGGGGATGATGTGTTTTTGCTGTTTGGTTTGGAGGGGTGGTGGGAGTGGGTTGGTTGATTTGTTTGGTTTAAGTGAATTCAAGTTCAGAAACTAGTAACTGAACAGACTGATAAATTCTGAAGAAGTCCATTATGTACCCACAGAGCTGGTGCTATACGCTTGGCCAGGAGACCCTAGGCTTTTCATAATAGCTCATCTCACTTAAGGATGGATATGAATTATGACAATAAAAATAATCTAGCAAAGCATCCTCCTTTATTTATGGCTCATCCACAGGTATGTTTGCACTGGTGGATAGCTTGACCCAGGCATGTGTGTGTTTTTTGTTTTGGTGGTGTTTATTTGTTTGTTTGTTTGTTTTTTTCCCTAGAGACACTTCTGCGTTTGGTCATCAAGGCGTTGTTGCCATGTTACCGGCAGGGCTGCTCTACTCCATTTGTGCTCCTCCATGTCCAATCTCCACAAGCACTACCTGCCTTGCTGGTTGATGCTGATGTATCTCCCCGTACTGAATTCCTCCTTCCGCATTCCCCGTGTCTTTTCTCTCTGTCCTCCCTCCTTGTTCTGCCCTTCATGTCTGTTCGTTCCTTTATCTTTCTCACCTTATTATTTTCTCAAGCATCCTATTTCAAGTCCTCTTTCATCTAAATCTCTTTCTAAATCCTAGACTTCTTACCTCAGAGAACTCTGAGAAGGCTGAGACTGTCATCATTCTCTTCTTCCCAGGAAACCTTTCTTTTCAAGCCAGCTTCCTTCTGCTAGCAGGGAAATATGTTCCCAACTGCATCTGTGACTGAGTCATGAAGTCTCCAAGAGAGTGCAGGAACCTAGAACCACTCTAGGCCTGCATGCACAAATTCACATGCCTAGCTAACTGTGTACTGTCAGCTCTTTTCCCTGGTTTCCTGTCATCCTGTCTGCTTGTGCTCTCAGGCAGTCCTGTCAGCCATGCTCCATGTAGAAGGGCAGTTATCATCAACTGTTGGCTTGGATGAATGATGATCAACAGCAGCAAGGAGGAAGGAGAGATTTGAGGACATAGACAGCCTTGTGACTTGCTTTGATCTTTAAGGGTAACAACTGATGTTTCCAAGGGAGAAACCTTACTTCTAGGAAAACTTCAGGAGAGCAGCCCCGTTCTCCCTGTCTGATGGCTCCTTTTCCCTCTGTGGAAGAGGACAACTCCACTCTCCTCCTGGATTTCCAAACAGGGTGAGCACTTTAAAGGTGAATGCATCACTAACATCCCTGCTTGCTGCCATGCAGCACATTTCCCTTTTACAGCAGGAAACAAAGCTCAGCAGCCCCTCTCCTTGGACTGGCCTGCTGGCACAGAAAGCCTCTGTAGGGAGAAAACTGGGATTGCTAATCCCTCAGAAGGTGCAGTCTCGGCATTCCTGTCACCAGTTTGATGTGAGGGCAGGGACTGAACAGCCAGCAGGACACATGCTGGTTGATTAGCAGCACAGCATGCGTGAAATTCCTTGGCACAGCACAATGTTATTGAGAATCTGGGCTGCACCCCAAACTTGCCCCTGGCAGAATTGGCAGATCATGTAGCTAGTGTCACTTTCAAGTGCTTGGCCAGACAAAATCCACCGTTTCTCCATCCCCACCTCCCCTGTACTTGGCTTTGGACTAGGCTTGTTCAGTGGCTTGACTGCCTCCCCACCCATGCATTCACAGGGTTTGAGGCAGGGTGGAGTGTGTATTTCTACAGTAATCTAATTCCATCTTTCCAGAGATATGTGACTTGGTATCAGAAGCTGCAGCTTCTTTTAAATTGATTTTTGGCTATAGCTTTTGTATGAAATATATATCGCAAGGTTTAAATCCAGTAGATTTACAGTAGCCTAAAAGCTAGCAAAGTGTATTTAATTTTTTAATAGAAATTAGAGCTAGAAAAGTTCCAGTGATAATAATTCAAGTGATCATGGAATGATTGTGGCAGGACTGTTCCCAGTGCCACTGTGCACCTCCATCGTCTCTAATATTCAGCTTCAGCACAGGTCTGGCATTACCACCCCCCAGGCTGTGCTATTGGGAATAGAAGGTCCTTAGCAGAGCTGTCTTTGATCACACTGGTGGTGTTCAGCTAAGGAGGCCTGTGCAACAAAGACCCTTAACCCCACTTTTCTTCTCTTTAATCCCAGATGCCTATTACATTTCTTTTCACATAACAGTAATGCTAAGCCTTGCAAACCAGAGCCCTTCCACAATCTGAGAGGTCCTCAGCAGCCTCCTGAAGGACACTGACACCAGACAGATGTTGCAAGCAAAAGGTGTGTGGGAACAGCCTACCAAGCTGCCCCTTCCCCCCTGCAAGATAATGCTTGGCAGCACTGAGCTCTTGTACCAATGATTCTGACTGATAGTGAGTAACACAGGGCTCCACCAGTCTGGTGCCATGCACATAAGCACATAGAATATGTATCCCATACAAGAGCTACCCAGTCTCTTCTCAGACTGAACACATGCTATATAGGGTCTTTTGTATGTTCATTCTGCACCTGTGCAGTGTAGCACCACCATCCTCCTCCTCATCTGTGCAGGCTGTGGGTGAGCTCCAGAGCTGGCCCCACTGTGTCTGAAATGGAAGTGGCTGCTCCATTATTCAGAAAGTCCTTAAATACCAGGGCTGAGCTTCTGACTCACAAGCATCTGTGTTACTGGTAAAAAGCAGAGAGCCAGGTCTAGATACTAAGTTTCTGGTTCGTCAGTATCTTCTTAGAAAAGTCCAGAAAGCTGGACTGAAGGCATTTGGTTGGAAGCAAGCCTGATTTGATCAGTGTGCCCTGAGCTGGTGGAGCGTAACTGGGCATCACTATTTCTCTTGAGCATCACTGATTCTCCTGTCTCCAGGAGACAGCAGGTCCCTAGGGGCACTTCAGGGCAGGGGCTGGGTGCAAATGAGCCTGCTGGATGGAACTTTTTACACAGCAGGACACAAAACTTCTATCTGAATTCTCCTTGCATTTTTTTATGAGTCTCAGGGGACACTACCATTCCTAAATAAGAAAAAATGCAAGCAGCAGCTTGCTCATAACTATCAGAAAGAACGTAACAGGTTCTGGTTTAGGATGGAAAGAACTTGTAATTAGCTACTTACATTTGCATTTCAAGCCAGCAGTGACTCCTTTGATTCAGGGTCACAGTAGGTATCATCAGGCTTGTTATAGTCTGCCACCAAGTCTGCCTAAAGAGCTAGACTTGAGGCAGTCAACATACAGTGCTATTGAGCATACTCCAACCACAGGATAAAAGCAGATGGTTGGTGGATTTTTATCTTTCTCAAGTGAGAGGCACCTTTTCCTTTTGACAAGGAAAATGTTACTAACTTGGCTCTGTTGTTAGTTTACTGGACATTTGCTGTATGTTTTCCTTTGAAATTACTAGCTGTGTGCAGAGACAAGAAGATAGCTGCAGTCCTTTGGAGTGCATAGATTTTGTGTAATAGGTTGTATGAGAGTCCTAACTGCTGATGGTAAAGAGATAAGAGGTGCTGAAGCCTGTTTCCCTGACCTCATATTGAGGTGGTCACCAGCACAGGCACCAACATCTTACCACAAGCCTGGTAATGACTGCCATTTACAGCTAACTGGGCTGCTGAGTATTAAGGTCTTCTCTTATTATCCTTCCCATTCCCCCTCACTCATGTCCCTGAACACAGTCTTGTTTTGATTCTTGTGGTCCCTTGAGCATCTGTATCTGGCTTATGGCTCAGGAGACTCTTTTTCTGCCACGTGCTCTCAAATAGAGTTGTTTAGCACAATTTTAGTCACTTGTGGCTGTGAGCCCAATTGGAAACATGTGTGCTGGTTAAAGACAGGTGGAGGGATTTCTTTTGTTAATTAGGCTTCAAATTCCATTGTGTTCCCTGTAACCAGTGGCCCAGGCTCAGATCTCAGTAAAACCAGACAAACCACATTACTGAAGGAATGACCCTAGATTTGCAGTGCTTATAAACCTTGTAAGTTTGTTTGGATTTTTTTTTTTTTTTTTTGCCTTTGCTTAGGACAGTTGCATGTGGCACTGATTCTTCTAAAAATAAAAATCTCTTCAAGCCTGGAGGGGGTAAAGAGTTTTCTGGGACCAGCAGGGCTGCATGGCCAAGGCCAAGGTGCTAGGATCAGGGAGGAAAAGCAAAGGCTCCTTTCCCACCAGCATGGTGTCCTCCCTCCCCCCACCAGCCAATTTCCCTTATGCTCCACACCCAGTTGCTAATTTGATCTCTGAGTCAAGGGGCTGCTGTTTTGCACTAGGCTGGAAGCTGCTGTTCACCCACTGTGGGCTCCACGAGTAATTAGAGTAACACCTTGTGTAATAGTTTAAGCAACAAATGCCTCTAGCTTCAGCCCACCTCAGATACACCTCAGGTTCATTATCACCTTAGGAGCTCTGACAAGAAGTATGGTGGGGTCAATCTTGTTGTAAAGGAGAGTTATTCTTGTGAAAAGTGTGTATGTGTGTCTCAGGGAGATGGCACAGAAAGAAATAGGAATCTTTATAGAAAGTTAAATGGAAGGGAAGACTTAGGTTTATTGGCTCCTCACGGGGCTGGGTGAAGGCACGACTGGACCACCTACCATGCAGCCACCTTAGTTATCTCTTTCCTGTGGACAGAAGACCTCAGGCTTAACTACTTAACTACACCTACATCCTGCATCCCAAGTGGTTAGACACATTGACTATATTTATCAATTTGACTACTGGGTACTTGCTTCCCATTAAAATCAACACATATGAAGGATGTAAACACCTCTGAGGTTTTGTTTCGTTATGTTTTGTGTTTTCACTATGATACTGTCTGCAAAAGTTTTTGGTTTTGTGGAAAAGCCATTGCAGCATTGAACCTCCAGTCCTTGAAGAGTTTTCATGGTTGCCACCTTTCTGTTTTGGGATAAGGAGCTGGTGTGTGCACCACTGTGCTGCCGTGCCCCTGCTGCATTCCTGGCCCAGTAGACAGGACTGTTGTTAGCTGTCATCCCTGACTATGGGGAGAGTGGGATTTGGAGTGCCAGTGCAGGGAAGGAGAGGGAAAGGAGGAGAGAATGAGACCAAAGCTACTTGGCTCCTTGCTCAATATTTTTTTTTTTTTTTCTCCTTCACATTTAGGTTAAGACAATTTGGAAATTTGTTTCGCGACAGTTGTCCGGTTAGATTCCAGTGCAAACAAGAGGATCCAAGAGACAGAGAGAGGTGTGGTTACCATTAGCACTGAGATGGGGAAGGGGGTACAACTCTGACCTTTGAGTATCAGACTCCAAATGCTGAGGCTCTCTGTGGATTGGATTAGATCAAAAATATAGCTGAAACAGCAAAGTTTTGTGATGATCCACTGTCAAGTACCAACAGAGCCACTGAGCTAAGCCTGCTGGACAGGAGAGTAACAGGGCAATAGTGAAAGGACCACAGAGGTGCCATCAATCACAGTAAATGGGATTTTATTTGCTAGTTCAGTTCAGAGTGAGATTCTCTAAGAAACCTAGAGAATCTGTGCATTTAGCCGCCCTGCCCTTCAGGGAGTTCCTGGGGAGTGAGTCCTGCTCCCAACCTCATGCTCAGGAGAGGAAAAAGGATGCTGAAATCAAAACCTTGTGTACTATTTCTCCCTGCTGTGTTGCTCAGTTCCTTCCTAGGTTGCTCCTAAGGTCTGAACCTCTGACATTGCTGTGAATGAATAATCACCTTCCACAATTATGTACGCAGTCCAGCGCAAAAGCTATCATCTTTCCCCTGCTCTATTTTCTATTTAAACACTGAAGGCTATAGAGTTAGCAATTCACATCACATTTCCAGCATGTTGTACCCAATAGAAGGAGGTGGATGGAAGTTTGCCTCAAAAATACTTTTCTGTACAATTTGTGACTTAGAAGGAAACTTTCCGGGGGTAGGGGAGAATGGTCTGCTTCCTGCAGAAATCTCCAATTGTATTTGTCAAAACCTTGGATGCCTAAAAACTGAAGTATTTTAGCCAAAACTTCCTAGCTAAAAGACAGAACTCTACTTTGAGATGCTCTCATGATGTCTTGTGGGAGTTATTTGCTTCATGCCCCTGTGCAACTCTGTGGTCTAGATGCTGTGTTTGGCAAACATAGAATCACAAGTTTGTAGATATAACAGGAGAAGATATCTTCATCTAATGAGTCATCTAGCCCATTCCCCTGCCTTAAGGTAAGACTAACTGCACCCATCTTCTTCTTTATCAACCTGTTTCTAAAAATCTGCAACAATGAAAGCTTCAAAGTTCCCCAGGCCATATATTCCAGTACTTTCTAAATTATGGCTATTGGAAATTTTTGTTTTCTTGTTTTATTATTTTGAAGATTTTTGGCCTTGAGGCTTTTCTTCCAAAGATCAAATACTAGTTTTAAAATTTCTTTTCCTCATGTAAGGGCTGGGAGTTTGGTTGTGGTTTTTTGTCTTTTTTTTTTTTTTTTTTTTTTCAGTCCTCTCATCACTATCAATGTTTTTAGAGAAATTTCTCAAACTGATCTGTAATTTTAGTTCAGTGCCTGAAACTGCAGTCCATATTCCAGTCAAGAGTTTGATGTTACTGAACAGACTGGAAGACTTTCTTGCAAAGTATTTAATAGTACACTTCTGTTTGTTTCAAGTTGTTTTTTTCTCACAGCAGGGTGGGAGTGTTGGCTGACTTTCAGATTTTTCTCCACTGCAATCCCCAGAACACTTTCTTCAGACCTGTTGCTTCCTTGGTTATTGACCATCTCTTGATTTTTGTGCAGTTGTTTTTTTCTGACTAAGCACAGTATTTGGCATTTGTCAATACAGAATTATAACCAGGCAATCCCCAAATTTTCTTTCTAGTAATTGTTTCAACTGGTCAATTTTTGGTGTTTGGTGGTTTGTTTTTTTAACTTAAATACAATGTCCAGCCTTTATTCCCTCTGCTCAATCTCACTACTTTGGTATCATATTCATGCTTTATAAGGGTAACCCATATTCTATTGCCAAAATCATTAACAGAAACAATGGATAGTGCCAGAGCCAGAACAGACCCTTGAGTAATCTCTCTCAATATATCTTTCTGGGGCGAGTCTAAGCAATTGATAACTGTTCTCTAAATTTATTTTTTTTTTGAGATCATTTTGACATCAAGTCTTGAGAAGCTTCATTTAGACCGTGTTTCCCTCAGTGTTTATGAAAATACCACATGGGGCGGTGTCATAAGCTTTACTGAACACAAGATACATGTCATCTATTGCTTCTTGCTTCACCCTCAAGTCCTGAGAAGACAACAAGAGGAGGGATGATCATGCATCACAAGAGATCTAGCCCAACCTAGAATCATGCCAGGGGGACAATGGGAGTGTGAAGCACATGAAATATAGTTCCCAGAAGGTCCTGCAGGGCCTCTGTGACAGAGCTGTTATGGTTTCCAGCCAAGTATTTTCAGGTTTTGAAATTTTACCATATTAAAATAGTGCATAAGGAACATTTTCTAAATGGCTGTAACACATTCCCAAACCCTGTATGTACATGTTAAATAACAATATGTCCTGTATTAGACTGGGAAGTTAATTAGCACACTGATACACTTAGTGTCTGATAAAGTGAAACACATACCAACACAGAAACCTGTACTGAGAGCTCAGCTGAATTGCAACAGGAGATGGCAGAGGTGTTTTCAACTTTTTCCTTGCTATGAAACTGCTAATGTGCATACATTTTCTGGGCATTTCTGGCTGTGTCTGGGGCCCAGTATTCCGATCTTGTGGTAGACTATCAGGTTGAAAGTTACCCTTAAGTCCCCCACATTCTTATTGTATGAACACAGGTGACTCTCAAAGCATGCTGCCATGTCATCAAAAAGAAGAATGCATATGCAATAGGGAACCAGTTCTGCCCAGCAAGCAGTTAAATGACTCTTCAGAAGTATAGCAAACATTCTGGTCATCAGATGTGTTGCTGTTATTCTTGTTGAGTGTCTAGATTGTATAGTACCTTTGGGATGCTGTCAGTCACTTGATCCTGAGTTTAATTTGGAGGAAGCTCAACACACCCTGGAAGATCCAGTTTTCCTTGCTTAGTGGAAGGAAAAAGGGCAGAAAATGGTCCTCTCAGCTTGAATTCTGTATTTCTACTTAAATAAAACAACTAAGGAAGAACAAATTTGAAAGCTCCCTATCAGTGTTACAACACAGTATTATTTCCTATCTTCAATCTACTTACCTTAAATAAAGATGACACAGATATGAAGGCCAGGAAAAGGAGATAATCTTATCTCCATTTCAATTAATTTATTATCTTCTTTAGACAGGAGAAACTCTGGGTTAAAGGAGGAATAAGATTCATATGAGAGCTTTCATATATGATGTCCTGTATTTAGCTAGTGGCCTTTCAAGGTATTTTCTTGTAATACATAAAGGTGCAGAAAGAAACAGCTCACTATTGTCTTTCTGTTTTAACTGTGTTGGGAGAAAAACACTGGCTGGAGAGGGCTGTTAATATCTGTATCTCCTAAGAACGGGCAACTGCTCATTGAAGCCTGGCATTTCTTATTTTTCAAATAAACCTGCAAGGGAAATGACCTGCATTGAGAGAAGAAGTGGAGGGGGATGCTTCAGTCTGAGTTTATTTTGCTTAGCGGGTAAGATCAGAAGGGGCCTAAACAAGGCTCTTTATTTTCAGCAACACTGATCATCTGCTTTGAAGTAAGATCCAAAGAAAACATACTCCCTCCTTCATCCCAATTAAAAAGCAATAAAGGCTATTTTCATTTTTTAAATATTGAAGGTAGGACGTCTGCCAAGAAATCCTTTTCCTTCATAGAGGGGCAGATGTCAAATATTGTGAGGCCGCGTTCTCATTTGGTGTCATCCAACATCTCTCCATTGAAGTCAGTCCAAGTGGTTCTGAGTTGTGCTGCCTAAATGCCTGGCTCCTTGCCTGGCAGTGCCATTCAAAGATACAGCTCTGCAGAGGTGATGTGCAAACATGGTATTTAGAGATAACAGCCCAAACTCATTCCAGCAGTTTTAGTTAGCAAATCATATGACGTCCTTCTTTTTGGTGATCTCCTTTTTCATCTTGAAGGCTCTAGCAGCACAAGAGCAGTGCTCTGTGCAGAGCAGGAATCACTTAGGTGGTAGGAAGGGGCAGGCATCCCTCAAGCAGGTCACTTTAACCCTGGTACCTGGCACCATTGAGAAGAGGAATAAAGATCCTATCTCCAGCTAAAACAGGGCAGTTCAGGGAGGCAAAACACAGTTTTCCACAGTGGTATCTCTAAGAAATTGAAACTGTCATCCAATTTACAGAAATATGATTAGGGGTTCAGTTTTAGTTAAAGCAAGGGATCCAGTTCAAGGCAATTGCTCCTTTCTATCCCAGAGTGTATCTAGTCTTGCATCTGAGTTAGTTTCCCTTCCTGCTGCATATATTAGGCTCACCAGTGAGAGAATAAAACATTTCCCTGAAAAAAGGAGTGGAGAATTCAATGGGCATAAGAGAAGAGGGTGGGGGGGGGAGAGTGATAGGAACAATCTACCCTATTGTCGTGGAAGACAAACATTTCTTAGACTTTTTTTCCCTCTATTCTAGTTTCTGTGACTTCATAATTAACCACAGATGGATATATAGGACAGGCTTTGAGCTAGGAATGGGTCCCAAAGTGAACCACTCTCCCACTGTTTCTTCCTTTGCATCTCTTTCCTTCTCTTTCTGGAGGAAGAAAAGAGTAATACAGATGTCCACAGTGGGAGTGATAAGACTGTTAACTCAGGGATGAGTCAGTAGGGTGAGCAGCACAAAGCAGCAGCCAGAGCTCTTTTGTAGTTCCTACAGAAGTCTGTAAGTGCTCCTCCCGCTTATCCTCAAAGTCTTTGGATTCAAGGGAAAAGCACTGAGTTAAAGCCAGTACATGAGTAGATGCCAAATAAAAGGCCACTACTCTTAGTTTTAAATGAATTCCTAACAAGAAACAAGATCCAGTTTGAACATTAATCTAAAATCTGAAGCAGATTTGAATGTTTTCTGAGCCCCAACAGGGTTTTCACTGGAGAGCTTGTATCATAATTTGCCCCTGTTTCAAGTGTTCTGAACTCAATGAAGAATAAGATGCTACAATAAATGTACTCAACCTTGTATCATATGTTGAACACCTATGAGCAAATCAATACATACATAAAGCCTCCCAGTTTCTAGAATCCAAATCAAACTGTTCTTCCAGTTAGATCCAGAAGCTGTGCTAGCAAAATACAGCTACTTTTAATGGCATTTTCAGTCTGAGTCAGTACGTTCAAGCAGTATAAATGTTTGAAATGTAGAATCACAGGCAAATTTAGATCAGAAGGGACCTTTGGGGCTCATCTAGTCTGTCTGCTCAAGGAAGGCCCAAGTTCAACATTAGATCAGGCTGCTCAGGGTCTCATCCAAGGAAGATCTGAAAATTTCCAGGGATGGATATTCCATGTCATCTCTTGTGAGCTTGTTCTAATACTTAACTGCTCTCCCAGGGATGGATGTTTTCCATACATCCTATTGGAATTATCCTTGTTCCACCCCGTTTCCATCGGGTCTTGTCCTTTCACTGTGGACCTCTAAAAAGAGTCTGGTTCCATCTTCACTACAAGACCTACACTACAACGAAGTAGAAGATGCAATCTGTTCCTTCCCTCTCTCGCCTTCTCTTCCCCAGGTTAGAAAAACCCAGTTCCTTCAGCCTATCCGCATATTTCATGCACTCTAGACTCTTAACTGTCTTAGCAACGTTTCATGGGACTCTCTACAGGTTGTCAGTATCTCTTATATAAGGTGGCACAAAACTGAACTGCAGCTATTGATCCAGACCAAATGATGTCTAAATTTTGTAAAGTTCACCCATCACTTGCTGCATAAGGAAGTCTGACAGACTGTTGTCTTTTTTGTCTTATTTTATCTTATGTTCTTCTGATAACAAAATCTTGCAGAAACCTAAAAAAAGATAGATCTATGTGATTTTTAAGCTACCAATTACTTCTGCACTGACAGCATCACTATCTTGCATATCTCTACTCTGTCTGGATGGGGATGAACCCTGGTGTTGCCCTGAGATAAGCAAGAAGAGTATCAGACCCATAAACTGCATGGGAGACCAGGAAGCTCTTTGGTCCAGACATTCTTCTTCCCCCTCAGGCTACTTCTTTCTGGAGGAAGCCATTGATCTTTGACAGGTGGACATAGTTGGGCATTCAGTCAATCTATCAGTGACAGGCTAACATAAAACAGTGGTAAACAGCCTCCAGTGATTTTGGGGAAGGCCTCCCTGGCTGGAGAAGCACAGATTCAGCATTCATTCAAAATAACTTTCGAGGATTTTTTTTTTTTTTATTACAGGAAACAACAATGATAATAATAATCTGGGGAATCTCTGTCAAGAAAGAGCCTTTGGATAATCTCAAAACAAAGACATCCAGGCAGGAAGTCTCACTTGGTTTTGTTCATTTAACAAGATTTTACAGGTCTCCAGAAATAGCTTTTCATTTTGTTCTGAATGGAATTTATGGTGGAATACGCAGTAGTAGCCAAATGTTATTTAATTCATCTTTGCATAAATTTGAATGAGCACTTCTAGGAGAGCCTGAATTTCAGAGAAACCTGGAGATGATAGACGGCAAAGTCTTCCTGGGATCTCTCTCGCTCCATCCTTGGAAGCTGAGTCCAGTTTTCTTTTTCTAATTTATATTTTTTTTAGTACTTTTTCCAGTCTAGTTTTGTGTATTTGAAGCAGGGAGGAGATTATTCCTCTGAGTAATATCAGAAAATTCCTCCTGACAGCCATGCTGGTTTGTTAATTTCCTTTCTCTATCCCTTCTTATCTGTCTTTCTGGCACCTCGGTGAATTTGTCTGTTCTCCATGGTACTTGCACACAGGCTTTCAATATCTTTAAATAACTGCAGTGTCTCCACACCTTCCCCAGATCACTTTGTCAAGTTAAGCAGCTCCAACCCCAGTAGGACACCACTGCGCGTCAACATTGCAGCTCCACCAAAACCATGCCTAAAGGATTACAAAATGAGTGGCTTTATTAGTTAATACGTACTGTTTGCTCCACTTCTTGATTGCTTTTACTGAGTTCCAGGTGCATCCTTCAGAGGAAAACACTGGCCAGATGTACTGAGCTGTTTGTAGCCATACATTGTCCCCTGCTACCACAGCTTTGAACAGACTGCATGCAAAGAGACAACTATGCTTTTAGGGACCTGTGTCTAGGTCTGGGCTGACAGAGTGAGGTTATGTGATACACTTTCAGACAGTAAAGCACATGACTCCCATCCCTGGAAAGGGTTGCAGAACAGCGGCTTTTAAATCACCTTTGTGTTTTCCCAGCCTCAGCCCACTCCAGGAGCTGGGGAGAACCATGCTGTGGGTGAGGCTAAAGTTAAGGGAGTCTGGCTGAACATGCCTTCTGGACTAATGTGTAGCTCAGAAACTCCTCAGCATTGTAGACAGAATTTGCACACCAGAATATATCAGTCATCCCCAAACTGAAACCCTCCACAGCAGATCCTGGGAGGCAGAAGGTGTTCTGGGAGTGATCCCACCACTGGGAGTTGTGTTGGCCCAGTCATACTTCCATGATCCTCTGTAGGGTGTAGAGGTTAGCACAGAAAGAAAGATCTCACTTGGAGTTACTCATGGATTGGGTAGATGCTGGAAAATATCAGTATATAAACCGCTATGCTGTAAACTGGCTAAAACTGGTATTATTTAACATGATCTACCCTCTCCCCCAATAGCAGGTTTACTACCTTATTCCACTGAACTCTCCTTACCTCTTTTGATTAGGAGAAAAATCCATAAACATTGTAAAGACAGGGTGGGCCAAGGACATCTAAGCAATTACTGGTGCCCAACACTCATTCCTAACATTGCCAAACTTAGCTGGGAGGTCTCTGTTGCAGGAGTAAGGAATTTTGAGGCTTAGCTTTGCTGTATAAGCAAGAACATAATAGAGCTGTGTGTCTGCTAGGACTTCCTGGGCTAGAAAGCAGCTGTACTCTTGTAAATATCTGAGGGGACTATAGTGCAGCACATACAGTGCAGGCTGAGGGAAGCTGTAAGAATTTGAGCATGCTGTATGCACTGCAACAGTTTTCCCTCAGCAAGCAAGGGCAGGGTATCAGTAGGATGAAGGCTGAGGAGTTCCCAGGGTTCCCTTAGCCCATCTCATTTAATTTGTGAACAGGATCGAGACATTGCTTGGTGAATTGGTGGATAGAATGGTTGTCATATTTTTGGTCGTTTTGAGGAATGGACTAATCAGGAGAGAAATTCCTAATAACAAGTGAAGTCCTGCATTTGTGGACAGTTTCATCTGGGGATGCTGGTAAGCTGTCATTTTATGCCTTTGCATTTTTTCATCTTTTTACTGATAGTCACAGTCTGGTCTGTGTATGCAGACACACACTTGCCTATTGATAAATCATATCTGCCTGTGCAGACTGTGTGCCTGATGACTCTTTCCCATCAGTTCAGAGGCCAGTCAATTGCCTGTGCTTGTGATCTAACATCAGAAAGAAAATGGTATCATGTTCTCATTGCATATTTGCAGGGGAGAAGCTGGTTACGTTACACAGACCTATGGGATCAGACTCCTTGGAACATGAGATGTGTGTGGGTGAACTTGGCCAATGAGGCAGCCAAGAAGACAATTTACTAGCCCACCCCTGAAGAACATGATGGGACTCAAGAGGATGGAATCGGGGGCCCATACAAATACTGAGAGAAGTTATTAACTTTTTTTGCATTTTGGTGCTAGAATTTTAAGCCTCATATCAATTATCCTTCAGCAGAGTGTTTTGCTATGGAAAAGCAATTACGTGCATAGTGGGAGCTCTCCTGACTCTAAACTGAAGCAGCAAAGGTGTTGAAATTTTAATGAAGACCTTTTCATGCAGCGTTTCTCAGGTGTTGTGTTAAACCACTACTAATAGAAAGCAAACAAAACCAAACACAAAATACAAATATATACCAAAACCTAAGTCCACCCTAACTTCAGCATGAGTTTAAAGGTTAATGTCTTCCAATATAATGCCACCAGTTCTGAAATATCCATGACATTCTAAGATGGAAAAAGGACATTTTCAAAGGTGGTAGAACAGGAATACCTTTTACCTAACCAGGCAGGTAAGAGTCAAGCTCCTACTCAATCTGGTTGTCTTTGTCCTCAGTCGATGCAGAGGGAGACTGACAGGCCCAAGAAGCAACCTAAGTCAAATGAAATAAATCACTTTCTAGCACAGTGCCAGCCTCCACCAGCTGCCACAATGTAAATACAGTCAACTTAGGAAAATATGCTTCTACTGGATGCCTCAGTTTTAGACATCTAAATTTTGACTGGTTGAATCTCAGGCTGAGTGGGATGTAGGTCTTTCATTCACTAACAGTTAACTTACATTGCAGCTTAGACTCCACTTGTTTTCAGCAGAGTTTAGGAAACGTTGGCTGCCCACATTACCTCAGTACCACTCATGATCTAGGACTGTAGCACTTGCAAAAATGTGCATTACGTGTTAGAGTGTCTAGTGGAGTCTTTCAACATCTGGGCTGGTGCCAGACTATATATCATGTGGATTTTTTTCTCAAGTTATTCATAAGCAATGGGATGCACCAGTGTGCTTTAAAGATATTACCTGCTCCTGATAAAAGAGCTGGGTTCCAGGACACTGAAAGCTTGTACACTTTTATCACATACTCTTGGGTATCGAACCACTGAAGTGTCAAGGGAAAGAGCAGCTGCTTTAAAAGGGTTATGCAGAAGTAACTTGTGGAAGTCAGTGCTGAGCTCACTTCAGTGGGATTCAGACAGAGACTTTTCCCTTTCTGTTTCCTCTCTAATCCTAAATGATGATGCATGTCAGAGTGAGGCCAAGGCTGATGGTGGTATTTGTCAAACAAATTCCTTCACTCTCTCCAGCCACTGTGTGCTCAATATTTTTCAGTTTTGCCATATCCAAATAATATTGGTCCATTAAATCTGATTATCCACCTCTGGGAAATAATCTATACCTTGAGGCTTTTGAGGAAGGGAAAATTCCACTGTTGCACCTGGTCAAATGGTTACATGTGAAGGAAATGACCCCTTGACCCTTTTAGGTGCTCTGAACATAAAACTTGTTTAACCCTCTCTTACCTGCATAGCTATAAACAGTATTACTGCTCACAAATCCATGCAGCTCATTAAAAATTAAAAAAAAATAAAATAAAATACAGTAGGGATTCTTCTGGGTGGCACGAAAAAGAGCTACAGAAATTAAAATTTGCTTAATCCTGAAAGTTCTGTAGAGTTCAGAAGTGCCTACTCTGTGTGTGTGTGCAGACCTTAGGTTAGTAGTATCCAGGTCTATTCTGAAAGTCTCTGGAGTGAATGCAATACATAAAGTACAAAATCAGCAATGCTACAACTATGCTATTTTTTATAAGGAGATGGCTATCTTACTACTTTTTCCTATATGATGATGCTTTATTGTCAGGATATTTTGTCTTTATATGACTGAAAGCAGCAAATCAAATGATTATTCCATTCCGAATCATTTCATCGATAGTTTATGGCAGGAGTGTAACTATTACAAAGACTTTGTATGAGAAAGTGTTGTCTTGCTTTGTCTATTGAGAAGTTTTACAAAGATACATTGGTAAAGGAAGGTCATAGAGGGATTTCAGGTTTGTATGTGTCACACCTTTCTCCAGGCTCCTGACGGTGTGTGACATGGGAGAGGGTTACTCCAGGCTCTTCTGTTATTAATTCCATTATGACTCCTTTGAATCACCTCTGAATTTTACCTCAATGATCTGTGAATTTAAGAGTAAGAATGGTATCACAGATAGCTTGGTGTAGTTCATCACCTGAGTGGCCCAGAGAAGTAAAGAATAAAAAGAAAAAATACATTAAGAGAAGCACTCAAAAAGATGCTAGTCAGAGACAAGTTTTTTAATTGAAATGATGCTTGGTTTTGCTCTAGGTATATAATTAGTGTGTTTTGCATATCTGCCTGGGGCTATACACAGTTCATAAGAAAAACATAAGAAGTCCACCTTACACTGTCTTGTACATCAGTTTTTGCATTTGGCCCACAGGAAAAATAGGAACTCTGATCACTGATTACTAGAAAGCAAAAATTGTAAAGAAAAAAAAATGTATTCTCCCACCCAGCCAAAACATATACCTCAGAATAAACATGAATAATGAGGTATGAAAGGGCAGCAGTCAGGGGAGAAGCTGTGAAGCTGTGTCAGCCTGCCACAACCCATTCGTAAGGCTGGGCACTCGCACGTCAGGGTTACAGGTCTGCAGTTTCCCATGAGACGCGCCGTGTTCTCATGCTGCAGGGGAAGAGCCCGCCGCTCCAGCAGCGTCAGTCCTGCCTGCTAGATGAAGGTGCTGTCACTGTTTCCATTATTTCTATTTCAGGGCACTCTCTGTCTGCTGAGATGTCTTGTCCAGGCGCAGGGGATCTAGAGCCAAAGGCAAAACTTCCTTTCCAGGGCAGTCTTTCATAGAACTGATTTTTAAAGAAAGCAGCATCCATTCCCACTGCAGGACTCTCCCCCCTCCAACCTGTGCTGACACTGGTTGCCATATCTGAGAAAAGCACTGAAGTATAAAAAGAACATCAAAACTGATGGGGACCAAAGTGGCCTTTTTTGAATATTACAGGGCTTGCCATAACAGGTGGTACCTGCTGAGAGCTTGAGGCTTTAGCAGATAATTACCAAATCCCTTTGGTGCTCTTCACCAGCTGGGTATGAGTTCACTGCGTGAATCCAGAGTAGCCACCGTGTTATGAGCACAATGACTTAGGTTGCTGCTGAGCACCAGGGGGGTTGTTATCTGGCTGGTCCTGACCAAGTACAATCTCAATTCTGTAAAGAGGTGTAGCAAGCACTCTTCTTGAATCACCTACATGAGTCAGAGCTACTCCCTTGGATACATACATAGCTTTCAGTTGCATCAATACAGTTCAGGCAGAGTGCAAGGGAAGATGTGGAGAGTGTGAATGTTGTAGAGGTTGTTGCATCTCTCAGGTGAGAACCAGCACCTTGACCTGTCTCAGGGATGAACAGTGTCAAATGGTTTTACAAGATCCTTCTGTGCCTTGGCATAACATTAAACATTTTGTAAGAGTCCACAAAGGCAACCAATTAGCCAGAGAAATCAAGAGCTATGTCATGAAGTGAGTACTTCTATGGAGTGGTAACTTCATTGGTGCCTTCATGGGTTTCCAGTTAAACCAAAGGTCTCCCTTCATTACCAGAGACAGGTGGAGGTCACTGCCAGGCCTGCTTCAGCTGATGTGCGCTATTGGGCAGCAGGAAATGGTGTGAGCTAAATGGATTGAGATGCAGTAACAGTGTTGAGAACCCACGCTCTGCTCAGACCTCATTCATATGGCATTTCTAATTCCAATATTGCAGACTTGGAGGGGTTTGGAACATGTGGAAGAGTTTGTGAGGTGCTTTCCCAGAACTAATTCCTCACTTGGTGGGAGGGAGTAAGCTTGAACTCTGTCTCCTGTTTGCTGTAATTATATACCTCTTCCCTTCAATATGCAGTTTCAGTTCAGAGGTGAAGGAATATCTTTCTTGTGATAATAAAAAAGAGCCCACAAAGAGAGAAAAAGAGAAATCTGAAGATTGCCATTTTGTGTCTGAGACCAAAGCATTTCAGCTCTCATAGTCCCCTCAGTGCAAAGAAAACAAAGCAGCAGAAAATTATATCCCTCGAACCCATACCAGGTTTTGCTGACATAAAAGCAAAATTTAAAAACAACCCCACCCATTTTCATCAGGAGACACTAGCTACAACAAACAGCCAGGCTTCTTCACAGCCTCAGTTCCAGTATCATCATCTTTTGCTGACCAGGGATCTCTCCCAGCCTGGAACACAGACACACCAGCTGGCTGGACTACCACCGTGTGTAAATATATTTGGAAAATGACTGTGCTATTGCAACGCCTTACGAATACATCAAAGTGTGCTACATGCACAGCTGGGGTTTGTCTCCATGCCTGCTGCCAGGAACATGTAAAGTTCCAGCTTGTTCCCTTCAGTCTCTTCGTCCGTATATTATCAGCCCTTCCTCTGTCCTTCAAAAACAAGCGAAATGGTGTATTATTAATGACTTCTTGATTAATAACTGCACTATTACAGAAGGCCTGAAAAGAGATCATTCCACATGCCAATAATCTGTCCACCAATTATTCTTTCTTAGTGTCAGATGAACATGCAAAGTATCTTCATTACTATTTTGTTTAAATTTAGTTCTCAGGCAAATAAGAGGCCCTGACTAGAGCTGAGGGATAGTGCTGGCAAGCAAAATGAGAAAGGACAAGGCATTTCAATCCCAAATTTCATACTTAGCAAGTGATATCACCTTGGGCTGCTGGCTGTGTTAGGATTGGTCCAGCAGCCAGGCCTGGGGAGGAACTGGATAGCCGAGCATCAGGGGATTCTGTTCTGGACCAGGCATGGAAATTTTCAGATCTCCTGTAAAAAATGTTAACGCTACATTGCAGACAACTTCCTGTAATCTTTGTGACATGGTTTGTGCACCAGGCCCTGGAGAATCTTTTGGTCCAAAAACCTTCCCTTGGTGGATTTTCAATGATGCAGCTGGGAGGCAAACTGGGTCCATCTCATTTGTAGCAAAGATTATTGCAGTCTCTGTTAATTCTTGTTTCCTGTGCTAATGATTTCTTTCCGACAAAGTGCTCTGAGAATTTTTTTCTTGCAGTATAAATGGATAAAAAACCACCCCCCCCACTGACTTGGATCTGCTGCCCATTTCTGCTGAGCCAGAATGAGGATGGAAGCAGAAGGTTTTTGTCATTCTGAATTTCTTGGATAGTGGTTTTTTTGTTTTGTTTTGTTTTGCTTTTCTCTGTATAGCTCTTGGATACCTTTTACCCATTTGGAATCCAAGTCTCCCTGTTTCCTATGCTGGTGATCCTGCTGCCTCCAGCTGGGATTCTGCAACTTGAAGTACTTACAGAATTAAATACTGGAACCAGGAGTCTTCAGCTGCCTCCAGAAGCATCTTCACTCGCTAAGCAGCATTAGACAAACACCTGAACTATGGAAATTAATGCAAACCCTAAATTCATCTTAGGTGCCCCCACATACCTCCCTGACACTAATTTTTTGGCTGGTTTCAAACTAGTGAGAATGGTTCTCTGCCCTCAGACATCCCATCTCTGCATAAGCCATGGAGAAATATGGTGCAGGCAAGCACTGGAGTAGAGGAGTATTTCTTAGGAACTGGAAGGGAAGATCCCCACCCCCAAACATACACAGATATTTTGAAACTCATAAGGAGTATTTGCCATCAACGACCAGGGGCCATGCTGGTCCAGATCAGATTGCTTATAAGTTTGATTGTAGTCACAGTCGTTAAGGGAAGTGTTCATAAGTTTCCTACCCTATAACCAAAGCTGGCACCGATGCAAAAGCCTCAGAGCTTCCTTCCAGGTCACGGCTGCCTTCAGAGCACCATGAGTAAATAAAGAGATGTAGGTGCAGTAGTAACTTTGCTGTGGGTTGCTCAGAAACATTGTAAAGTTCAGATTTCACAATCATTAGCCTCAGAAGTGCCCATCTGTTAAGCACTGGTAACAATTGAAGTGTTTCATAGCAGATGTTCTCTCTGAACAAGTGCCCACACAGGGTTTCCTGAATCACAACTGTTTATCTCAAATAACTCTGCAAATAATTGCCTAAGGTCCTGTCTTCTGGATTTACACTATGAGCAGTGCAGGATTGTACCTGCTACGCTTTAACCCTGTTCTCAAACACTGGTACAAATCAAGAGGGGAGTCAGTGGAGTGTAAAACAGATGGAAGTAATGTCAAAATAAATCCTTCCACTTTTTCCTTGTAACACTTCAAATCACAGATGAGAGAGTTGGGATGCAGACAAAATATGACAGGAGGTTACTTGAACATCTGGAGGCCAAACAAATGCTTCTTTATATAAAATAACATTTAGCAAAGAATGCCTAGGAAATGTGAAAACTAGACCAAATTCTGGTCCCATGGAAGCCTCTGCCAGCGTTCTTGTTCACGTCCACAGTCCTGCTCTGATGACATTACAAATGTCATGTCTCAGTTACATCCAATGGTAAATGGAATTTTAAAAGATTTCTCTGAATCTTTCTGGTAGAATTGGCTTTGCCAAAAAAAAATTTTGCAAGGATATTTCAGGCAAGACCCAAATGTCCAGTATTTGATTCTCTCTTCAAAGCCACAAATATCTGTGAGGTGTCCAACTCCTCTTGATAGCTACTGAGAAACAGGTATTTAATTCTGCTTTGTACCTTTAGAAATGTTCCATCTGATTTAGATTTTGACAAAGCTGTTAAAATGGAACGGCAATTTAAGGTAACACTGTTGTCCGACAATTTGTCATTTAACTTCTTTCAGTGAGAAGACATTATCTCACAACTGTCCGGCTGTGAAACAGATTTAGATGGTCACTCTTCGTGCCTTTCAGTGCAATAACAAGTTGTTGCTCAGAGATGGAATAAGCTAATCTGGTTGGCTTTGCACTGAAGCTCATGAAGAGCATTCGCATGGGCTGTTTTAGCAGTGGAGTGAAAGCGGATGTCACAGAATCAAGCCTGCTGAATATTAGAAGCTCTGCGTCTACACAAAGCCTCAAACCCAACTTCCTTGGGAACCTGATCTTTTCAGCTCAGTTGGGAAAAAAATGAGAATAGGATGAGAACATAAGTTATTTTGTATAAATTTTTAGGAAAAGATGTGATAATTAATGTCTTTGGGTTGCAGAGGAGGAATCTGGAATTCTTGATAGATGATTAGAGTGGACAAGCTCTGCGTATCCAAGTGTGTGTTTATGTTTTATATAATGAAGGACAAATAGGCAGCCCAGCCTCTACCCAACTGGAAATCTGTGTGTGATTAAGGAAGGGAGATGTGCTCCCTTCACTACCATTAAGTGGGGTTTTCCCTTATATCACTGTCATGGACCAGGATCTGATTTAAACCACGTGCTGCAGCTAGTAAGCTCAGATAAATCAATTCTTTGTGCCTTTCTAAGGTACTGTCTGTCATTGAAGGACATTTAACAAACAGCCTGTGTGGGAATTACTTGTTTAATCTAAAGCAGAAATACGGCCATCTTGGGGTGGGAAGGCAGAAGCAGGACCGACAGGATTTGTAACAAATATGTGGGAAGTGCTGAAGTGGCTGAGACTCTCCACTGCAGGTGGTGTGCTGCATGCACATGGAGAAGGGAGGTCCTCTGCGTTGAAGGTCAGATATGCAGTGCAGGCATACACAGCCAAATAACATTGACTGAACTCAGTCCTTTCTGCTGGGTAAGGGGCATGGTGACAGAGCTTCCCGTAGGCTTACACCACTGTGTGGCACCTTGCTGGCCCAGCTGGAAACTGGAGCCTAGTCAGAAGAACTACCACAGCTATGATGCTAGTCACATTACTCTTTTGGGTGCTCTTGGTATGTTAGTAAGACTGTGCTAATTCTGCAGACCTCTCAGGTTTGGGTTGTTGATCTTTTGGTGGGATTGTCTGGGGATTTATATACTTAAAATTCACAGATCTCCTCATTTTGCTGCAGACTTTTAAATTAGGAAATTAGATGAGATACAGATTGCAGGCAGCTCTGGATGAACGGTATTCCCAGATGGGATGTTCATTCAATTCCCAAGAAGGGCAGGGATAGGGAATCAGTATAGAGAAGTTATTTTTTGTCTATTACCTCTTCAAATGTAAAATCCTCAGCTGTGATCCAAGGGGAGTAGCCATTTTATGTTCAGATGCAGCTCAGGGGAGACATGTGCCTATACCTCAGATAGTTCCTCAGTTGTTCATTCAGATTCAGATACAACTGCATCTGTATTTTGCAATTCAGCTGCTGACTATTTAAAGCAACCAAACTTAAATGTGCCAAAGCCAAAGAGGGTGTCACTAGAATAGACACATTATGTACAGTGTGTGCCTGTTGTTAAATGCTGTTAATTGCCTTGGCTGGGCAGTCTGCTATTCCCTGGTCGGTTTCTGCCGTGATCCCAGCCTTTGTTCCTCTTCTGCAATGAAAACATTTCTCCCTTATTTATTTTTGCGTGAGAAAACATGTTTCCATTCTGAGCCTCTAGATAGCACTTGGGTGCCCCCCTGACCTCTCCTCGTGGGCCCGGCCCGTGTAAATGACCAGACGAAGGAATGTGGATGAAGGAAGTGCCATAAAGTAGAAATATTGCTGGCTCGTAAATTCCCTCTACCACAGCAAGATTTCAAAATAAACAGAGCTACAGTCACATAGGACAGCATAACTCAACAGTGAAAAATTCATCACCGGTTCTTGCAAAGAAGAGCAGTCTGACACCAGAATGAAACTCCTCCAAATGTGCTGTCTGCCTCAAAGCCCTGGCACCAGGCCTGCATTATGTTTCCATACAGGCCTCACCTGGATTTGTTCTCCTGGCTATTTCTCTCTTCACAAACTGTACCAAACTGAATCCAGAGTGGGAAGCTGAACTACAGTTCTTAAAGTCAGTGGGATTTGGTGGCCCTCATATTCTCTGGGTGGCTTTTATAAAAATACCCAACTTTGGATTTAATTGTCCTCCTCCAGACTGCAGCATGAATGTATCTGTATCTCCAGTATCTGGGAGTCCAACCATGAGTACTGTCATACGCTGGATGCCAGGATTGCTTAGGCAGGTTCAAGAGTCTTCTTGCTGCCAGATCTGCTCAGCTGCAGATCACTCTTGATTCTGCTCTGACACCACTTCTGTCTCTGTTTATATGGGCTCAAGACCCCTTCTTTCTGAAAACAGATTATCCAGACACCAGATAATTCCCATGTGCTTGAAGAAGCAGACTTATGCACCACACAGGCTTTCAGCTTCTGGGTGCAATATTCTGCTGTCAGACATTCATGAGAAGAGGAGGGTTTCTCCCTGGATTGGGATCTTTTTGAAGAGAAGGGAGCTTTCTCCTGCATGTGCCCGCTCTGATAGGTAATGACTAAATGACCATCTAACAGTTTCCCAAAACTCCATAAAATGTCAAGAAGTGAGATCAAACTGGGATTCCTTGAAACAAAATTTTAACTCTGGAACACAGGTAAAAGCATGTATCTCAACTTCAGACACAGACACAAGCACCCACTCAGAAGCCTGTCTTATGACTAAGAGCAATAGAGACAACAGACTGGCAAGCAGACACCAGTTGTTATTTTTCAACAGTTTTGGGGGTTGACATTAGAGATTTTCAAAAGTTGAAGTTAAAGAACATTTGATGAGCTTGCACAGCTTTTTGAAAACTATTCCGTTCTGACACAAAACATACTGCCCTTCCATTGAGACCCAATATCCTCCTGCTCTTCTCCCAAGTCTGCTGTTCTTATCTAAAAATAATTTGGTTTGTTTACTCAGTGAAAAATTGAATGTTTCCAAGGGCACTGAGACCTTTTTTCTCTTCAAGAGCTCAAATGTCCACTGAAAAAGCTTTGATGAGAAATTTTCAATCAGATCCAATGAAAAAAGAGAAGTGGTGGGGGAGGAAACCATGAATTTTTTTTGTTGAAGCACACAACAGAGTTCCTTAACATTGGTTGTGGGAATGAAGAAGAAAGTGCCTGCCTTTGATCTGAAGGGAATCCTTTAGTTTTCCTGAATTCTGCCAGCTGCTCCAATTCTGCACTTCCACTCAGACAAAACCCTACATTATGACTGAGCCTGAAACCAACATAAACAATCCTGTGCCCTTTTACCCCTGCTGTTAGAAGATGGAGTATCAGTGGAGCTGAGAATTTACTCAATACATCTAAATGAAGTGTAGCCTTCCAGAGTTAGATGGCACCATCTAGATAACCCCATTCAAGTGGAAATAGATGAAGGATGACAATGAAGATTGCATGATGGGGCCATAGCTGATAGTCCTGCTTGTGACTTCTGTTCTAACTGTACTGGACATGCAAACACCAAAAGGTTTACTAAATCTGCAAATACTCCCCAAAAGACTAGCTAAATGTTTTGTCTGTTGATGAGGGAGAAGAGATTCACTGCACCATAGACTGAATCATGCAAGACCAAGCTAGGGATAAATGGGTGAAGACAGGGATAAATTGAGGCAGCAGCTAAGAGAAAGTCCTTAACTTTTCAAGCAGATGGGCTTTGGAAAAGTCTGCCAGCAGACTGGATGAAAAAGGTGTAAAATAAGAGAATTATTTGTATGATAAGAGGGTCTGGACTCAGCCCAGAAGATCCTTCCCTGTACTTAGTGACCTTAGAGTCCACAAACCTTGATGTACTTTTTAACCTCCACAGCTTTATAGCTCTTATAAATCAAATGTTTTCTAAAAAAATGTGAGAGAAGAGCTAGTAGTGTCTGAAGTTTATAGGGGGATGCTGAAAGAACTATCTGATGGGACAGAGACACTCCCATAGAGCAGAGGACACGGATGGCAGGTATTTATGAGTCCTCCTTCCTGAAGGCAGGGTCATTGCTCAGGAAGGACTTCATAAGACATATTGATCAGCATCTTCTAAAGGTGAAGGTTCTATATGCCCAAGGGCAATGCTAGTGCTTACATATCTCTGATGGGCTGTGTGGGACCCACTTTTCTAGTACGTGCTTCCAGTGGAGTAGAGCCCCTGTGAAGGACAGGCTATGGATGAGAAAATTAGAGGCCAAACAGAGACAGAGCAGGACAATGACAAGAGAAAGGAGGGAAAAAACAGGGAAAAGTAGAGAGCTGAAGGAGCATAAATAAAAAAAATGTAAAAATCAACCAAGTATAAATGTGTGAGGCAGGCAAAGGGGTGGGAAGGAAGATGAGAGGGTGACAGAAGTAGGAAACTGGGGAGACTGGACAGAAAGGCCAGCTGCTGAGCATGCCATAAGCAACCTCTGGGGTCATGGGCAGCGGAAGCTAAGGAAGCTGACATCTCTGAGTCAGGTCCCAGCACAAGTACCAGGTAGCTCTTGATCACTTGCCTGTGCCCCTGATTCACTGCAGTGTCCTACCTTGCTGCTCTGGACGATTTTCCCTGATATGCATGACCCTCCCCCTCTCTGTTCCAGCCTCACAGCCCTAGTCGAGTAAATGTTTGGGAAATTCCTGTTCCCCTTGTTTTGTAGCATCTGGAGTTAGGGCTGAATAAAGCCCTTCAGGCTGGGAGGTTTTGGAAGGAAGCCCCACACTCACTGGGCCCTTTGCCAGCAAGTTAATCCTTTCTGTATTGACCCTTCTAGAAGCAGCAGTCCCAGGCCACCAAGGATCTGATAGCCTTGAACTCACCATGCCTGGAACTGTGCTTGCTGCTTTTTAGTGCTGATCTCTGCCCAGCAATTTCCTCCCGAGGCCCCAGGTGGCAAATCAGGGGCAATACAGATCAGCCGTATCATTCGTCATATTCTTAATCAATGATTTGGTGCAACTGTCATTGTGTCAGTCAAGACAGAAGATGCTATGCCATGTGTTTCGGCTGTTGTTGTTTATGTTGCTGCTGCCTTGTGTATGTACATGCCAGAAACTCTATGCTTCCCCATAGACACCCAAGATACTTTCCCAAGACCACTGGCTGTAAGATGCATAGATCATTGCAACATCCCTTACCCACTTGCCCCAAGCATGGAACTGAATTCAAGCTAGACTTAGGCAGAGCTGAAGGTAGAGAGCAGTAAAATGGTGCTTTCTGATCTGCATGTCTAAATGTGTATGTGTTCATGGGGGTTAAATGCAGCACAGACACATCCAGGGCAATTCAGTGCAGTGTGCAAGAGCATGCATGTGCTGTATGAACGTTTGTCCTGTGTCCCATAGCGGGTTTGTGGTCAGTTCCATGACTTAGAGTAGGTAAATTGAAGACAGAGAATATTAATTATATCTGGCAACATCTGCAAGTCTCTCAGTGTTCACAAGGAGCCACTGAAGCTGAGAATCACTGCAGTTATGTCAGTAAACTGTACTGCTTGAGAGCCCAGGCTTAGCCTTGTCTTTAATACAGACATTCTGACTAATCTCAAATTCCATAAATAGCTCTTAGTGCCATAGTGCTCCTTCAGCAACTGTTTTCCAAATGCCAGAACACTCACACCAGGCACTGAGGTCAGCTGAAGCTGGCAACACTCAGCATCTTCAGCAAGCAAGGTCTGGCCTCCCAGACACTGCATCGCCCTGAGCAAGAGGATGTTCTTGAAGCCATTGTCCAGAATAACACTCTATCTTGATTCCTTCATCCTTAAAATAGGAATGGAAAGCCAGGATAGGATCCTTTGGGTGGGATTTGGGTGCCTAGATATATGCTTCTGGTGCTGTTTGGGACAGCTCAGGTATGCAGTATGCCTGCCAGATGATGATAAGAAGCTTGTAGATCCATGTATTTCTGAGATGGCAGCTGGAGGCCAAGCAGGCACCCCACAGACTTACAATGATAGATGTCTACATTCAAGGAACTGATCCCCTTTTCTTAAGATCTACAAGGTGCTAAGACATCCCCATAAAGAATTCCATAGCAATGTCTGCATAAAGATATATTTTATACAGCTAACACAGCTGATTTCTTCTCCACCTGAATTGCAGACAGCTCTCAGGCAGCTTCGTTCTCACTGGCACATGTTAGGAGGAGTGCAAAGAAGCATCTGCTACCTGGTTTTTTCTTCCACAAATAAAAGCTAGGCCCAAGGGTTTTTACGACCTTTAAACAACTTGCTCTTGCTCCTGCATCCCAGCTGCAGGCAGTCCACCTGGTCAGGGTGTTTGCTTGGGAGGAAAAAGCTACCTTCTGTGGGAGATCTGAGAGGCTTTTGTTTCCATGTCAGATCTCCTGTTTGAGAGCCTATGCAACACCTCCAAGAAATGTAAAAGGGAAAACTACAGCCCCTGCAGAACTGATGAGGCTGTAAATCCAGAGAAAATCTTTCTGTGTTATTTACTAGCCAGAACATCAGATACTGGCCTCTCTTGCAGAGTGGCTTGGTCCAGGCACATTCCTTCCCCTCCTTCTCCCTGTTACAGGAGTAGGGGATGTTTGCTGTGGTTTTGTTCTGGGAAAAGGAATTGCAAGAAGCAGCATTTATATCCTTAGATGGAAACACTACAGAAATTAATTTTGTTATTTTTCACAAGGAAAACTAGTTAGCTATAATCTGCCAGCTGGACATAGGGAAAAAGTCCATTACAATCCCCTGGATTTACATGGACCTATCCTGCAAGCCTAAAGCCTCTCTTTGCTCTGAATTCCCTGGCTTTATGATGCATGCTGTCCTGTCATCTCTACCATTTTGACTTTTCCCATGAGGTTATTGATAGGTATTTTATTGCACAGGGATACTGTCATCAGCTCCTGCTGGAAAATAAAGACTCAATATTACTTTTGTCTCCAGGTGTTCTTGACTTTATCTTCATGGCGGATATTTATTATTTCATAAATGCTATCTGTACTTTTTCAGACACTGCAGGAGCTGGAAAAAGCTCTTTATGATCAGGGGTGAAGCTGGGTTTTGTTTTTCAGGGAGATTGGTGCAAAATTTTTAAAAAGTAGAGTCTATATCCTACAGTTCTTTATTTCTCCTGAAGTTTCTGATTCCCTGCTAAAATCAAATGATGTGAGACCTGCTTGGAACTGCTGAAATCAGTGGGAAGTTAGTTGCTCCACATCCTTGCTGGAGCTGAGCCCAGACTCTTGGACACATGCCGAGAGGGCATGCTTCAGGAAGTTTCAGCCATACTTGCCCTCTACCCTTGAGCATCTGCTCTTGACCGTGGCTGGAGAGAGGATTCTGGGCTACATAGACCGTCGATCTGAAATAGTGCAGCCTTTGTACTGCTCTCATGCATCTTCCTCTGGATTCTTTACATCTGTAAATGTCATTAGATGATTGCGCTCTGTCGATGAAGTCCTTCCCCTCTGTAACACACCAAGCTCAGGTACAACACCATTCCAGCTCCCAAACACTCACCACCAATGGAGCTGCACCAGGGCATGATGAGAGCTAATGAACCGGGTGGACTTGTGTTGGGCACTTCATCTCATGTGGGGAATTTCCAGCTTCAAACTCTAACAAATATTGACACCTCTGTGCTGTGTTTGCTCTACAGAGTGGGAGTGGGGCCAAGGATTGGGCCCTCAGCCTGTAATATGGTGTCAGAGCTTCATGTGCATGCTAAATTAACACACACAAAAAACCTGTAAGTCGACTGTGCTACAGATGATGGGCAGTTGATTGTATGAGTGTGTGAAGGAGGTGACTATGCCAAATTTAAACACCTACTTTATTCCCTTGTGGGAGGCTGGTGTTCTTAGAGCTTAGCTTAATGTATATGTCATGAAACAACAAGAGTCTCACATTTCTCATGAGAGAGAAGGTGCAAAGCTTTACATACATACAAGTACTTTGAGCTAGGTCTCTCCTGAAAATGTGATCAATTGCTGTAAATGAGGAGAAAATATACTGATTTTTCTGAGGTCATTAATTTTGAGAAACTCCTAAAATGGAGATTACAAGCCCTTCTCACATGATCTTGTCAAATGTTTGCCATTTGCACAACTGTATTCCAGTCTGGTCCATTAAAATCACGGCTGAACTTCTTGACATGAAATTCAGTCTGGATGAGTCCCTTACCTGTATGCTCTTTACCAGGTTGAAAATAGCATGCCAAACTGCCTTTGGTGAGCTAACAAAGCCGTAAATGCTTAAAAATCTAAAACCACCTGCACATCAGCAAATGTCAGTGCCTCTTTGTGAACTGAGATACAAGAGCAACATTTCTGTAACTCATGATATAGGACAATGAAATAACAAGGGTATTTATTATTTGGTTGTGTAAGTAAAAGAGGAAATAGAAACCATCTCCAGAGAGGAACATTTTAAAGTAGTAAATGAGTATAAGTAGAATTTTTACACTCCAGAAGGGAGGAGTTAAAAATAGAGACATGAAAAAAAAAGATTTCTAATGGTAAGACATGTTGGGCTATAGAAAGGCCTCCTGAGGGAAGAAATAGAAGCTGTATCCCTAAAAACTTTTTAAGCACAGATTGAACGCAGTGGCAATAAATCTTCAGTCAGAAACAACCCTGCACTGTGAGAAAAAAAGGGCTAGATGGCTTTACTGCACTTCTCCAGATCTTGTAACTGAATGACTCTTTGATGCTCTTTGTGGACAGTTGAAATTTTATAAGCAGCTAGGGATCCATTAGGTTAAAAGATACTCTGGGAGTACCAACTGGTCTCATTCTTTCTGTGTTTCAGTACGTATGGTGATAATCTCCTGAAACATATATTTAGGCCCAAATTCTGAAGCAGAAATTAGGAAGAGTAGCTACAGCCACAAGACCAGACCTACTCAAAAGAGGAGAAATGAGTAGCTGGTATTTCTGCTAACATACTGGGGGAGTGCATGACTCTGTACTTCAGGGACTCATTTCTGGCCGAGTATTTTCCTCCAAGTAAGCAAAGTTTTAGGAGCTGGCTTTGAAAACCTCAGTTTACACAATGAGCTATTGGTTATAAGATCCAGTAAGGCTCTGAGTAAAACACAAGTCCAGCAAATAAGCAAATGGTTGGATTTGGCATGTCCCAATCTCCCACGTCCCAGTTAGGTCTGGTCCCATAAGACACATGTCCTTGCTATGTGAGTGACATGTATGTTAAGTGATGTTAATGATTGTTTATTGCAAACTAAACATTTTTACCATCTGGTAACTTTAGATGACAAATGTCAGAAAGGTTCTAGCAAATGAAATACTTCCATCATCATAAACAAGCTGTTTGCTGGATCTCACTTCAATGTGAGATTAATACAGCCTGTAGCCCAGCGAACAAATCTCTAAATACAAACTAGATTTAATTTAAATTATCTGCCTTGTCAGCTCTCTATGTGTTCAGTGTACATGCTGCCCAGGCACTAACGTCTGGCCCTGGACACACAGCATGCTGTCCTTTTCCTCCCACCTGATTCTTTTTTTTTTTTTTTTTTTTTTCTTGTTCATTTTTATTTTACCTATTACTCTGGGATTTTATGTGATGTAACTCCAGTTACTCTTTCCTGAAATGACTGTATTTGTGGTTTTGATTGACAATAGGACTTTTTCAAAACAACACTAGAATAATGGATTCTTAAATTATAAAAACACATCAAAAAAAGAATATCCAATTTTAAGAAACTTCCTGAATATTCACAGAAATGGGGGGTGGAGGGGAAAAAGACGACTTTTCAAAACGAAAAGCGAAATACAAAGAAAGTTTGAGGAACAGCTGTTCATGGTATTTGATTTTCAGCCAGTGCCCAGCCTCCGGTCACTAGAGGGCACCCCAATACCCCGAAAGCGGCGGCTGCGCCCGCCGGGCCGTGGGGCCGGGGAGCTGCGGGCGGGTACGCGGGCTGCGGGGGGGCTGCGCAACTGGCTCCTGTGTCTCCAAGGTTGCACCTGCGTTAGGGTTTTAATTGGGATCAGGGACGTGCTTTTGGAGTGGGCTTCTTGAAGCCCTCTCCCTATTTACTTTGCAATGCAGAGCTGTCTCTGAATGTGTGAGTTAGATTGCTTTGGGTTAAAACAAAATCATAAAATGAACTCCAGAAGGGCATGCACTCCAGTTGCTAAATAGGAATTCAGTCCTCAGGACAAGACTACAGCTAGACTAAAGAAAAGCCCTGAAATGGGATGGAGTGACTGCCTTGCTTTATAGATCTGTTCTTACTGCACCACACAAGTTGCTAGTACAGACAAAACCATGAGGCCCCTAGAATTTGCTGAGGGAGAAGGCAGCTGGAAAGTTTGTTTCAGAGCCTTAAAATCCCCAGAGTGTATAGATATTTGGGTTATGGTGTCACATTCATGCCTATCTTAAATTAAAACCAAATAATAATAATAAAAAATCCTATGTGAGACATGCAACTCATATTTTATTAGTCAAATGAAAGCCTGAAAGAAATTACACGGGTGCTGTATGGACCTCTGGACATTTTGACCTGGCCATCAGACTAGATCTTTCCAATTCTGTTCAGTTCTGGTGCTCTGGTTTTCTACACAATGGTTTCCCATGGAGAGAGTACAAAGGCAGAGCTGAATTTGGCCCTGGCTAAGCCTCCCAGATGCCTCCTCTTGCTGGGAATAGTGAACCTTTACTGTTGAGGTCTAGGTTGCTCAAAGTGGCCTGCAAGCTCAACGAACCTGAACACTCCAAGCGAAACCCAAGCAAAGCCACACAGTTTCAAACACTCCTGGAATAAAATCCCCTCCACGGTGTCAGCTTGGTGCTCAGGGAGAGAGGCAGAACACGCCAAACTTGGCTCTGCTTTACCCCAAGCTTGCAGGAAACTCCTCACAGTGAGGCCAAGAGCTATGTTCATAACAAAACTTAAACCCAAGCACAATTTATCACGTTTTGAATTTCTTCATGAAAGGTTAGACCAACTTGGGATGTGCTCTGCTGGGATAAGAGGAGAGATGAATTCTTCCCTTAAGGGCCAATTTCACATCCATTGAAATCACATGCAGAACTCCCAGGGAAGCAAGCTCAAACCTTTAAACACTGTTAGAAAAGCAGCTACCACAGTTCTCTGTCACTCTAGTTAACCATCTATAAACAGTTATTCACTTGACCTTTATTTGATCTCTCCCTCTGCCCTCCAAGGAATCTTTTGGGGCCAGCACACATTATGGATATCTCTGAGTACATGAATGTTTGAGTCTATTTTACTGCAATGGGAACAGATTCTCGCAATTTTGTCTGTAACCTGGTTAACTGGGGAGATTGTTTTTTCCCTTCTGCAGATCAGACAAATCCAGCAAGTCACTTACCTTAATTTATACTGCTTTGTTGCAAATACTTAAAACTAAAAGTCCTGTCTGCTACACCTGTAAAGGATGAGCTTGGAACCCTGACATGGAAATAAGGAGGGAAAATAGTCTTAGCACTTGAAAGAAGAAGGTCAAAGACAGGAGTCAAGAAAGATCTTCAGACTGCTCTAGGGTTGTCCTAGCTGTTGCTTTGATGTGCAGCAAGACTGCAAAGCCTTCAAACTTTCACCTTATTAATAGTCCTGGAGAAAAAAAAAAAAAAAAAAAAAAAAAAAAGAAAAGTAGGAACATCACAAGAATAAGACAATTATTAAGAAAAGGAATTCTTAACCAAAACGAGAATAACAGTAAGACGGAGAGGTAAACCTAAGGGTATGTAGTCAGTAACTGAAGAAAAAAGAACTTTAAATGGATGCCTTGATTATTTTTTTTTTTGAAGTATGATAAATCAAATCATTTCAGAGTTAAGTTACAAAAGAATCTCCAAGCAGTCATAACTCTGCACCCTAAGAATACCATGTAATAGTTAATGTTGATTTTAACACTTTAGCTCCTTTCATTTCCTTCCCATCCCATCACACTATGTGGAAATAAGGAGCTTAAGCATGCTTTTAAAAACATATATTGAAAAAAAAAAAAAAAAGAGAAAAAAAAAAGCTGCATCTAAAACCAGAGATATTAAAGTGCTGTGGTCATTATATTGTGGGTTAGTGGATGATGTTACAAGAAGGCAGAGATAAGGTCGATTTAGTATCTCAGTTGTGCAGTCTCACAGACTAATACATATAGATTTCTAAATGTAATTATCCTTAACTCTAGATCCCTGAATTTCCTGGAATTCACATGCTTGGTTTGTAATGTATTTTACTTCAAATTGCTGAGATGCACTATGAATCTTAACTCAAACATAGATTCTGTGTGAACACTATGACAGTCCAAAAAATGATGCATTTAGTTACAGATAATAAGTCCAGGAAATATTAAGAAATATCACAGTCAAATAGTATTAGTGAGAACAAGATGAAAACAGGGTATAATTTTCCCAATCTGAGAACATTTAGTTTATTTCTTAACTCACGAAAAAGTTTCTTAATAATAATGAGTTTTGTTGTACTGGCCAGAAATGGCTTACTTTAGACATAATCTGGGGGGATTTAAAACAACTCCAGATAGTAATGATTTCATTGCTGGGTTATGCCAGTCTAAAATTCTAAGCAACAGAAATGTTGCCATCTCCTTGTTTAAGAGGAAATGTAATTTGATACAAACACACTCAAAATCTGGAATATTGCATTATTTTAAAAGGCTCTCTCAAGCTGTGTTGAAATCAACAGTAGGTCTATTTAAGATTTCTGAATTCACCCTTTCTTTGTTAGGATTCAGATAAAAGATTAAATTTACTGGCTTTTAAGGAGTTCTGGCTGCAGCTTGTTGGGACAGAGCGGGGGTGGGATTCAGCCACCCAGCTCATCGAGGGGTGCAGACTAGATTTTTTGAACATTCAGATAAACACTAGTCAATTATGTGGGAGTTAACGTTAAGTGGAAACGAACTTTTAAGGAAATTAAACACTTGCCGAGTCATTTGGCTTCCCTTTTAAACGTACAATTAGTTGTGATTTCCCCGAGTTTATATTCTAGACTGGGGGGAGGGGGAAGGAGTGCAAAATCATAAGACCCCCGTTGAGGGTTTTTTTTCCTTGTTTTGTTGTTTTGTTGCTATTTAAATCTTAAACTCAGAATCGTTGTACCGTAGCCAGCAATTTGTTCTTGACGGGGGAAAAAAAAAAAAAAAAAAAAAAGAAATCGATCGGTGTTCAGACAAGCTCGGTTATTGTACGATCTCTTCTTCATCCCAGTAGCGGGGACACACCAGTGAGGTCGTGAAGGCAGCCCCACGGTATAGGGCTCCGTGTCGGGCAGATCCCTCGTCCCTCGCTCGCCCCACAGCCCTGTTCAGTGCTCTCGGGCTTTGCAGGCTTGGGTTTGCCCTGACCCCGAACAAAACTCGCCCGCTGGAGGGTACCCACCCGGGGAAATTCTGGGCTGGTCCGGTAAAATTGCCTGGCAAAGTAACCCCGACGCTTGCTTTGGTTTCACTGGTTTCTGTAGAGAGCATGGCTTCGGGTGTGTGTAGGTGTGGGTGTGTGTAGGTGTGGGTGTGTGCAGGTGTGTGCATGCGGGGGGAGGAAGGAAACGGGACACAAACCACCAGCGGTTCATCCGGCAGCCGTCGAAGCGGGGCGGTCCAGCGCCCCCGTCACTTTTCCTCCGATGCGAAGCTCCCCGAGGACTTTGCCCAGCACCCGAGTGCTGGCGGCGGCTGCACCCCAGGACCCCAGACCCCTCTCCCTCCACCCCCCCCCGCCCCAGCCCCGCAGGGCTACCCCCTCCCGGGCCGGCCCCGCCGCGGGGGGCAGCTCCGCGCCGCTGCCCGGGGCGTCGGGGAGGAGGTGAGGGATGCTGCCGGGTGCGGTGTCCCGGGTACTCCGACTCCCTTCTCCTCGGGACACGGTCTCCCACGCAGAGGCGGCTGCGGCAGAGGGGAAGGACAGCCGAGGCATCCTCCTGCTGTAAGGAGGAGGGTGCGAGCCCTCTTTGAAGCCGGCTCCACTCAGTTATCCAAAGGCGTAGGGAGAGCCCATGTATCTGTGTGCTGCAACTTCAAGTTAGCTCTGAAGGTCTGTCCAGGCATTTCCTAGATCCCACCAGGTTTTCCCTTCAGTTACAACACCTGTGCATGTCTGTGGATGCTGAGGAGGAGACTGCTACCCAGATTTAACTCTGACCTCATTCTGCATCCATACAGTCTCTTTGATTAGATCTTTGGACTAGTTTTCTCTGTGCCTGCAGCAACAGCAAAGGCACACAGATTGTTCACCTATGTGGATGTCCCCAGGTGCCAGGTGCAGCAGTGGCGGGATAGCAGTACTCCCTAGCAGTGTTTGCAGTGGGATTACAATTTGCTTCTCCCATGCCTGCAGAATGTTAGAACTGTTACAGCGGTTGTGGCCAGGCTCACAGCACTAGTCATGGTTATTGGCCCTTTCAGTCCACCAGGTTTCTGTGCTCCTGTGCTAGCTCACCTAAAGGAAAGAGGGAGAGCAAGGTTAGCCTAAAATTCAGGCCTCCTTGGTAAGCAAAAACAGACAAATACAAATAACTAGATTTGGGGAGCTGGATGTGAGAATTGGCCTCTCTGGCATGTGTTGGGCTGGCAGCCAGTTCATGGCCCAGTGTCAATGCAAGCATTTCCCCCAGCATTAGAAACAAGCTTCTCCAAGTGGAACAGCCCCAGGTTAGCACAGGTACAGGATCTGGGCCCCTGTTTCCAACCTCATGAGCTGTGGTTGTCAGAGTTTGAAGTTACCCAAGGTATAAACCGACCATGCTGCTGTCTTTGGTGGGCATCACGGGACCTGTTCTTTAAACACTTCCAGACCAGGATTAGCTCTACCCACTTGCCCCCCCTCTGCCCCAACCTTACTGGAGGGCGCCTGTTTTAAATGCAGCCGAGAGGTCCAAATTCAATCAAAGCCTCGATGTTTATTTAAAGTATTGAATGGCAGCAAACAGGGCCCCGTGGGCTTGGACTGCAGACAGAGGGGACATGCTTAAGTCAATTACACTTGACAAAGCTGTAACAGCTCGGGGTAAGCGGCACCCCTCAGACCTCCCGGCTCTGCAGCGCCATCGGGGCTTTCAGCCGAGGTGCCAGGGAGCCCGACGGCATCTGCAATACAAAGGAGGCGAGATGTGGCAGCAAATGTACAACTAAGTTCAGCTAATACGGGGAAAAGGTGGTATTTCCAGCCAAGCATGAGGAGGCAAAACCTGAAAGCCTACCTCTCTCTCTTTTCCTCCCCCCAAATCCACAGATAAACTTCTGTGAAGATGCTTCGTATGAGGCGCTGGATCTAGTGTCCAGGGCGCCAGCGTAAATCTGGATTCGCGCCCAGGGGAGTGAAGGGGGATTTTTCTGCTCTTCCTGGTGTAATGTCGAGACATTACAGGATGCGTCCCCACCGCTGCCCCAGCTCTAGCCGCTCTGGTTCAAGAGCAGTGGGGCCGGGGTGCCCAGAAAGAGACGGGGCTGGCATAGTTTGGTGATGAAACTTTCTCCCCCGGCCCGGGCTGTCCGGAGTGGCCGTGACCCCGGCTCCCCGCCGCGCCGCAGCCCTGAGCCGCCGGGCGGGCGGGACCCCCGGCCCCCCGGCCCCCCGGCAGGGACGCGGCGGAGGGGGGAGCGCACCGCCGCTACCGTCCCACGGGGGGCTCGGGTCGCGGGGCTGCTGGGGCAAGCGCTTAGCCTGGGGGAAGACTGCCGGGCTGACGGAGCGAAGAGTGGAGCCCTCGCTCTTTTGGATCCTTTCCAAGCATTTTTAACAGAGGAAGGATGTAATAACATGCCACGGGCAATAAATCATAGGCTAGCTACTCCCCCTGATTCCCCTCCCCCAGCCCCGGCGGTCCCGGCCCCTCTATAGAGGGAGGGGAGGAGGGGACTCCAGCAGAGCGCCGCAGCCGCCGGGACCAGCAGTCCAGAGCCTGCCCCGCGCCCCGCCAGCAGCCCCAGCATGGACCTCCGAGCCCTGGCTCTGCTCGCCTTTGCCCTGGCGATCATCTCCCTCTCGGAGGGTAAGTGAGCTGCCGGTCCGCCGCCGCCCTCCCCGCCTGTTCGCTGCTTGCACCGCTCCTGCCTGCGGGCGCCGGCGAGCCCGGCCGGGAGTCACGGTCCCGCGGAAATCCCCGCTCTTCCCGCCTCTCCCCGCATCTCTCCCGCTCCGCCGGCCGCGGCTCCGGCTCCTGGCGCGCCCCGAGCGATAGCTGGGAGCAGGCAGGCTCTCTCCATCCCTCCCTCTCTTTTTTCAGAAGAAGGCTGGTCAAAGCGCACCTCTTTGCCAAATTTAGCTCAGATTGAAATCGGCTGGGGGAAGACTTTCAACAGCGCTCGGTCTGCAGGGAGGTGGTTTGGTTGCAAAATATGCATATCGATTTCCCCTTTAAAAACTCAGCCCTCAAAGTTACAAGAAATGAGAAACAGGCGGTTGTTCGGTTTTCTGTGTCGTGATCTATCTTTCTTCCATCAAGGCTGAGCTGAGCCAAAGTGGTCACTCAGCAGGAATTTACCGCACCCCCTGTGAAGGGGCACGGAGAGGTTTCGGGGGGGGGGGGGGGGGGGCGGCGCGGAGAGGAGAGGTGCGCTGATGAGAGGTCTGGCGAAGCGCGGGCTGGCAACCGGCGAGCGCTGCCGCGGTGGCATTTGTCGCTAAGGCAGCGACACCGCGGACGTCCGTCCGTCCGTCCCCCCCCACACACACACACCGCGCTGCAGCGCCGTCTCACAGTCCGCCCGCACCACGCCGTCCCCCGCGGTCCCGCGTGTCACCCCCGCAGCCCGGCCGCAGAGGCAGCTGGCCGGCTTGCTCGCCAGCTGCCCGCCGTGGGAGCCGCCGGGTGCGGGCATCCCCAGAGGCCGCGGCAACCTGCGCCTCGCTCCGCACCCGGCGGGCCACGGGGGAGCGGGGACCGCGTGGGGCAGCCGCACTCCGCACGCGTGGCGGGATGGGGGTCCTGCCTGCAGCCTCTGGGCATCTCCCGGGCGCTCCTGCGGCTGGCCTCTCGCCTGGCAGAGTTTTGCCACCTTTTGTCCCCTCATCGAAAGCTTGCTGGCTAAGTAACGGGTGCTCTTTCAATCCTCCGCTCCCGTCTTATTCTTCCATTCTGGCGATCGAAACTTGGGTGTTTCTCACCCAGAACGGCAGAGGATGCCCTCCGGCGTCCTCTTTGTTTAGCCTGAGAGAGTTAATCGCTCCCGATAGTTTCGCCGACGCCCTTCCACCGTACTGTCGCAGCAGCAACCCCGTCCCGGCGAAGCGCACGGAAAGCCGGCAAGGAGCAGGCGCTGCCCCCGAGAGACCCCAGCATCAGGCAGGCCCGGCCGGGTGGGCTCCGGCCCCCGCCGCGGGGGCTGCGGGCTGGGCAGCGAGCGAGCAGGTAGCGGTGGCAAACCCGGGGGCCACCCGTGGCAAGGCCAGCCCACGCCAGCCCTCTCCCTGCGCGGCAGCACTACTTACCTGGCAGCAAACGGCAGCGGGTATCTTTATGGCAGGGCAAGCGTGTCGGGACCTGGCTACCTGAGTAAGGAAACATGTTAAAAGGGTTGGAGAAAAACTAGTGTAAGGAGAGAGACCCCACCGGCTTGCAGTGATGAGTGAAGTTTTTTGCCTGTTTCTCTTTTGTCATGTAGTGCTCTCAACCCCGATCCAGATGAGGGCTTGCAGGGCTACATTGTCCTGGAGGGCAGGCAAGATCTGAATTTTTCCTAGCCACTCTGATCAAGCTGTATCTGCCACTCACAGCCTCACTTCTCAGGGAAATGGAGCTCTTCTAGTCTCAAAAAGTTTCCATCTCTCTCCTGATATTGACAAATGCACCCCTGGATGAACAGGAGCAAAATGATGCTCCCATCAAATGGTTTTTGTCTGTTTATGCCCAGCCTGCTTGCCTGGATATAGCTTCCCTCTCCATTCAAGTGCCCAGAGCTTCCCAGTCAGCACAGCAAGTTACTGATGGTAATTTTGCAGCAGAACTGGCAACTTACTTGTTCCCTTTCTGTCCCATTCCAGTGTGGGTGAGGCAAGGCAGATCCCTATGGGGTGAAATATGTATTGTCCAACGTTGGTAAGTGGCCACTCTGTGAGGGAGATTTTTGTGAGCGCTTTGACCCTAGAGAGAATTTGCCAGCAAAAGTGGGTGTTCAGAGCCAGCAAAACTCAGCTTTGAGTTAGAAAACGATAAAACAATTTTATTATTCTAAAAAACCCAGAACACCCAAAACTAAGAACCCTTCGAACCCTTCTAGTCAAGACCAAAAGAAGTGTTCTCTTTTTGTTGAAGGAAATAAGGTGAAGGAATGACACTGAAATGTCTGAAGAGTGTCTGGCCCTTCTGAAACTTTTGACTGTACTTGCCCATTGTAAACAAATGTGCCAGACAGTTAAAGGTCTCAAAAGGTTTATGTACCATCAGTTTCATGAAAATTGGTGTTTTCATGTAACAGTTCAATTAACAGATTATACTGATTTGTCCTACTGAGCTAATGGCTTTAGCTTGTGTTCAGTGTTTAGTAGACATAAGAGAACCCACAGATCATTAACCTTTGCAGTACAAATCTGTAGAATAATTGACTTAATCAGCTCTACTGTGCATGGAACAATTTGTTTCAAATTTTGAAATGAGGAAGGGAAGATGTTTGTCAGCCTCAGAGTAAGACCAGAAATCTTCCCTTCCCAAATTATGGCCGCCAAATGGCCCCTTTCTCCTCCCACTTTAGGATGATAGGGGTTCGTGTGTTGGAAGATGTCACATGCACAAGTTTTCCCTTGCTGAGAGCAGAGTGAGCTGCAGCCAAACTCTCCAATCCAGAGTGCTGGAGGGGTAGTGGCAGGAGATACTGATTCCCTGTTAGCGATGCTGAGAGCTGACCCGGTTGGTGCCTGTGCTGTTACTCCCTGGTGCTCAGTGCCTGTTGTGGATTGCCAAGCAAGGGGCACAGAAATGCCAAAGGAATTCTTGTGCTGGTAGGGGAGTTGTCATTCCACCTTGCAGTGGGGTGACAGAAGAACACCGTAATGCTGGGGCTTCCCCACTTCCTTTCTGTGCCTTTTCTTGGGCAGGACACAACTTTGGGGCTCACAGACATGTTAGTCATGGTTAAACATTCTCTGCTCCTGATTTCAGGTTGTATGGGATCAAAAGTCCCTCTCCTAGTCTCAGAGAGGACAGGATTGCTTTCTCAAGTCATAGATCTGAACAGTTCACCTCTTGTGTGTTGTTTAGGGTAAAGTTTATTTAAACTTGGTTGGTACAAGCATGCAGAGACACTTCTACTGCAGCTGTGCTGAACTTTGTTATATGACTGCATTCAATTTCAGCCTCCCTTTTCAATACAAACACACTACTGTGTAGCTATCAGGCACAGATTTGAAGTGGGAGATCCTAGTGCCTTTCTCCTTCCTTTCCACAGTAGCGCTAGCCAGTCTAGTGCACATTTAGGAGGCCCACCCTGCAGCCCTCCTTCCTCTTCCCCCTGCAGATGGGAGCTTCTCCTCCCATTTTTAACTCATAAATTGTATTATTGTTTGGACTGCCATAAAACTGATAGAAAAAGTCCTCCAATTTTGTTAATTTATAGTTCAGATCCTGGTGTGAATCTAGAACACCTCTACTCCCACTGGTGAATTCCTCTCTGCTTGCCCATCTGCCTGTGGGATCTGATTATGGCCCATTTCTTGCCAGAGGCACTTGGAAAACAGGCTTTTCTCTCCTAAGAACAGGGTAATTTCACTGTGTTGTCTGTGGTTATATGTGCTAGGGACAGGCATTGGTAAATGTGCAGTATATACAGATCAGTTGCACTTTGAAAAGCTGTCTCTTTTCTCACCTTTCTAGATGGCAGTTTAGGGATTCCAAGACTTTCCCTGCTCTTTAGCTCTCCATCTGCCTTTAAGTGAACTGGGTTTGGATGCTTTGAGTGCTCCTGTGTGGCTAAATAAATAGGGTGGCAGATTGCCATGTGGGATCTAAAGCCCTGTCAGATATAGATCTGACCATCTACAGCATGAGCCAGACCTTATGGGTTAGGTGTATGAATTTAATTCCTCCCAGAGGCTGAAAACTGCTCCACTGGGAAACTGTTTAAGATCTTAGGCAGCTCCTTCTAGACTTCCAGGCAAAGCTTCTGTGTTCGTATTTTAGTGTGCACGGAGCTTTGAAGCTTACACACAGAGTGAAGACCTTATTTATGTGCAGTTGGTTGCCAGTAATTATGTTCTTCCATGGAGAAGTCAGGTAGCAGGACTGCATCAGAGGCTGTGGTGATCCAGCACTAGGCTGCTTTTCTCTGTTCTGCATGCCATATACATGGCTGATTTTTAGCCTAGGGGGGCTAAACTTAATTCTGTCCCTAGTGATGCCAATGACAAACGTCTCATACAGTCTGGTGGTTCCTGGTTAGTATATGGAGTGTGCCACCTGTTACTTTGCCACAGGCTGAGAGTTCAAAAGACTCCAAATCTCTCCTGCCAAACCACTGTGATCTCGCATCTCTGAGTCGCACCTCCTTGTGCGAATATCTCGGCTGGGAGTAAAGGTTGTCTCTAGTGGGGAAAGGTCAGCTGCTGGGCCCTGGGAAAGCCTGAAAGACTCAGGGCTTTTCTGCAGCCAGTAAGTCCCCCGTGAAAAGCCTGCACCTGAGCCGAGCCGTTTTGATCTGAACTCTTTGGAATTAATCGCTTTCTTCTGGCTACCTTCTAATTTGGCCTCAGGTCAAAATCATTTGACAAGAACAACACTGAAGACAAGTGCCCCCTCTTTTGGCCTTTATCTTGTCTAATTACCAGGAGCATCCCTGCACAGTGGGGCAGCTCCTTATTCTAATCTCTTTTTTACTTATCTCCATTTTCTCTCCCTCTTCTTTTGTCTTCCAAAATCCCATGCACATTTATTGAAAGGCTGGGTACTGGGGTAAAAGGATTGTGCTGTGAGCTGTGGGCAAATGCTCTCCCAAAGCTATAGCTTTTCTATTGATTTTTTTAACCTGCATATTTGAAAGAAGTCTCTGTCAGCCTTGGTCTGTGTTTCTGTGCTGCTGACCGAGAGCAAGAGGGAGTAATGTGTCCTTTCTCTCCCCGTGTCCTGCAGAGAAACCTGTCAGCCTGACTTACCGATGCCCCTGTCGATTCTACGAGAGCAACGTGGCAAGAGCCAACATTAAGCACCTCAAAATCCTCTCCACACCCAACTGCTCACTTCAGATTGTGTAAGTCTCTTACTCTTTTCAGATGGATGCAAATCTGAGGTGTCAAAAAGAAAAAGACACACAACTGGTTCCTGCTTTGGTGACTGCAATTCAGTCTGTCTCATGCCATGATTTCCAATTCATCTCTTCACCCCATGTGTCAGATACAGCTGGACCCTGCTTCACTCCACACAAAGGAGCCCAGCTAGATGTTTCACAGCTGTGTTCTACCTCTGTGATCTCCCTGTGACTGTGTGATCCTGTGTCCTATTCCCCCATGGGGATGTGAGCAGGAATGTCAGACAGGCTGTCTGTTGCCTTGGATGTGGAGTTCTGCACCTTGGGGAAAAGACTCCACAGTGGTCTGAGTCTTCTAATGCTCCACTTCTCCATAAAGAGGAGCTAAACTAGCAAAAGGAATTCCTGGATTTCCTGTAGCCTCCACAGGAGGTACAGACCCTAAACATGTGCTAGCCTGATCTAGGGGCACACTTACCAGGCAGTGGCTGACTCCAGTAAATCACAGATCACAGCAGGACAGAAATGCCCAAAATACAAAATCTTCAGAAGAGAAAAAATAGCATTCATCTTTTCATTACAAGGGAGCCTTACTATTACCAACTTTGTTGACCACTGTAAGAGGGTCTCAGTGATTATATTGGGTTTCTGTGCAGTGCTCCCATCACTAGTTCTGTCTTCTATCCATATCAAGCTCTGCCACTCGCAACTCAAATGATGTAGAAATCCATTCTTTGTCATCTGAAATATTTCTGCACTCAGAAAACTGCTGTAGTTTCATGAGGTTTCTCAGGAGTCTACAGATATATTGAAGAGTATGTATCCATTCATGAACCAGTTTTTATTCATAAGATTCTTTTTCTTTTTAAAACCACTCTAGGTAGATCATATGCATTTTCTCATGCAAGCTTCTGCCTTAGGATTTGGTTGAGGGCAGTAAGAAAAATGTAAGCCTCAGCTGAGAAATAATTTCCTTTCACAAAAATGGCAAAACCAGCTGTGACTAACTCTGACCTCTACCTATAAACAATTGTGGAGGCAGGCATCCAAAATGCAGTAGTGTATGGATTTGTGCTCTGGGACTGTCAATGGATTTCATAAGGGTCCCCAGTGCTGAGGCTTTGAGAGGATTTGGAATTTTCTGGAGTAGTTTCAAGAAAATGACAGGCATTTAAGACAGGATACAGTATATATTTATCTCTTAATTAATGTGGGATTATAGTAATTATAGATAAGAACATGAAATGCAGAAACACAAACAACTCATGTTCTTGTCCATTCCTGACACAGATATGTTTGTTTGCAATGTGATTTAGTGGCACACAGAACACATGAACCTGTAATTCACCATCTTTTGTTACTTTAAAAAGTAAGGTACTTAAAAACTCACCTCCAAATAAACCTGAAACATCATAAATTTGAACTAGGTCTTTATTGAGGCAGAAGCAGAAATGGAATCAAAACTAACATATAAATTTCTCATCTTGATGGTTTTAAGAACACTCTGTGTTTAGTGGATATGCATTATACAGTGAAGGTGTATGTAACTTAAAAGCTACTGTTTTCAGGAGGGAATCTTAGAGAAGACATATAGTTTCAAGGTAAGATTTTGTATTTTTTTTTTGCACAGGTACATTCCCTTTTATGTTTGGGGGGAATTGTACCTGAACAAAAAGGTAGGAGCAGGTTTTTGTCTTTAGTTCTATTGGAAGTCATCTCTCCAAATCCATAAATCTCTTCTGTCAATGTCTACTTCTACAAAGCCCACCCTAATTTCCCTGATTTTCAGTACAGGGAAATGGCATTTTTAGCATGCAATTAATTGCATCCTAAATTAGACACCTAAATAATTTCAGATTAACACTCCATACAGTTGTCTAGGTCTCTGCTCTGACTGTACAAGGAGCAGGGGCTGACAGGCTCAGAAATAAATGTTTAAAAAAATCAGTGTCTTAATATTAGATTAAAAGAATTGCATTGCACGTGGCTGGAGTCTGGTTACGTGTGCTTTTGGTTCTGTACCCTGTGAAGCCAGCTCAAGAGTTCCCAGGCATTGCTAACATCAGCAAATCCATTCTTACTCTCAGTTGGTATCACTTCACTGGAAATACTCCAGCTTGGCACTGCTGTAAGGGAAATATGAATTGGGCCCATTCATCTCTTTATTGGCACAGGGCTTGCAAGACTGGATCTTTGATGTGTTTGTGTTACAACTGTGTTGTTGCATAACTTCAGACCAGGGAGCCTTTTTGACCTGTTATTTCTGATGCCATTGTTTTATATTCTTCAGATTTCATTTTATAAAGTGGAAAGCATTTTGGTTTCCATTCTACAAAATGCTTAAACAAATACTGAACTTATTCCTATAAGCATTTCCATGAAATTGCTGTTCTTGGCACTTTTGCATGTCAGGCAGGCAGTTCGAGGGGAAATTTCTGAGCAGCTGGGGCAGAGGCAGGGTGCTTAGGGGAAGTGGGAGATCACAGCACTCTCAAGAGGCTCTGAAATCCATGGAGGGTAAGACCTGCTGATGAGGGTGCAAAACTGTTCGTACTGCTTCTGCATGAAAGATGTAGAGAGCCAAAATGCCAAATTCACAGGGAATTAACTAAACAGTCTGGTGTGGAAAGTGCAGCTTGGACATCCAGTAGAAACCCTTCAGGAGGTTTCTGCTTTTGTTTCCAGTGCTGAGTGAATACATGAGGGAAAACTTGCCTCTGGTACTATGGTACTTCCAGTTGTCTTCCTGCCTGCAACCTGTTAGTTCAGTTTATAAAACAAAAAGCTAACAAGTGACCAGACCCTTTCAGAACATCCTAGAGGTATGGGTTTGTGTTTTGTCCTCAAAACATGTGAAACTCCAATTTGGGGTTAAATCTGAAAGCTGTTCTTAATTAATTCCTTGCAAAAATAACGTGTAATTACCATGTCAGTATTTCCAAATTAAATTTATCTGTTGTTGGCACTGAACTCATAACAGCCCAGGTATAAATTGGAAAACTTAGATTCAATTTCTGTATCTGTCCCACCCCCACATGCATCCCAGTACAGACCACAAGAATTGGCATCAGAGGAGACAGATGGTACCAGTGCTTTGAAACCAGGCATATTTATCACAGGTGCCTCGAGGATGGCAGGGACAACACACTCTTTTCATGGGTTAACTGAGAGCAGCACTGACACCCAAGGAGAACAAGGCGTCCTGGGGTGGGTGGTGGGTGCGGGCTGAGGAACAGTTACACAGTAGCCTCACTCTGACTTTTCTTCTTTGGCAGTGCAAGGCTCAAGAGCAACAGCAAGCAAGTGTGCATTGATCCCAAGCTAAAGTGGATCCAGGAGTATCTGGAGAAAGCTTTAAACAAGTAAGGCAAGAGACAAATGGACTTAGCAGCTAACATCCTGAGTTATTAAAGGGTAGAACATTAAGGGCTGGCTTTTACCATGTGGACAAAGTACTCGTGGAATCAGATATTGTATTGAAGATGGGTTTGGAGTTGACCTAGTCTGTATTAAAACAGCAGCTTCTAGTATATTCTAAATGTTAAATTATGAGTTTTGCCAGTGTTTGAGGCAAAATCTATCCTAATGAAACTGTTCTGGGGTCCCCAACCCATCCTCATTTAAAAAAAGCCGTTCTCCCAAGGAAAATGTTTCCTTTATGCCCCCTCTTCCCCAAGCCAAACTACAATTACTTCAGAATCTATACTGTTCCAGTTTCTTTGGAGCCCCTTCTCCATGTTACACTGTGGAGGTCTGTTTGCACAGGCAGCTGAGGCCTAGGGGGTCTTGGCGCTAAAAATTGCTTCTCTGCTGGCCAGTGTGGAGTGCTATTAATATCAGCCAAGGCGAGATGCACTGCAATGAAAAAGGCTCTCCCACAAGGCCAGGGGAAAACCAGCCACACTTGGCAAATTCAGACTTTTAAAATCTATTTTTATTCCCCTTGAAAGTGGGTGATCCTGGCTACTCTGAGGTGGACCCAGCCTACCTCAGTTCAATTTCATGGTGAGCAAGAACAGCACAGAGAACATTTATGTGCTGAGTTGCAGGAGAGGGCTCCAGCCTTCCTGGGATGGAAGATGAGACAAGTGATGGTACAAAGCATTTCCTTGCTTGCCTAGAGCTCTGGACTGTGGTTGATCCAGCAGCAGCATTTTGGCCAGCAAGCCTACCTGTGCACTCAGTATCCCTCCCACCCTTGCCACCACATTCTCATCCCTCAGTAACCATGCTGTAATGTGCTGAACCTTGCCCCCCTCTGCATCTGTAGGGTAAAGGCAGAGCTGGAATCCAGTCATTTGCAAAAGCAATGCATTCTTGGAGAGAGGTGGGGAAGGGTATGGCCCCAGGGCAGATGTGAGGCAGAACAGGTAGCTAAATGCCCTCCACTGTTTGCTTTGTAAATGCATCTGCCATACAAGTGGTAGAGCAAAAAAAAAAAGTCTTTGTTCCCTTGTGTTTTTACAATAAGCAAGGGGAAAAATGCTACCAGAAGCAGAGAGATTCCTCCATGTGGCCCGTTTGGGACCACACTGGGGCCAAGAGTGAGGAGGAGGAGGAGGAGGAGGAGGTAAGGAAACCAGCTAACAAACTGACTGAGATTCCAGCCCTGACAGCTCTTCCCATCTCATCTGAAGCTCAGTGCCTTCTTTGCTGCCAGCACTCAGCCCTCTTGTCCTTTGGTCAAATTCTCTGCAGAGGTAATCCAGGTTAATGATGCCAGGATGGCTTTGGATTTAAACACAACTGAACTCAAGAGCAGGATGTGGCCCATGCTGACTATCCTAGGGGCTTGAGCTACTTTATTTTCCAATTTGGGAAAATCCTCAAGCCCCTGCCTAATTTTCTGTCTGCTGTCATCCCCAATGAAGCCCTTGGTGTTGTTCATAAGACTTGAAATTTAGGAGGCACTTAAGAAATTTGTAGGGTTGGGCAAATGTGATTATGTGCTCAGATCCTGCCTGCCTGACTTAGGGGGACGACACAGCTGGAATATGTTCTGCTCTCACTTTTACTAGTGAAAATCTGGGGCCAGCTCTACAGAAACCAGTGAGCCTGTGCCTGATCTCAAGCCAGATTCTGGGTTTTGTTTACCTAATGCTAATTTAGAAGCAATTCTGCTGATTTGGTGGATTTCATCCTGGTTTACATTGACTAACAGAAGAGAATTTGGTCCCAGCTCTATGAAATAAAATGACAGAAAGAATATATCTCCATCACCTAATCCTGTAATCATGGCATTGTTTTCATTTTCCAACTAGTAATGTTAGCACCGGTGGCATTTTCATGCTCCACAGACAGTCAGGGCTCTGTCTGTAGCATTTTCACAAAGCATGTTTTTGATATATTTTAGTGCACAGCTTTGACTTCTTCAATGAAATGTACTTTGGAATATATTTATAGTGCATCAAACAATTCATATATTTGAATTGGAGCCATATGAATGTTGGTAGTTTAAAACACCGATATCCCTCTAAACTACTAACAGCTTGTAAAATAAATCTATATAGATCTATAAATGTTAATGTAGCTATCAATTTCAATCAGCCATATATTATATTTTTTCACTTGTACTGAAATTGTATGAAATGTGACATTACCCTATATGCACTAGCAATAAAATGGCTAATTGTTTCATGTTATGAAAACCCAATTGTACATGGGAATTTATTTTTCTGGAATAAAATCAATACGTTTTGTAGAAAGGGCTCCTGTAATTGCTTAAGTAAAATCCAAACTGTCAAAACATCTTAATCTATACCAATGCTTCATTATGAGAGTAACTTCAGTACTATACTCTGCAGCTAAGGGCAAGGAAAACTTCATAGAATATAGTAGTCCAATATAGTTCATAGAATATAGTAGTCGATAGTGAAACCCGAGGTGTTTTTTGTAGGGAATTATTTTGCTCACTAATTATGCTTAGCATTTATTATTGCTTTATATTCATCACATTTCCATGTAATATACACACTTATGAGACATCAGTAAAATACATGCAGGCTGTCAGGAATCTAAATTCCTTAACTGGCATTAAAAATCATTGTGCAGCTGCTGTGGTCAACATCATTCAACATTCATCCATTTTATAGACAAGGGGCAAATTAGTCCTTTCCTGAAATAGCTAACAAATCCTGTATCACTTATAGGCAATCCCAGTCATCATTTATAGTGCATTGACTGCTTTTCCCTTCTTCCTTCATGCAAGGATATGCAAAATCAGGCCTTTGCAGAGTTAACAGAGCCCAAAATAAACAGAGACAAGCTTGTCCATTGTCACATTAATGTAGTCCCACCTCAGAACTTCCCTCAGTCCGAGATGCTGGAGTCCATTAAGCTCAGCAGCTACTGCTGGCACAGACAAGAGAGCTGATGGATATGAAGAAGATGAAGAAGTAAAATAGGAAAAATTTTTCCCTTGAGCCTACTTGGAGGAAGGAAAGGAAACTCCCAACTTCTAGGGGCTGGCTGTGATAGGAGCCAAGCACTGCTGCTGCCTTCCTACACAGCATTTGTAAAACTGGGTGCGGCAGCTCTTCCTAGTTTCTGACTTCATTTGTAAATAAGGGTTGAAGTACCAGATGCCAAAACAGATACCTCCTTGTACTCCACCAAGCATGTGTTGGGTGAATGTCCCACACAGTGGGAGACAATGTAGGTGACTGTCTTTACAGCTTTGTTTTAAGGCACAAAATGTCCACAAATCCCATAGAATAGCCACCAGTTATTGTTGATGTCAGTGGGAATGCTGCATGGGAAGCTAGAAATCCATCCCCCCTCTGCTCTCTGTTGTACCTTGGGGTGTACTGTGTGGATAGTGAGGTTCCTGGTTGACAAGTTCTGGCAGCCATTTGGGGACATTTCGGTGTTTTGGGGAAAAGGGTTCTTCTGGCCTCAAAATTTGCAAATGTCCTGTCACCAAGGCACTTTAATTTGCTTAGCATTCCTTTGAAGCAGAGGAATATGAAGGGGGGACCAAATATGAAAAGGGGTGTTATCTTCATTTGCACCTTGCCAGCAAGATCTGAAGGGACCATAGGATAAATGTGAATAAGGCCTTTGTATATGGATAATTTATGGCAGTCTTTTTGTATTTTTCTTTTAATGTAGACCACGTCATCGCACTCATAAAAAAAAGCAACAGAAGAAACGGGGCCCACTCTGCCCTTCCCGTGCAACACCACTAAAGTCTTCAGGGAGAAAGAATGGTAGGAGGCATTAGTTTCTGAGCTGGGATACCTCAGGTTCAAGTCCCTGCTCTTCCACTGATCATCTTATGTGACCTTGGGCAAATATATTAGCCTATTCAGACTTCAATTTTTCCCTATATCTGTTGAGGATAACATCTATACCCTCACTGCAAAGGAGTATTATATAGATAAAACTTTTAAACAGGGGGAAAGTTCAGCCATAACAGAGGTGGGAAAATTTCCCCATTTTACAGATGGGAAAATGGACACCCAAAGCAGTCAAAATCATCCTGAAAAAAAGCCAAAGTCAAAAACAGGGTAAAGGTTTGGAAGTCCTATTTCTTTTAGCTGGCCATATTGCTGCAATACCAAACTGACAGAGTTAAACTATAAATAACAGCTGTGATTTTGTCACTGGTGGTTTTTTAATGACAAATGCAGCACTGGGTGGTGACAACATGATTTGGTGCATTGGTGACTGGTTGACACTTCTATGGGAGATGCTAAGCAAGTCCCAAAGAACGGTCTTACATATGTCAATGCTCTGGATGTCCCTGGTTTTTTTTTGTTGTTGTTTTTTTTTTTTTTTTCCTCACCAGGATGGTGCATCCTGCCTTTCTGCACCAAAAGAAGTACTGTTACTGGTGTGGGATATTGGAAAAGATATTTTCAAAGAGAAAATTTTTGTTCATGGATTAGTCATCCTTTTTATGCCTGGATAAGTTTTCCAAGGCTACCCTCACTGAGAGTAACCACAACTGTTTCTGGCTGTGGTCACACAGTCTTACTTGTTCAGCAGGCATTGAAAGGGATGTTTGTTCTGATCCTGTAGGTTAGACAAGACATGCTGGGTCATCAGAGGGGTTTGAATACCTGGTGTTTACCCTCTGACACTTCTGACAGCCTTAGTGACCTCATCTAGATTGCAAAAGGCCAATCACCCTGGAGCAGGAGTTGGAGTCACTTCAGACAAAACCTGCATGCCACCAGCACAGACTGGCTCCTTGTTCTGAGTGAACCCTGAACACAATGCATTTGCACTTTGTTGTGATGCCTAACTTACCACTCCCACTGGGTACCATGCTCACGCTGAGCATGGCAGACTCGAATTGTCTACCTCCTACCCTGAGCTCCCTACCTCTGCACTTAACACCTCACACACTTATTGTGCAGCGTATGGCTGCTCGCCCTCCCTGTCACCCCACCTTCACTGGGCAGCTGGTCACCACGAGCTGTGATGTGCTACCCAGCTGCTCACAGCAGATGAGGTCCCAGAGCAGGGTAGCCGTGGGGATGGCTCCTGGCTGGGCAGCACATGCGGAGGCCTCTGCTCTCCAGCCATACCGTGGTGGGAGCTGAACACCAACAAGAGCAGACAGTGGACTGTCCTCTGTGCTCCTGCATCCTCACAGAGACCTGGAACCCTGTGGAGCTGCAATCCATGGTCTCCAGCAGAGCTGTGGGGTAGGGGCAGGCAGAGGAGGCATTCCCAGTACCACTTGCTCCACTACTGGGGCTGCTCACAAATGATTAATCCCTCCTTTCCCTGCTGTTTTGTTTTGCCAAGTGTTTTTGCCCACTGATAATTCTCTGCTCTGGCTTCCAAGTCCAGATTAAGCTTCCTAGCAAGTCTTCCTTCTGTGTTAGCTCTGAACACCTTACTAACTGTGATGAGCACAACCTGCCCAAAATAACTCCCATTGCTGGGTTTACCCTGCTGGGTCCCAGTAGCTCCTTGTGGAGAACTCCCCCCAAAATGTTTGGCAAATACTAGTTGGAGGGGCTGCAAAAGAAATGCCTTTGGGTTAGTTCAGACACAGATTTGCTGTTTGAGTAGGCCTGATATCAAAGCTTTTGCAACTGAAATAAACCTTAATAGTATTTCACTCTGTTCTTCATCAACAGGAGGTTCAAGATGTAAGAGTCAAGCATTGTAAGCCGTCTACAGGATTTCTTACTGTAGGACCCAGAGAGCAGATAACCAGTATTAGGGAATGAATACATTTCACTATTATCATGCTGCACAAAAGCAACGCTTCATGCATTTCCAAAGGTTTTTTTTTTTAGTTTGTTTTTTTTTTGTCGGTTGTTTTTGGGTTTGTTTTGTTTTGTTTTTTCTTGCACGAATTGGCTTGCTTTCACAGTGTTATTTTTATATAGTAAGATGTAACTATTTCAGAAAAATGTGTTTTTATACATAAAAATAAACATATTTTTTTATAAAAAAATATGTTTATTACCCAGCACTGAGGGCAGATATGAATTTAAACTAACCTTATGTTATTATATATTTTATTTCCTTTGCTATGTAGAGGTTCTGCTTTATTTAACTTTCTTTTGGTTCATGCAAGTCTCCTGGAGTTTTAAACCTAGAAGGACATGAACTGTACAGTGCAATGATGTTGCGTAAGTAGTGGAGGAACTCCTTGCCTCCAGAAGTCATCAAGGCCAAGAACATAGGAAGGCTAAAAAGCATCAGACATTTATGAGAGTGGACAGCATTACTGTGGGTGGCATTTATTGGTATTTTGGGTGAGGGATTAAACTCAGGGCTACAGGACTAAAGCCCTTCTCTGAAGATCAGAGATCTTGGTGACAGCTATGAGCAGCTGGGTCAATGCACATCTGGTATTGCAAGGTGCTAGCACTTGGTTTGTAGTAGTTGTGAGTGTTAGGAGCCACAACACTGATCTGATGTCACCTGGCATTTCCTATGTTCCTGTGTTTCTGATGACAAATTTTAGCACAAAAAGGAAAGAGTTATTAAAGGTCTCACCACATGATCATGTTGCAAATTGCTGGAGACATCAGATATGCTGCCATGCACCAGGTGTCTCTTCCCACCCATCCACGGGAGGTGGCTTCAGCTCACCTGGCTAGCTTTGCACTGAAGTAGGTGGACATGCATTTGTGTGGCCCTTCACCAAGGACGCTGTAGCCTCTGCTACTGAACAGTCACATGCACCTGAGGGCAGTAACATCTTTGATTGCTCCAGAGATACCTAGAAGAGGATGCCTGGCCATATTGTTGGAGAAAAGAGATATCTGGGGCAAGAGAGGGTGTGCCCAGTTTGTGGAAGGAGTAGTGTTTCTTGGGTGTGGAAATGAAAGCCAACACTCACAGTTCACCAGCGATCATGGCCCCGTTTGCTGGTGAACGGGATAGTCTCTGTAATTTCGTTTGCAAAGTACACCTGGGGACAGGTACTACCCCTTTCACCAATCCCCTCTCTCAGCCAGAAATTTCTTTCTCCTGATTCCAGCCTGTATACACAATATCTTTGCTATATAGCGTATGGAAGGACACCTGCAGTGCTGCAATAATCATGTTATGCTGTGCACTAGGATCCGGGGGAAGCGCATTTGTACAGCACAGTGCTTGTGTTTGTATGTATCTGTGTGTGTACTGTAAACAAAAAAAATGTAAGATTGTATTTGTTTTTTCTTTTTTGAGCGGGTGGCTTCAGAAGGAATCTTCTTCCCTGCAGCCTGTGTCAGAAACACTGAGAGGGGTGTTTCACTAAGCACTCCTTTTTGTGGCAGGTATCTTTAGTGCCAAAGAGACACTTCCTCTAGCCAGGGACTACCTTATTTCCATGTGGATTCAGGTAAAATCTTGTAAGTATTTTCCTCTCTGTGAAACAGTGCTATTACAGAGAGTGCTTCAGCTGGGACAACATCACCTCATTTGTTTTAAAGTAGAAACCAACTGCTGTGCCTAAAATGTATGTTTGTGATTTTGACATTCCTTCTATTGGTATAATTGCCAATGTGGTGCTTTAAGTATATTCTGTCTCTGTTTTGAAAGGTCTGGTACCACTGTACTTGATGAGAATTGGAGTATTGATTTAATATGGGAAGGATCAGATCCTCTGTTGTAAGGGTAAGGACAGGAAGAACTTTTTTGACCAAAATAGGGTTGCTTATATCTCCCCTGGACTGTACTTTATATCCTAGGGTCCACTTTCTGTCCCCACACATGTACCTGCAATTTCTAGTGGGTTTCCAGAGGCGGACATATGAGTGTCAAAGCCAAGAATGACTTTGGGGAAAGTGTGAAAGAATCTTGGATCTGACACAGACACAGGGCTTGTCCTTCTCATCCAGGGAGGTGTATTCTTCACACATGCTTTCTATCAAAGGACAGCTTCAGGTCTGATCAATTCCCATTGGAATGAATGGAGAATTAAATTATGTTCCGATTTTGATTCAACAGCATACCTTGCTGATTATGATAGGGGCCATTAAAGTTTTGTTTCTAGGGGAAACATTTGCTTTCTACTATAAAGATGGGGTGGGTAGATGTGACTGTATAGCCTTGCCAGCTCTCTGCTGCAGTCCGTGTTAACAGGGAGTGCATCTGGGGTTGGTACCAGCAGGGAAAGGTCTCTGGGCATGTGCCAACCCCAGGTTACAGCCTGAGCAAACAGACTACTTTGACAGAAGCATTGAGATGGGCAGTGCTGGAGCACCCTGGCCAAATGTTGGGGTCCCAGCTCTGGACAGTATAGCCAGGGAAGGGAGGTATTGCAGGAAATAGGGTCACCTGTCAACCTTCTCTTCTGGGGGCAAACTAGTGAGTGTTGCAGGGGTAGACTGTGCTGAAGGAAGGACATTTGCTCCTGGGAGAAATGCATGAGTAGCAGCAGGAAGGAAAGGGACTCCCTGCAAGGTTAAGGAACATTTACAGCCAGGTGGTGGATGTCTGGGTACCTTGTGGTCTGTCTGCCCATGCATTTCTTAAGACTCACACTGTGACCTGGGCCCTGACACTGCTGTGATTGTGACAGTTCAATACTTGTGTAGCTGAAACCACTCAGGACATGGGCTGCTCTCAGGGACCAGCACCATGTCCCTCCCTTGCCTGGGCAATGTAGAGCACAGTGTGAATGCAGGGGTGGCACAAACCTGGCCAGGAGTAACTGAAGACTTAAGCGAGAACCCGATAAAAGCTTTCTCTTGCTTTAAACCAAAATTAAACCTTGAGTGAGAAGCGTTGCTCTTTGCCTGACATTATTTGCATGACACATCGGGAAGAGCAGCCATGCTCTTGGCACTAGAGAAGTCAACCACTCGGCTGCCCGAAGCTCCCTGTGCTACCCTGTGCATCACACGCTGTTCCTCCTGTGCTCACCACGGTCTTACCAGGCTGAGAAGCAGCACTAGCAGCAACCTGTTTGGGGAAGAGAACTTGATTTTCCTTTCTGCCTTTAACTGTTGACCAGAGACTGAATCAGGGAAAGGAAGCATGGGGAGATAGGAGTGATGTAGGGACCACACGTGAAGAGGAGGGAAAAGAGATAACACTGAACTGGTGTTGAAAAAGCAGCTTCCATAAATGTGAAATCATCACATGTGGTATTTTCTAAGTGCAGCTGGTGAATCATAAGGTTGGATTTTTTTTTTTTTAAGATTAGATGGTATTTATTTCTGTGCCATTTTTTAATTTATACTAGCTTTATACTTGTATGTATGAATATCTTGTCTGAATTCTGCCTGAGGAAGGATGAAGAGTGACTTTCTGATGTGTTTTTAACTAAGGTGTTCGAGCAAAGGTGACTGTTCATTTTGCAATGAAGGCTATATTGGAAGTTAAATATGCACATTTAATTGAAAATGCAGTTCCTATAGAAGCTTTTGTTGCTATTTTCCCTTTGTTAGCATCTAGAGGGTCCTTCTTTTCTCTGTCAACTTGTTTTGAGTGATGTGATTTATAGTAACCAGGGGTTTCTGAGAACTCATCACCTAAAATCAGAATTTTTTCTTTACCAACATTCCACCAAGACAAGCCTTGTCTGCAAACATGAAACTCTGGTGGACACAGAGAAGAAAACATGTATCATGATGAAAGGGCTGCATGAATCTCCCATCTTCCACACCTTAAGAACTCAGTGTTGTCAGAATGTGGTAAATACTGTACTTTATATTTTTAGTAAGTAAAAAGAAATATCTTCCCAAATAATGTGAAAAGGGATTTGTATTTGTGTTCCTGTAAGGCAGCTTTTATGGAGGAGTTATATTATGCTTTTGAAATTACTCCTTTCATAGACTATTTTGAAAATAAACACTTTAATGTTGTTGTAATTTCTCCCATAAATGTGTATGTACTTAAAATTTTCTTAATAAAAATGTCTATCTAAATGAAATTATTATTTGCGTCTAATTTTTTTCCTTACATACAAACAGCTAAGATCTTCATATCAGAAAAAAAACATTCATATATAGTTTAAGTGTCCAGTTTCAAGGATGCTTCCATGTAGTGCCATGGGGTCAGACTCTCTGCAGGGAACCTGAAGCAAAGTGCCCATGGGGTCTGTCAGGGAGCAGCAGCCTAGCAGATTGAAATGTGCCACATTCAAAAAGAAAGGCTTAACCACTTGCTCTCTAAACAGAAACCCAAACTTTTTTTTAACATTTTTTTTCCCCCTTACCTTGTCTCCTGCAGCTGGTTGACTTCAGTGGAACTGGAAAAATATGAGCTGTTTTTGCTACAGCAACAGGCATGCCATTGTCACCTGTGCTGGGGGAAGGATGAGGGATTCTCTGAAGAGCCTGGGGGGTGTTGGGGGGATACATTTGACTAAAGAGCAGATGTGGTGAACAGCACCCTCCTTGGGGCTGGTTTTCCCTGGGCACAGCAGGGTCAGCCTTCAGTTTGGAGGTGGGGAATGGTTTTAGAGACTTGTAAGACTGGCCTGAGATCCTGGATGTATAATCCTAGCTTGGAGGATGTTGTAGGGATTTTGCTGTGTTTTTAAAAACCATGAATTGAACACTGGCTTTTGTCAGTGTCTTCCCCCATCTCCGACTACCCATGACAGGAGCCAAGTGTTTCCTCAGGTCATCCTGCTCCCTCCACAGCTGTCCTGCTCCAGCATGTTAGTCCTCCGTTCATCTACTGCAACACAGGTGAATCCCAGCACCATGTACACCTCTGGCTGGAGCAAAAGCTAGGGATGATTTAATATCTCATAACAGCTAAATAGTGCTTGGGCATTACTGGGCTTCTTATTCAATAAATATTTCTTGGCCAGATTGACATAAGGCAAAAGACATGCAAAAAACAGAACAAGGAAATTCAGATGACTGATGATCCCTTTGCAAATCCATCAATGATTTAGTAAGAGATTATGAATAACTGAGCAGGTAATTGTAAGTGCAGATGGTCAATGAGAGTTTCCCAGGCCACTGGGAAATGCACCAGGAGTAATTAGCTACAAAATGACACATTAATGTTAAGGAAAGACCCCATGTTCTGTGGAGCATTTTACTGTGCCTGTCATCAGGTCTTTTGAATGTTAAAGTTTTGGTTCTTCCTCAGCAAAGCATTGTGACAAAGTATCTGTGAACTGCCTAGGAATTAGAGGCTCTCTTCATAGACATATTCTTTCCAATATTATCAAGATGAAGGCAATCAGCTACGTTCATGGCCTCAGCCATCCTGACACTGATTATGGTCTGGATTTATTAGGCCCTGGTATGGTATAGGTCAGAAGACAGAATGGGAAATGCTCCTGCTTCTTGGGACCATCTGGGGATGTTACCACTGAGGATGTTACCACTGAAGATGCTACCACTGAGGATGTTACCTAGGAGCTGCTGTGATGCTACACAATGAGGGTCAGTCCTAGCTTCTGGTGAGAATCTCCCTGTTTTATAAAGATACTTGCTCTCAAGTCATCTCTGGAGTCCCTCAGACAAAACAAATATGTAGCTTTGAGACTAGCAAAGGCAAAATGAAATAAAGAAAAAACAAAAAAACCCAAGGTCTAGAAGCTGAAGCCAGAGAAAACCAAACTGAAAACAGATTTCTAAGTGTGGAACTGATTAGCCTTTGGAACATGTTCCCCAAGAGAGGGGGGGAATGCCCTGATCCTTCTTATGTCTTCAGAGTGAAGCTGAATGCTATTGTGGTGTTGGACACATACAGCTCAACGGGCTCTCAAGGGACATGGGATGAAGTTCTCTTGCCTCTATTACAAATAGGGTCAGACAAGATGAGCTAATGATCCCTCTGGACTCAGAAATCCATATGCAGAAAGCCCCGGTTCCAAGGGAGCATTCCTCAGCCTGTCTGTGATTAATAACATCAGTGCATCATCAGCCACCCCAGCTCCACTTGGACTGAGGCTGAAGATGGCTCCTGCTGTTACACGGGAGACAGATTAGGGGAAAAAGGCCTCCATTTCTGGTCATGAAGGTTGCCCTTCAGCTGGAGGGGCAGAAGCATGGCAGCAAGAGAAGGCTGCAGCCCTGTCCCTGGTCCATGAATGTCCCAAATCTCAGAGGGGGGGTCTGCTCACATAGGTCCCCTCTGGCAGGAGTGCTCACACCGGTGATCTTTTCTTGTAGGAACTACATGAGTTTCTTCCTTTGTCCCTTTTTGCCCCCGACTCTTATTTGTCCTTCATACTCTCCTCTGTCTCTTTGAAGACCTCCTCTTTTCTCTCAACCCCAGTTGCCACAGCTCAGGAGACAAGTCTTGGTGATTTAAAGCTGTCTGGCAGTCTCTGCCAGTCATCAGCATCTTCCTGTTTCCTCATCCTTGTCAGTGCTCTCTTGCTAGGGCCAGTCATCCATTTCCAGTCTCTGAAAGAGATGGTAAGACATTTCCTTTCTGTCCTTTGCAGCCACTGTATCCGAGCAGGATCCAGGGTCCTTTCAGAGAGGAGCTGTGGAGCTGCCTGACTGATGCTGAGGAGCTGTTTGGCTTATGCTCTCTGGCTCATGACCATCTGTGAAGTCTGATCTGTCTTCTCTTGCCTGCCACAGCACCACCCTTTGGCACATCAGTGTGTCCTCAGCTCACATGCCATCCAGCACCTCCCTCCACAGCCACCCGTTCCTCACAGTAGCTGCTGATGAAAAATGGTGACCTGTTATTGCTTCCTTCCCACTGCCAACAAACAGAGAGCTGAACCCTGACACACCATCTCTGTGAGCTGGCAGAACCAAGAGGGTGCTTTAGGCTTTCAGCAAACCCAAGCCAGACCACTGTGGCTTGAACAGAGGGTGAAGTCTAGAACAGTCTGTTGAGAGGTGGAAGAACACAGGCTAACAACAGAAGGACAGAGGCTTAAAATGCTGCTATAGCTGACTGAAACCTCCAAAACGTGTGTGATTCTTCCACCCCAAAGATCTGCAATCACTTCCAGCTGCCTAGCATGCCGCATAATTTATTGCAGTGCTTGGAAGAAGATTTTGGCTGTGGTGAAACATGTTTGTACATTGCCTGTAAAAACAGCAAATCTGAAGAAAAGACTCTCTGGATGTGGTTCAGAGTGTGTAACAAATCCCAAATTGCCAAGTCCTTCCATACACAGTACCACAGCAATACATAAAATCAATGTAAGTTTAATATCTAGCACACGCTATCTGTTTACCTCTGAGCAGCAGAGAGACTCTTAAAATACTTCAGACTACACTGTACAATTCATATGCAAAGGGAAGGCCACTTACGTGAGCAAATGCTGAACCCTATTGCATAGCCTGGCCCATGTTTTCTAAATTAGGGCCTTCCCACTGGGCGGAGCACTAGTAAAATAGTTCTGCACAAAATATTTGGAAAAGAAGGAGGAAAAAGAGAGGAAATACTTCTTCCTTTCAAAATATAAATACTCTGAATGCAAACAGACATCAAACCCTGTATGACAGATCTATGGCCACAAAAGCAGGCAGATGACTACCATCATGTTAAGTGTCCACATTCAAAATTAAGGTCCTCATAGTAACTTTCCTCAGCCTGGTTGTTCCAGTGTTTTTCCTACCTGTATTATTACCTGATAAGCAATCTACCCCAGCCCTGTTACTGAGGGATTGATACCACTCTCTGCCCCTTGGGATCTCCAGAACAGACATCTGGTCTTGCCAAGAAAGGGGGAAGATTCCAGGGGCATTTCCAAGATGTTTCTATTGTACAAGCCTGCATCCCCCTACTCTTGCATCTCATCCCCCAGTGTGATTTTCTCCCTGTCCATCATCATTATAATTGGGACAAGGCCCCACTGTGCAAGAGTTGTGCAAACACAGAATGATAAAAACCATCCCTACCTCATAGATTTCATTGTGAAGATCTGCTTTGCTGAGCTCTTAGTTGAACATACACGTTGCAAACAATGCAAGTCTCTATCTCTTTGTTGGGTGTTGGAAAAGCATCACACCAGACGCAGGATAGCTTGTCAAGCAAGTAAACAACTACAGATCATCTAATTTCACATTCACCTCTTTCACCACATGCAGGATTTTGTTAAGAGAAAGTATTTCAGTTCCTTGGAGGGGTAATGTAAAAAGATAATGGAGATATGACAAGGAAAAGCAAGGCTTCCCAGATATTTGGCTGTACGAGATAAAGCCTGGAGAGGGATGCTCTGTGGGCAGGAGAAGAGTAGGTCTGAGCTGTGCAGCTCCCTCTGCACAGTTCCCACGTGGCTTGCTCCCATGTGAGTCCTAGCAGTGCTCACCCAGTGTATCACTGTTTTGGGCACCCAGCCATCCTGCCTCCTCCCCTCCTCCTTCCCCTTCCAGTCCCTCCTTCTTCACGTTTAACTACTATAAGATTTCTCTTTCCTGCTGCCATATTATTTGTTGCTGACTTTGGACATTCTTTACTGCCTTTCATCAGGCTTCTCAGTGCTCACACACTCTGTGTTGGTTTGGCCTGCTCTGCCTTTTGTCTCTGCAAAAACAAAAGCTTTATCTGTTGCCCAGAGACCATGGTGACTTCAGGGCTTTCCCAGTGCCAGCAGCTAATTGCAAACAAATGGAAGTCCCCAGCTACATCCCCAGTAATACTGTGTCTTGGGTGGGAGGGCCTGATTCTGCTTGCTCTGAACTGTGGGACTGGTGAAATGCTGGTGATTTACAGCAGAGCATCTCAGGGTGCCATCTGGCCTTCAGCAATATAGCTGTCTTGGAAGAGAAGGCATAAAAGCCAAACAATGCTCGTGACATGAATATCTCAAATGTCTGGTTTCCTCTAACATCAGTGAATAAAGGGTAGCTGATTGCAATGAGCAATCTGGACATTCTTCAGAAAATCCTCACAGAGTACAGAAGCAAATAGCACAACATTTCCACTCCATTTCTGCCTCTTTGAAACCCACAAAGGGATCTTCACTCCATGACAGGGACTGCCAGAGAGAGGCATACGGAGCAGGGCATCAGGCTGGGACTGTGTGGCTCACATGCTGTACACAGACACTCCTCTGCCCAGCATGCAGCTCTGCTTGGAAATTAGATTTTTATCCAGGAGAAAGAGGGAGAGGTTCCTAATACTCTGACACTTGTTTTTATTCCAAAGCAGGACAGAAAAAGCCTGAATATCATGTTTGCTAATGGAATAGACAGTTTGGAAATAATTCAGTCAGGAAATTACAAAATCATTTGTTCTGGTCAAATCGACAGAGCTGGATCTGCCTACATGTCGTTCTGACTCATAGGAGTTGTAGTTCCAGCAATCCATCCTGTCCTGGGTTTCCCAGGCTAGACTACACCTCCTTTGCCGCATTGCTGTTGTAGCTCACCTATGACTTACTGGAACACGACAGCCAAAGGTGTTTCATGGGGTTTATAGTTTCTCCACAGCATCTAGCTCATAAAAGATACTGAGAGCATGAAGAAGAGTCTGGGAGCTTAGACAGGCACTGAGCATGTTGATTTAATCCAAAATCTTTCCATTATGATTTTTTTCCCCAGCAGATAGTACAAAAATTTCTTCAGATTTCCCCTGAAAAACTTCAGTTTCATGAAAACTATTTTTAATTGCATAAATACTCTATCAGAAATTTCTCAATCATCTCTAAATTTTCTGACAAGTTATCACTTAGCTACTGTTCATTATTTTATTTGCCAATCTTCAACTTATTCGACTTCATTGGGGAATCATTCTCAGATATTGATCGGCAGATAAACAATCTCAAGTCCTGCCAGCATTATTTCTTCCTATGTTGCTTTCAAGCGCCTCCTTCCCCTTGGAGGTCTTCCCAACCTTCACATGAAGTGTACACTTCTGGGACCGGTTCCACTCCTCCACCTCTGACCCAAGGCACCTGCATGTGTTTATTCTGGGGGTCTGCACAGGCTCATCCCAAACAGCAATCCCACCATCCCATGTGAAGCAGGTAGCAGAAAGAGGACAGCGAGAATTATTCTTGCCTGCTCTCTAGCGAAGAGATCCGGATAAAATTTTTTTATCAGACTGACTTTCTTGGAATCCAAACATTCAGTGGGAACATGGCCATGCTGGTTAAGCTTTAGTGGGAAAGGCCAAATGCTCTGAGATGACTTTTTCATTCTTTCTCAATAATGCTAAATTGTTTAATTTTCATTATATTGAAACCTGTAGTACTGGTAAGGTAAAATGGCTTGTTTTGACTTCACTATTTCAAATATAATCTAATAATGTAACACAGGAGACCAACATCAAAAGTGTATGTTTTTATCTCTTTGAAATTAAATATATTCCCAAATCAAATAATTTTTTTTGGAAATATATTTCCTGCAAGAAGTTTTGATATTCTGACTTCCCCTGAGCCAATTAATAATGGAAACAAATGGCAAAATATCAGCAGTTCTCAGGAAAAAAGATATTTCTTTTTTTGACCACTCCTAACAGCCTCTCAAGACCACGGTTTGGAAGAGAGGAACTTCAGTGGAATAGACGACCAATTTTTCCATCCAGCCATACTGAAGCACTAAGAGTGAGTGTCTGCAGCGCTGCTGGGATCTGTCCCTAGCAGCAGGGAGTCTTAGTGGTTAGAAGGTAAAGGTGTGAGGGTGCCCAACAACAGTGTTCTGGCAACATCAGTGTCTGAAAACCGTAGAGAGCAATAACTTGTAGCAGCCAACCTGGATGAGTCTTTTATGTACACTTCCCTTTGGGTCTGTTCTGCAATGGATTTGAATTAGGCTCAAGATATAAATCTATAAATGTGGTATTTTTGGTCATGCTGCCTGTTTTGTATTAAACCCCTACAGCTTGTTTTTTTCTTTTTCTTTTTTCTTTTTGTTTTTGATTTTCATTTTAATTTTAGCAGCTGTGCAGGGTGCAGAGTACTGCCTTGACAGCATCAGAAAAAAAGGTGGGAGAGTCAGGGGAGTAAGGGAAAGGTGTGGTGCTCCCCTACTGTCACAATATTTGGGGTCTCAGTGGTGGGTGAAGTGAAAGAGTGGAGAGACGTTAATCAGAGGAAAAGGCAAAATCTGAGACTCCAAGTCTTGTACATGTTAGAAATAAGGAAGAGCATCTACAAGCAAAAAATAATGGACATGGTTTCTGGTTTTCTGTGGGTCTGAGTAAGGAGCCAGTGTTCAGATGTGGACAGTACATCCATGACCTCTAGTCCTTCTCGGTCTGTAAAGTCAGGACCCAGACCACCAGAGAAGCAAGTCCTGTGCAAGATGGGCATGCTAGTCCCTGGTAGGTGGCTTGTTTGTTTTGTTTTGTTTTTTTTTTTTTTTCTATCTCTGGCACAAAATTTCATCACAACCAAAGATAAAGAAATAGTTTTTAATGTAATTTTATTTCAAACTGAGAAAAATCTACTCTTTCATCTTTCATGCCTCCTAAGTCAGACAGATTTCTGAAACTGCTCTGAAAGCATCATATCTGTATAAGACATGGATCTAATTCTTGATTTTTTAACATGGAGAGCTTGTCTCTAGCACAACTGCACATTTTTGTTCATCACACACACCAGGCTCTCTAAAAGCAGGATCAGGTCCAAATGACTGCAAGTCATTTTGTCCATCTAGAAAAAAGCTTTAAAGAGAGGACCTAAATAGTTACAGGTATGTGGATTTAATGACACGGAGAAAAAAAGTCTATGGACTTACTTTGTATTTATACTGTATAACTAATACTAGAACTTGGCCAGCTATCCTTCCCTTGGACTTTTCCCTGCTTTGTTTTATTAGTTATTTAGGACCTGTGGATCCTAACTCTTTGAACATTTGCCTTCAGAGGAATTAAACTAGATTATCAGTAGCTTTCATCCTGCAGTTCCAGTTGCTCAGACTTTGGCAAATGTCTTTCTACAGAGGAACAACCTTTGGGACCTGCAGAGTAAAATGCAGGGAAGGCTGAGTCAAAACCCATGCTAATACACCATGACAAGTAACAAAACAAGCCACTAGAGCTGGAAGGCTTGCTGTTTCCCAAACACAGAGATATGCCTGGTGTCTGTGGGTAAGATAGGTGCTGCCACACTTCACCACAGCATCAGGAGCAGCGCTTGGTGCTGAATCTTTCTCAGTAGATTGTGCAGCAAAATATCCCAATGAATGGAGGTTTTGAGGGGGGAAGTTTTGGATTTTAGTGTTGTTTTTTGTTTTTAAAGCCAACAGGGAGAGTTTTGATAAGGAAAGGAGGAATTTATAGGCAGTTGTTGATGGATTGCAGTTAGGGAAGACTTACTTCTGAGGGGATGGAATTTGTTTAGATGGATGTTTGCTCTCAATCTGTTTCTCTCAGGGTCTGCATCTTCAGCAAACAGTGAGTCAGGTGCTAAATGTCTCTCTGTATTGCTTCATCGCTTCTAATTACCCTTACTTGCTTTGCTCACAGGAGCTTCTAGAGAAGGGATCTGCTTTTCTAACACATTGTTGAAACTTGCATGAGCAAATCATTTTAAAGAATTGTTTAAGGAAGCCATTTAGGAAAACTCATATAGAAATTAAGTGTTGCATGACCCCTTCAGTGACCGATGCTCCCCAGTGTTGCCGGGCAGTGAAAGCCTGTGCTCCCCTCAGAGATGTCTTCTCCTGGAAGCTGGTCCAGAACTGAGTAGGAGCAGCCTGGGGCTTTTGACAAGATGTCTCCCAGTCTTTTACAACTCTGCAGAGATAAATGACCAAAGCTGCCTTTGGTAGAGTCCAAACCACCTCTGTTTCAGAGGGGGCAGTTTGCAGCTATGGTCCAAGTGACATCTCTCACATCAGGCTTACCCATCAGCTCCTTCTGGATCATTCCATGCTGCCAGGAGGTGATACTTGCAAACCTGTGATGCTACAGGAGCAGCAGTCAGTTCAGCTAGCTGGCAGGGCAAGGAGAGCTGACCAGAGTCCTTTCTTTGATGAGACACCACGCAGTTATTAAGCTCTTAAAATCTCCTTTTTTTTATCTCCAGTGGGCTGGAACAACACCTCTCCTTCCCTTTAAAGAACTACCCAAATGCTTATGTTATGATGTGGCTGTTGAGTTTGAAACGAATCAAGAACACTCAGCACAACCCATCAGCTGCGGACAGTCCATTTCCTGCTTGCTGAAAGCTAGGGAATATATACAACTTCTTTCTTTCTAAAGAACATTACAACAGTGTGCTTCGTTGTTCTTCTGCTAAAATTTATTTGTAGTGTCACCTAGCAAGTGTAAGTGCTGCCATATCAAAAGGAGCCCAGATTCAAAACAGCAGGAAAATGTACAGCACAGGATTGGGTCCTGGGAACAAAAATAGAGACCTGACTTTCTCTTTGCTTTCACAAGTGGAAGCATCCCTTCAGGGAGCCTGAACTAAACACTGCAGAGCAGAGGACACAACAACCCAAGGAGAGCAGCATCTTAGACATGCAAAAAAAAAAAAAAATAATCCAAAAGTTGAGGAATTCCCAGAACTTGGACTTTCATGAGAAGAACAAGGAGCAGTGAAAGTGGAGAAGCCTCCCCGTGAAATGGGTGGAGGCCTGGGGACCCTTGAGCTCCTCTTCCATTGCACTGTCTGCAAGCTTCCAGGTGCTGGTGATTGTTCCTGGTTATTTTCAAGTTCCTGTTCAGCTTTCAGCACAGGTTCTGGTGCCGCAGTTTCTTGCAACAAGTATCTCCCTCCAAGCACCCAACCTGGCATGAGGAGCCACCCAAAACCCCCCTTCCATCTCCCCCTTTGCACAGCCACAGCCCATGCAGCAGTGAGACTGTGACAGCTCTAACAAATGCAGAGTGGGAGTAACAGTTAGCAGGTGCTGCACCATGAGTGGGAGATGATGAGAAAGAGGTGGGAGAGCAAGTTGCTGAACAGGTTGAAGATAGCATATGAACTGAATTTATCTGCCTTTTCATTTGGCTCTTTGGTTTTCAAGTCACCCTGTAGCTTCAGTTCAGTTTGTTCTTGATTCAGCCAACTGGCATGCTTTGAAAGTTAAGAAAACAAACCAAATCAAGAAGCAGGTCTGAGATTATTGCATTGAAATTTGCACTTATGTGTGTGAATTTAAGCAAGATTACTGCATGCTTCAACACTTGCTGCCCACTCAGTTGTAAAGAAACAGGAAGCTATGATTATGCAAAACATTTTTCCTAAGTAAAATGTGTGTATAAGAGTCATATGTTTATCTGTACTTTTATAAATGTGCATGTGTACATATATTTGTATGTATATATAGTCATACATATAATCCATTTTACATGTATATAAAAGGTGTGTGTAAAAGGCAGCCAGTAACCTAACAGGCCAATAAAATCACACCCCAGGTGCTCCAGCTAGAAAGCACAGAGAATTTTATTAAACCTGCTATTGAGCTTGGCATGTAAATCAACCCTTGCCTAGTGCTACCAATAATATTAATCAAGAAACAGTACCACAGAGAAATTTGAGACTGTTGAGTCCTTGGAAGGGACACAGGGGTTGTATATTAGCCATTCCAGTGGGAGCACAGAGGATACTGTAAACATCCAGGCTGTGCTAGAGATCTGCTGGAAATTAATGCTTTTTCTCATTGCCACATAGAGTTGTATGAAGATCAAAGCCTTTTGGGGAAACAGATTGTTTTTGGCAGCCTCTTCCCTTTGGGAGAAGTAAAGTGAAATGGCTTGCTTGGAATCAGCAGTCATATCTCATCCATGCCAGTCATTCAGTGCCTCACATACTTTTCTTTCTCGGGAGGCATTGCACTGAGGCTGTGACAGGGGGATTACACTGCAGACTGGGAGAGGAAAGCCAGCTGAGACTGAATTCAGTACAAGCTGGGCTGGGGAACTGCAAATCACCACCCAGTCTTGCTGTAAAACAAGCAGAGATCATCATGTCAGCCAACAGCAAATAGCTCCCCATTGACAAAAAGGGCTCTTCAGTTGAACTCTCATTCTCCATCATTTGTTTTCCTCACAGTTCTGGGTGAAACAGCATAGAAAACACCAGAATGCCTGAGGAAGATTGTGTTTCTCAGTTAGGCTCTAGCTGATAAGGCATTTGAAGAACTGTGTTATCAATGCAAGAATATTTTCTGGGAAAGGTTCACTTAGTTTAGAAGTAAACAGATAGGAGGCCATTCTTTTACAAATCCATATGCACTGAACAGCTTGCAAATAGACTAATTAGATTCTGAGATAGTTTATATGTTTATAAGGAGCAAGCACCATCTACTAGCAGGACCCCCTGTGGGCAGAGATCTACTGAGTTATTGCTATATTTTGGCTGAGTGGCACTTAGCTGTTGTTTCTCAGGTTAGCCTAATCATCCTGATGAAGTTCACACCAGAAGAATCAGATTCAGGTACAATCTCAGTATGGCCAGGCCAAAGAGATGCTCATCAGACTATATTTTACTTCTGGCTCTGGTCTGTCCTACTTGTGTGCTAAACAACATCGTTTCCCATCTCTTTCTACACTTCCTTTATCCTTCCTCCGTTACAGAATCACCACAAGCGCTCCAAAGGCCCTTCATGTCCCTGATAGTCTCCTTCCATTTTGGACTGTAGATTGCACTGTAGAGAAACGAGAGGAGGAGCTGGAGAGACAGTTATAACATGACGTGTACTTATAAACCTGCTCTCGTATAGATGCTGCCAAGTGGGCTGGGACATGCTGTGTAACAGCCAGGGCTCTGCTGTGCCAACTGCCAGCCACTGTCTGTGATTTCTTCTCCTCTGGGGTGACTACGTGTTGGCAACAGCCATTCCACATCTGTCCTCTGTGCTGCAGGGTGACAGTTGTCTTTTTTTTAATGAACACTAACAAAGCACAGGAGGATTGAAATTAGCCACATGCTTGGTTGAATCCAGTCAACAGTTTCAGAAGAAAAAAATGAAACAAGCTTCAAAAGTACTTCAGCATTTCAGTTCGACATTTTAGAATTAAAATGCTTTGATTTTTCCTTTTAAAGGAAACTTCCTTGCCTAAAAGTTAATTGAATCAGTAAGATAATTTGAGGCAAAACAAATGGTTCTGTGTTGATAATCTATTATCTCCTCTTGTTTTACTTTTCCATTAAAGAAGTTCAGCTCAGTCCAAATCAATTATCTAATTATTTCCCTAATTTTCCTAAATCAACTACCAAAAAGTCAGTCTCTTTCCAGCTCCTCTCTACCCATACTTCCAGTCAATAAGCTCTTCCTGATCTCACCACTTACTGTTTATCAAGGCTGAACCACTGGACCACTTTGTTCCTCCTTTGATGAATGTTTCCCTTCACCACCAACCTCCTCAATTTCCACCAATGATTGTATCTAAGGCTCAGGTCTTTTTAGTATCCCACCTCTAATTTGGATATTAAGCATATGTAACTGCTCATGCTAGGGCAGAGTGTGTCTTCAAGACGGGTCATTCACAGAAGGTCCTTTCACTTGTGAGTATGATAATGGCCAGGTCCTCACCTGCTCTGAACTGTAACAGCCCAAATACCTTCACATGGATCTGAGGTGTTTTACACTCCTCTGAAGAGATGGTTCGTTCAGAAAGACCACAAGATACTTTACAGGGTGGGAGCTAAAGGTCACTTTGCCTGTGGCTGCTGTGTAGCCAGTTTTGTTCTGTTATGTCTATCACTTTTATTAGACTTGCTTTCCTTATAGGCAAACTTCTTGCAAGCCTCCTATTTGGGTAATCTGCTCTTCATCACCCTGTGTATTTCAGTCCATGTATTTACACAACTGGGGCTATGTGAGAAATAAGATCCACATCACCCCACATCTGTACTCCCATTCTGGAAAATATTTCACTGCTGGGCTGTCAGGAATCATTACAAACCTGAGGAGCCAATGCCCTCATATGAATGCCTTCAACTCACCTCCAGGACCAAGGATGATGTATGAGCTATGTTAGGCTCTCTCCTTTTCCTGGTGCTCAGAAACACAACTCCTCTCTCGAAAGGAGGATGGTTATTGCTGCAGAAGTCTAAACATATATGCACTCAAGGAGCAGAGAGCAATAAAGCCCTGAGCCTCCCATCAATGTGAGGTGCTCCGTGGGCTGTGCAAACCAAAGCACTCCAACAGAGGTATAACCATGCAAACTGTACTCCCAGTTAGGGAGGGAATAGACACTGGTGAGAAACTGTAACAGTAAGTCATGACTCTATCCCAGCTTGATAGATGGCATCTCCCTTGCAGTTTGGTCCTGTGGGCTGGGGCGGACCATGCTCATCCTCCTGCCAGCAGCTGCACTCCATCATACACGAGTTTATATGGCAAGCTGTGATGGTGTCACCCGCCAGTGCTGACAAGTGTCTGACACTCACTCACTCCAGGGATACAAGTACATGTCAGGACACCTCTCAGAGCCTTTCTGCATGCCTTCTCTTTACCTCTTAGGCAAAATAGGGACGACAGCATGTCTTCGCCTCACAAAGATATTAGGAGGATAAATGTCTTAATGTGAGAATACTAAAGCTCCTATGAGTACTTTAAACAGATGCCACTTCTGTTGAGGCCCAATTAAACAAGGCACAAAAACTCTGTGTGTGTCTTTTAAATGTGCAAAAAAAGCTTTTCAATTTTGGCTTTTGTTTTTCCTGTTCATTTTGATGGGTAAAATCCATTTAACATTTTTTTCTTATTATAGTTGTGTTCAAAAGAGGAGGAGATGGAAGAAGGTGAATAGCAGTGAGAGAAGACAGAATATTTCCCTGCTTTGCTAGTCCTCAGTGTTCCTTTCTTCACCAGGAATAAATTGTGGAGAAGAAGTTTCAAAACAAATAGTATTCTTAATAGAATTTTATAATTGCTTTTTTGGGAGAAGGGGGAAAATTCATAAAATAAATAAAAAAGGAATCCATGAAAGCGCTTTATCAGAAAATAAGCACTAGCTACAGGATCTCTTCAGGGATCCCTGCTACTGGTAGCCCAGGGCTGCAGTGGCTGCAGGCTCTCCCTCAGCCTTGGTGGCCTTGGCAGCTCCCTGGCAGGCACTGTGGTGGCAGGCACTGTGGTGGGACACGTCCGACTGGGTGGCTGCACGTGCCCCCTCATCAGTGAAGGCGTCCAAGGGAGAACTCATCCCTGCCAAGCCTCTCCTGAGCCTTTTCAGCCAGCACACCTCCGCCCAGGTCCATGCCTCCTTCTTCTCACCGACACCACTTCAAGGGGTGAAAGAAAAGGGGGGCTTAGGAGTGACCTGAGAGGGTTTCAGATATGGTGACCCTCAGTTTCCTGTCAGCACATGAAATCCAAGCCCTCTTTTCCCTGTGTTTACTACCCATTTAAAAGGGTTTCCCTGTTTCATGTCAGCTCACGGATGACACAATGTCATATTCAGAATTAACGAGGCTGGTGAGGCCGGGAGAATGTCATTAGACTAAATGCAAATGCAGTTCTCAGAATTGGTCCAGACCTTTGACCTAATGCTGAATGAATTCAAGGCTAAATATTCGATGCAAATAGCCCAGGGCATGACCCAATTCTGGTTCAGACTAAATCCAGACCTTGAACTTGAGGAAACTTTGTCAGTTTTTTACTTTTAATTTTCATGCACTACTTAGTTTCTGTCTGTATGCCAGATATGAAAGAAGAAATGCAGAAATACTGCAAAGGAGGTCATTCTTCAGCTCCCACCAGTCAGACCAGAAGGGGAAGCAGCTAAAAAGTCTAGATTGGTTTGAAAGTTTTCCAGCATTCATTTGCAGACTCCTCAAATCTGGATCAATTCCCAGTGATCACCCAATCTGCTAGGTCTTTCATGCAAATTGATCTCAGCAAGGTCTACTCCATCACAGAAAAAGACACCCTATCTTTTCTGTCTGAACGATGTCTCCTAGGACTGAAACAAAAAGGAATGGAAATAAATACTCTCAGTGAACCTGTGCACATGGTTTTTATGTGGCTTATTGCCTCTGAAATGAACTCAGAGTGTCCATAGCCTCCAGCCAGTACACAGCTTTTCTTATTGGGTAGGTGGGCAGAAGCCAGATTTTCCAGTTTACACATAATTCACCTTCTTTTTTCTCCATTCTGAAATGAACCAAAAGCCAAATTAAACAAGCAGAAGAAAGAAATACTGAAAAACAAAGGTGAAGGGGCAAGACAGTCCAATACAGTTTTTCTGGACATGAAAGTTCCTGATGATTAATTTTGGCCAAAGGTTTCACTTTCAAAAATGTCGGTTTTCAAAAAGAAAAATAATTGCCCTGCATATTTTGTGACTTTTTAATTGCTATAAAATTAAAAAGGGTTAAGCTTACTTTTTCCTTCCAGTTGATGATTTCATCTGATGTCTTTTTTTATCTGTTCTTAGGCAGCCTGAATACTTTCTGTGTTGAAACTCCTATGTTTGATTTCCTGATATAATTTCTTTTTTTCCTCACACAGAGATTTCCATTGCTGTCCCAGAGATGAGCATATGTTCAGAGAGCATCTACAGTTCCTACTGACCTCAGCATCTTCACTGAAACGAAACTGAAAAATTCAGAATTAAAATGAGGTTCAGATTTCAACTATACAGTTTGGAAGTTGGGCTGATTTTTAAAAGTGGATGAAGTGAAGGATGGGGCATAAGGGTATCAGCTGCTAGATACCAGGCTGTAATAGCTTTGCCTAGCACTGCCCTCCATAAAGAAATCCTGTATCCAGAGCCCTGTTAAATTAATAACTCACTGCACAAGGAAGCAGGTTCTCTCTGAAAGCTTTGCATAAAGCTTGCATCTGTACATACCTTTCTTTTTCTTGGGTCTGCTTTTATTCTTGATGGCTTGTTGCCAGGGCAGGGTTTACTAGTGAAATTCACATGGGAGTAGTTTTGAAAGCCTAAAAATCAATCATGACTTTAAGATTTTTCCCCTACTTTTTTGTAGGAATAACACCCCTCCACCACCAGTTTGTACTGCTCCAGTAAGTTATTTATCAATAAAAATTCCACAGCCAACACATAATTGGATTTCTATAAAAGCTTTCAAAACTGAGTTGCACTGAGTTGTGAGAGTCAGACAATTAACGTGACAGAGGAGTTAGCACTTCCAGATTTGCATCTGTTTTCACTGCCTGCCTCTTTCAGAGCAATCATTTTCTCATTTTATTCTGCTTGTGGAAGGATCAGGTGAAAACAAGCTACAGTTCCTTTAGCAGTCATCTCTGGTGGTTGGCTGAAGCTCACTGGAGTGCCAACGAAGTAATTCCCTGGGAACCACTACTGACAATGGCTTTCAAACTGGTGCTTAATGGGAAAGGATTTGGGATAAGAGAAGCACATACAACAGGCTTAAGACTAATTTCAAGGCTTCTCTATATAAGGATACACCTCATCTGGATAATTCAGTGTCACGGGTGAGATGGGCCATGGAAGCTGAGAGGCACAAATGGTTTGGGTTTTACTGATTTGGACAAGAGTGGTTTCCCTCTGATGAATGGTGCAAAGCACAACCACAGAGCACCCCATTCCCCCTTAGTCTGTCACCACAGGTATTCTTGCAGCATAGGACCGACATCCAAACTGCTCAAGTCAACTAGCCAGTGAAACCAGTTCAAGCAGCAAAAAATATCAGTCCTTTCCAGGTTGCTTTCTCCTCCTTTCCTTCACTCCATCTTTTCAACCTTTTGCATTAGAAGGGCGGAGGAGGCTACACTCGTCCCTGAGGCAAGTACTTCATAGAGATGGAGATGGAGATGCAGATAGAGATGGAGATGTAGATTCAGATACAGATGCAGATGCAAATGGATGGCACCGAGTGTCTGACTGCTCTCTCCTCCCTCAAGGTCCCTTCTCACACCATTGTCCTGTCTCCAATCGGGCTGTGCATAGCCCAAGGGAAGAGGTTGCCAAGCAGAAGGATTTCTATGGCTAAGGTACACAGGTAATCCAGACTGGTGCATGGCTAGTGAAAAGCAGGGTAACACCACTGTCACTGGCAGGGCTTGTCATCAGCATCGCAGCTGGCAGTGTAACCAGACATTAATGTCACCACCCCACAGTGTCCAGCAAAAGAAGACTGGGGCCCTACTCTGCTAAGCTGTGCAGTGAGCTTCCAGACATCATTACATGATTGCAAAAGCGCAGAAGCAAAGCGGGGAGTTACCCTGTGCCACTGGGCAAGTCCCCCTCAGCTCACAGGGTGAGTGCTGCCTCTCCTCTCAAGCGCAGCTCTCCTACGGGAAACGGTTCCTATCCTGTGAGGCTGGGCTGGGCTCCCTTGCAAAGAAGCACCAGCAATGTTTCCTTTCCTTTGCAGCTGGCTCCACCGCTTACCCACTGTGGCTATCAGCTGCTCCCCCCTCCATCACCTGTTCCGATAGTTTTTCTTTCTCTATTCGGGAATGAAGGTGACAGAGCTCTTCCTGTTACCAAGGGCCCTTCCCACATCCTCCAGGCGTTCACTCCCCTCTGCCTGTCAGCTTCCATGATCCCAGAGCCTTCCCTTCTTCATGTTTCACATAGCAAGCCCATTCATCAAGCCCTGACAAGGGCTGGGTCTGAGTTTGATTTCCTAGCTGGCACCAGGAGTGGACTGCTCTGGGGCTGCAGGGACACAGGTATTTCTGATGAAGAATGCAGAGGTTACAAATTAGATTCAGGTCTAAACCAAACTTTCAACTCCAAAGAGTTCTGAAATGAAGCTCAGGACTGAATCTAGGTTTCAAATTTAGCTTGGTTCATATTGAGAAAAGGAGCCAGAGCTAACCATGATGAGCATTTTGGAGTTGGGCTGCCTTGAACCTTTTAAATGAATACAGTGTATTTCTTAGTTTGCCTGTCTAAGGGCTAAGAGCTGCACCTCAGTAGAGCTTGAGGTGGAGAGTCTTCTTAGAGCCACTGTCTAGGCCTGGGCCACCCACTGCTGTGTCCTTCTGCTAGCAGTGGCTAAGAGAAAGACTGGTTCTGTTGCAGGAAACATAATTGCTTTACAATTTGCTTCCTGTTTGAACAAAACCAGAAGACTAAATTGCTAAACCATTTTAAAAGCAAAGAATTTCAGGAGAATTGAATTAGAGATATGGAAACAGCATTTTTTTGAGGCATTCTCAAGAAAGATTAAAAAAACAACAACAAAATTCATGAAAGCAGATTTTTCCAACTCAAATGAATGTTTTGAAACAAAATAACTTTATATTGCTCCAAAGCTCAAGTGGAGGCAAGTTTTCTTTTTGCTTCATTTCATCTCCCTAGAATATCGAAAAACATCTGTCATGATGTCTAGGTCCCTCTTGCCTCCCTGCAAATACTGCTTTCACTTGAAAACACATTTTCTGATAGGAAAAAACTTTTCAGGCAAAAAAACGGTCTTTGTGAGAATGGATACAGAGCTGTCTGGGAACAAGCTATAATTCAATGCAACATCTCCATTCATGGAGAACTTCTCTGACCACTTGGTTCCCCCCCAATACACAGGCTTGTAAACAAAACATAGAGGCCTCCTGCTCCCCTCAGCCCCAGCAGATGGAAATAATCTGTACTGGTTGCATATCATTTTACACACTGGGGAAATCAAGCAGGTGGTGACACAGTTACCTTCAACCAGGACTTTAAAGCAGTTGCAGTCTCCACAGTGCCCAAGGGCAGCTTTCCTCGCCAGCCAGCAGATCTAGACCACAGTAACAGAGTGAATGGGTGGGTGATACACACATTTTCTGCAACCCCCTTCTCTCCTCTGGCATGTTGACTCTGTACCCCACCAGCTGTGGCTGCCTGTATAGGGACTCCTGGCTCGCTGTGCTGCCTGAAAGGAGTCAGTAGCCTGCAGCAGGGAAACCCTTTCCCTTGGCATGTACTTCATCTGCCTTCCAGCTGGCTGGGAACAGCCTTCAGAGGGGTTTCATGGTACGCAGCAAAAGCTGCATCAAAGGCTCAAACACAAATGCTGCTTCCAGTCTCTAACCTAATTTTTTTGCCTGATTTCAGCACATCAATTCCCAGTCTTGAAGTGCTATTTTTCCTTACTGTAAAATTCTGCTTGGATTTAAGACTATTCCTTCTTCCCTCGCAAATGATTTTATTTCACCTATTCACGTATTTCTGGCAGGTCACCCCAAAAGGCAAGGGTTAAATTATGCAGTGATTTGTGAGTGAGACCTCTCAGATTTGGCAGTATGCTCCCCACCCCTGCTCCCTGTTTTGATGTGGTTCAGGTCATGAGTAACTTGTTCAGAGACAACGTAGGGATAAGGTGATCTGGGACCTGCTTAATCCTTTGCTGAATGATTAGAAAATATTTCAGAGCTACTCCATGTCTGCCCCGCCTTTTGTATTTGAAATATACCATGGGATCTGGAGGAAAAAGTAATTATGTTTCATAAAGATATCAGTTGGCTTTCTAAAAAAGATTTGCAGTCTTCTTCCCCTCTTATTTTTCAGGAAGATTCATGGAAAGGGAAAGAAAAAATGAGTGGGTTTTTTAGAAAGTGTTTTAAATAAAAAATTCCAGGTTTTGTATTTCAGTTTTCCAAACAAATCCTCTAGAGCAGTAAAATAAAAAAGAAATAAATGTAAGGAAGGGAGGATTCAGGGGAGAAGAAAACCCACATTCATCTTTGCCCTTAGTCAAAATCTACTTTAAACAGCAAACACCATGCAACCAGTTCCTCTGCTCACCATTCCCTTCCCAAACACAGAAACAAACCAAACTTTCATTAGTACAGGATTTGTCTACACACAACTGCGTTCTTTCAAGATAACATGGAATTAGTACACATCTTGTGCAATTTCTGTACATTGTTTTCCTCATAGAAATGCATCTTCAAGCTGGATCATTCATTAGAGTAGGCAGCTAGGAATACATTGTGCCATTTTGCATACTTTATTTTGATAGCATCTTTCTTTTGATACAATCTCCTTCACTTCAAAATTTGCACATCTCGTCCATTGGTAGAAAAACCACATTCCTGACCAAAGCTGTTGTGGGGATACAGAGCTGGACTTAAAGTATGTTGCCCTTGTTATAAAAACATTGTGGAGTCCCAGTCTCTGAGGTGTCCTCCAAGCTGTTCAAAATATTTTTGAATGGAGCAAGGCTACCAAAGCGGAAAGCACACTTTTATTTTATAATTTTATCTGTGTCAGGGGCTTTGCTACTCTGGCTTCACACTCCTATCTCACATAGTTACAGCAGAAAAGCTTTAGGCCAAATTGTATTTCTTATGGTGAAAGGAAAGTTATCACGCAGTTAGTACCATCACAGTGCCAAGAAAGGGCTGCTTGATTTGCACAGACTGTTGGATTGCTCCTTTCAGCACTGTTGATAGGAGGGAGAATAATCCAGTCAATAGTATAAAGCTATTGCATGTATCTGTGGGGACTCTATACCAAAAGGAAGCTCTTGAATCAGAAGTGTGATTAGAGGCAGGAAGAGAGATTGCAACCTAGGAAAACATGCTGGGCAAGAAGATACTGAAAATAGTGAACTCGTTTTACAGCGGAGATAAAAAACTAGGGATGCTATGGAAGTAGACAGGATTATCAGGGCTATATAGAAGCCAGATCATCACACAGCTTCTGTTCCTGTGTCTCCTAAGACAGGAATATCCTGGATGTGCACAGATACTCCATGAAGTTGAGTCATAAGATTTGAATGTAACTAGAGGAATGGCTTTTCCACATGTAAATAAATATGAGGCTTTTGATGCCTGGAGATTAGGGAGGTTCAGAGTAGAATAGGATGTTCTTCAAAGCCATGGGAATATTCACAATGATATTAATGTAGTTTCAAAAACAAGAGTGTGGGGAAAGTTATAAAATATATTGGTAGACAATTGCTAATAAAGTAAATTAGTAAGCAACTTCCCCAGCCAGCAGTTTCTCTCTTCCTTAGGAGCACCTGGTTCTGTATATAACTGGAGTTGGGATATTGGCCCAGATGTCTCAGGCAATTTGGCAAGCCTCAGTTTCTTCCCTTCTGAATTTACTCCTATAAGTCAGCTAAGGTTCAAAACGCTGTTTGCTGTTTTTACTCTGAGTTTTCTCAATATCTATTGCTGCTTTTCATATTCACACAAATAAGGCTAGTGTTAGCACACTGGGGTCCTCTAACCAGCATCCATGTTCCTACAAACTGTGGAATCTGAGTTTTGTAGAGAGATGAAGAATATTTTTACACAGTTTTTTTTGTTTTAGCCAAGACTGGATTCCTCTTGTGGCATTTCCAAACCAATCTTAAACCTCTGGAGGAAGTTGGGGCTTGAGAGATTTGCAGCTTCATTCTGCTCACTGTAGAGGTTGGAATAAGTTGGATAAACATTGGTTAATCAGTACAGCTCCTCATGCTTATCTGCAACAAACCCAGACTGCCTACTCCTTACTATTCCCCCAGCACTAGTTTTTGCCAGACATAATCACAAACATTCCTGTTTCCTGATAACACAGAGAGAAGCAAAGTTGATTCAGAAAAATTTTCTTGTGTGTGAGAGCACAGGCAGCTGGGGCTGCTGCTAGTGCCCAGGGCCTGATGCTTGAAGGGGTTCACCAGAGCCAGCCTGACTTCCAGCCCAGCTGGGGAGATAAAGAGCTGAGGAAGTGTGACTTCTGAAGAACACAGATAGCCTGGGATAATCACTTCTTGTAAGCCACTGAAGTAGGTGTCTTGAATTTCACTTCCCGATAGCACTGTGAAGTGTGTGTGTGAGATGGACAGATGGCGACACTTATGAGAGAAACTAAGAAACAACTGGAGGAGTTAGGCATTTCTGAATGGATGCTGGAGTTCATGGATTTTTGGTGATCTTAGTAGATTCATCAAATTTTAAGTTTACAGAGTTAACAAAATAATTTCAGAAGTTTTTTTCAGTTGAGGAAAAGTTTCCAAGTAAAAAAACACATGGGAAATTTTGAAAATATGGTAACAATCTTCGTTCACTTTTCCAGAAGAATTAACATTTTTTTGGGAATATTTTGTTTTAACATTTATCAAACGGGGCATTTTTGGTTTGGATTGATTATGAGGTTTAAAATGAAACAATCCCATTCATTTTATCTTTTCACCTAGCTAGAAAAACAGTATGTATTTCAGCCTTCCTATATTTTTGGTCTTGATTACAAACAGAAAAACCTAAGGTGAAAACATAATGTGGACTAAGGTAACAGTCACTGCTCAAGACATAGTATAACCTTTCTGGACTGCTCCTTAGAAATCATCTCAGTCCTAAGGTACAGCATTATACCCAGCTACTAGCTCAACCCAGGACTTCTCAAGGGAAAACTGTAACCAGGACAGCAATAAACTTCTGAAGAGGATGAATCTTCCTTTCCCTGGTTGATGGCAAGGAACGGAATGTTTTCCTAGCAGATTATTTCAGAATAAAAATCTGAAATCTGCAAGTTCACACAGTTGTGTTCATGCCCAGCTGCCTGGCAGCAAGGGAGGCAAGAAAGTACTTGATCAATGCAGGGTCTGTCCTCTCCAAACACATGCTTTTGGAGAGGATAGGGAAAAGAACAGGGCTAATGGGATTAGCTCTGATACAAAGCTTGCTGTTAAAACTCTCACAGCAGATGTGCTACTGCGCTGGGAAAACAAGTGGCTTTTCAGCCCTCCCACTCCCTGATTTTTGGTGGGCTTTCCCCACACCATCCATAGAATCAGACCTCTGTAGGCATGGCCACCCAGCACACCCCAGGGTCTGGGATCACAGATCCAGCAGTCTAACCTTCCCTCTTTGCCCGCTGCTTGCTCCCCTATCTCTACCTCGAATCGCCTTGTGGTTCTGTCAGCCCATCCCTGCTCCTGACCCAGGGGCTGTGTTTGAGGAGCCCTGGACCCTTGCAGGCATAAGTGAGCTCCCCTGAATTTGCCAACTGCCAGGTGGGCATTCTGGGGTGCTACTCAGGCTGGCTTGGTTGCACTAGGTTTCTGCTGAGGCTTGGACAGCAGACCTGCCTGTTTCACATCAGATTATTACCCTTGGACACTGAGGACACTGGAGTATAAATCCTAGACTTCAGAAGACAAGATTACATCTTCACAAACATTAATTCACATTCATGTCTATAGCTCTGCTAGTTTTTTTGAGGACATTTCTATTTATTTATTTTTTGATGTTACCAGTGACATTAATAGCTCGACAGCCGTTGCTGCCAAAAGAATGATCCAGTTTATAGGCCCAATGAAGAATGACCTTTTACATTATTTGAGATAAATAAATCTTAATTACCCAAGCAGATGAAATGATTTCATTCAGTAAGGTAACTCAATAAAGAAATGTTTTCCCTCCAAAGGGTTCAAGAAGTGCTGGTAATACGGAATGCAGTCACCACATCAGATTTATTTATCCACTTCCCTCCATCACTTGTCATATACTTTTAAAACCAAGCTGAATCCCAAAGGGACCAATTCACAAGACATTTACAGTAAAAGTTATGTCCAGCCCAAACAGATGGAATGCAGATAGTGCAGGATATGACAGGGGAGCAGATGTTTTCTAATCATTCCTGCATCATTCCTGGTCACTATCCAGTTGTATTGGGATTACCCAGTCCCCACACATGAGCAGCATGGCTTTGCACTCTGCAGAGACACATGCTAATACAGACGCCTGCTTGAGAGAAAAATTAGAAGGCTCAGCACTGGTATTTTTACGATGCCTTGCTGTTGCACCTCATTTAATTTTTGTGCTGCTGGTAAACAAACAGAATGAGTAACATAACTTAAATCACACTTTTCACAGCCATCTCCAGCACCGTTGTGACTGCCCTGGAGCCCTCTCCATCTCCAGGAGAGTTGCAGCAGCCCTGCAAGGCTCTGCGCAGATCCTCTCTGGCTTCTGGTCATTGTCACTCAACTCTGGCATGGGACAATATAATTCATTTCTGTGTGCCCACTGTCATCTCTAAGTCACCCTTTAAATTCTATTAAATGTCATGTTTGGGTTTTTTTCCCCCTAAGGATTGAATACCTCTTCTATCAGAATTCTGAGAAGAAATCATTTTTGTCTTCATTTAGACGGTGGATAATATCCAAACGGTTCCTGGAAGAGAAAGATTTATTCCAGACAGACCTGCTGTGAAATCTCCCCATCCATCTACATACATACAGACATAAGTAAAGACAGACACACTTAGATATCCATATACATCAGCTCTATCTATATCTATATCATCTATATCTATATTTATATCTATATATATCTATATATATCTATATATCTATCCATATCTATATCTATCTATATCTATATCTATATCCATATCTATATCCATATCTATATCTATATATCTATATCTATATCTATATCTATATCTATATCTATCTATATCTATATCATCTATATCTATATCTATATCTATCTATCTATATCTATCTATATCTATATATATCTATATCTATATCCATATCTATCTATATCTATATCTATAGCTGTATCTATATTTATAGCTATAGCTATAGCTATATGTATACAATCACACATAATGCACTGCAAAGGTATGTAGAGAGTACTCTGTGATGATTTTGTTCATATTGTCCTGGAATCGAACCAGAATGACATTTCCTGAGTTAAGGCAGAGCTGCTTTCATTCAAGAGGTCATATAGATTAGACAAATCTTTTTTTCTTTCCTTGGGAATCTGAGATTTTCTCAGGAGATCCCATTCATGTGTCTATGAGCCACCTTTCACTGTATGACAGTTACTATGTATTTACATTCCAGTGGCACCTGAAGTGGGGAAATAGATTTGGGTTTTTCTACAAGGTCCTGGGTACGTTTGTGCCTTCTGGGATTTAAGACTCTACGTGGTGCCTGCCCTACCATCAGTTCTTCATCTGGCTGGTCCCAACTGTGCCTGCACTCAAATTTCAAGGCTGAAGAGGTGCTACACACTTAAGTCTCTAATCAGTTTAGGCACATCTGAAAATAGTCCTGATTTTTTTATAGTGCACTACATACACATACATTCCTGTATATACAAATACTTGGATAGCTGGTCCACAGAGAAACAGCCTTTCCTTGCAAGAAGCCACCTGATAAATGTCTGCTTCTAAAATAAATCCAGAAGTTTTCATAACATTTCACATATGAAGGACTGGGATTTTGGTGCAGATAAGGAACAGTCTGAGAAACATCACTGAAAGAGGTGTCTGTATTAAGGATATTAGATGCTAGAGAAAATGAAGCTGATGGCCTCATGAATGCTTTCATATTGAGAGGTAACAGAGTGCAATTATTTTCTTCTTTGGTTTTCCTGCCTTTGTCAACAAGGGAAGGGCCTAAGCACTGAGTGTACTTTGTAGAAGACTCTTTACCACCTCCAGGTAGAGAAGGATTACAATGATTACAGGGCCGACAGAGATGATGGAGAGTCCATCAGCCAACTTGAGAACATTGGGCTGCTTGGGAAAAGGAAGGAAGGCAAAATCCTAATGCTCAGGAGTCCAGTAATATTTGCACTGCTGATAGTGACACTTGAAAGGGGCTAAGACCAGCTGGACTTAGTCTGCAAGATCTCATGCTAGGGCTGCATAGGTCTAACAGTTTCCATCCCTTAGCTGGATCCATTTGGGACTTGGCTCTCAGTCAATCATGGTCAACATGTGATCCTTTTGACTACTCTTATAGGAAGGAGTGTGACTGTCATGCTCTACTAACTTGGCCAGTCTTTGTTGGGAAATGCTCCCATGGAATGAATGGGTGTTAAATTGGTCTGGCATCTCCAGGGAGACCCTTGACATGCCTCTTGGCAGGGGCAAAGTGTGCTTGGAGGTAGATGGGGAGCCAAATTTTATTACTGCCTTTCACCAGGCCCCTCCTGGTATACCGAGGACTTTGCTTTTAAGATCTCCTCAGACAAGCAATGCTCATGAGGGTGCAATTTACAGCAGACTTTGTGTGGGTGGGTCTGCTCAGAGAAGAGTTATACTAATCCAAGAAAAGAGCCAAACAGCTTTGCTTTCCCAAGGATGACGCGAAGATAAAACAAATTAGGACTAAAAAATATTTTGTAACATGAAATCTGGAAGCTGTCAGGAACATGGAATTGCAATTACAGTTCTGTCCTGCTCTCAGCCACACCATAAAAAGAAGGTCACCAGAATCTTTCTGTTGATGACAGCAGGGCATGTCTATTGCTCTAGGTATGGCAGCTGCAAAAAGGTCATTAGGCAGAGGAATTTCTTTACGGATAATCATTTTATTATTCCAACCTGGAAAATTCTGCTTGTCTTGAGAGTAGGGCCAATCAGGAGGCATAAGCTCTGCAAGGGCAATAGGCCTATCTTGAAAAATTCATATCCACACCTGACCTTTCTGTTTTCACCTCAGAGATCATTTCCAGGGAATAAATAACCCAGTCATTCATGAGTCCATTGGGCAAATGCAACCCTTTCATGATCTTCCTGTAATCTTCAGGCATCCAGAACAGATGAACGTTTCAGGCTTACTGTGGGTAGAACAAAGATCAGATATAGAAGTCTCATAAGTATTGCCTGTGACTTTAATTCAGCAAAACACTAAAGCATGTGCTTAGCCTGAAATTGTAATGCAAGCAATACCTGCTTGTCTACTTAAATCTAGGCATGTGGTTAAGTACTTTGTGGGATCGAGGCCAGGATGCATAGCATGATGCTACTAGAGGAGTAATCAGCAGTGGGGACTGAATCCACACACAGGTAGAGTGAAGGCATCACCCTGATCCATGAGCTGAGTTCTACAAGCAGCCTTTATGAAACAGGGTTGTCACACTAAGCCCTAGAAGGAGGCAGCATACTTGATGCCCAGGTTTAGCTTTTCAATGCCACCTGGCACAAGGGTGTAACTTACACATGTTGGTAATTTTGTTACTGAGGTGGTTTGGTCCTCCTGATGCTTTTAGCTGTATGGATGTTACATATGTGAGCATAGAATGAATGAGAGAAGTTGAGAGTGAAGAAAACAAGGATGTATCTCAATACGTGAGCTTTGTGTCATGGCCTGGAGAATGGACAAAAAGGCAGGGCCACCTATGCATAGGGCTGCTTGGAAAGGGACAGGAGCTGTGAGCAGTGACACACCGTCCTGTCATGTTCAGTGAAAGGAGTTTTACTTGTTCTTTGCAAATGAGCAAATTACAGCAAAAAAAGTAACTCACAACAACACTGTGTTTTTTTTTCCTCTTGCCGGAAATAAGACTTGACACCTTAAGCACTGCTAAATACTCAGGGTAGAGAGGGCTACTGTAACTTGAACACTTCATGTTGGGTAGCATGTTATCTCCAGACAACCCTCTGAGTCAAGGAAGTACTTGGAGGCTGACTGCTGTGCAGAGGCCACATTCAGTGCAGAGGAGCACTGCTGGGGACCCAGAGCCCCCCTCCAGCTGTGTCCTGGGGGGCTTTGCTTTTGGAAGGGACCTGCGTGCCACTGGAAGAAGGTACAAGAGTCCATCAAGCAGCAGCGAAGCCTTGTAAAGCAGTGCGACCATCTCTGGGCATCTTTTTTTTCCTGTTTGACAGGATGGATCTCACTCTACAGTTATGGTAAGCAGTCATAAGAATTCAAAAGAATTTTTCATTAAGAATCTATGGTGGGTTTTTAAATTATTCTACCAAAAACCAGATCAAGTGACAAAAGAACAGGCTTTTGTTAGTAAGAAAATTAGGTGTGTTTTGCCCATTTAAACACATATGAGATTAGACAAACATGTATTCCATTTAAAAAGCTTTCTTTGAGGAAAATACCTAGTGCTAGAGGAGAAAAAATAGCTTAAGGAACTAACTTCTAGTATTACACCATGTCACTTGAGCATTCTTGGTGAATAGGTGCCAAAAGCTAGATTTCATTCATTAGAAACCATATACAGTTCGATCTAAGACCGTGAATGAGTTAGGATCTGGATTTTGTGTCTTATGGGAAATTCAACATGAGATGTCAAAAGCATTTCTATTCTAAAATGAAATAAATAAGGACAAATTTGGGATTGCTTAAGCACTGTCTGTGAAAGGATTCAGAATATTCATTTTGCTTTTGATTTTTTAAGACTTAAAAAGCTTTTTTGTGTTTAAAAAAAAAAGTTGTTCTGGAATTTTATTTTCAAAAAGAAAAATTAATCTTTCTCTAAACTGGTATCTTTAATTTAAGAATATTTCAGTACTTTTGAAATGTTGCATTTGGAGTTTCTCACCTAAACAAAATGTTGAAGACAGCTTCTAAATTTTTCCACACAGAAGGAACTACCTTCTCTTAGTTAACAATTCTCTCATTAAAGAATGTGAAACGTCCTCTGAAAACTCGCTTGATGAAAGATGGGTTTATTTCACAGAGTGCTGGAAAGCAGTCAGCTCTGACAAGAGCGGTGTGAAGGTTTTCAGTGGCTCAGGAATTCATAATGATTAGACGCTTAAGTTAAGATGCTTCCCACAAGGGATTTGGAGCATGGAGCTCTTAGGAATATTTAGTCATAAATATTATTCAGATTTTAATACCTTGTGTGGTAAGCAATCTTAGACTTCAGTAAAATTCAGAAAGACTGTCTTATGTGTCTAAAAGTAATCTTTACTGCCAATTGCTCTATCTTAAAAATGTATTTGAGCCCAGCTTTACCTTGGATTTAGCTGAGTGTATTAGGATACATCTTGCCCAACAAAATAAAGATATATTGCATCAAGAGAGTTGAAACGGGTTCATTTCTTTGTTTGTATGTGTACATTTATTTGAATGGAAAAGTAATATATACAGCAAAGGTGAAAGAACAGAAAAATTTAAGTTTCCAGAACAAATCTTTCAGCTGAATTTGTTTTGATGAGTGATACCCAAAAGCAGCCTTTAAAAAATATATATATATGTGTGTGTATATATGTGTGTGTGTGTTTATATATATATCAGAAGCCATATATATATATATACACACAGTATACGTATATCTTTCAAAAATAAAGTAGTCTTTGTTAGGAAACTTTCTGACTTAACCCTGATCTTAGGCAGAGGCATTTTATCTACACAGCACCCAGTAATGGAGTAATCTGATTAAAAGTGCTTCAGATACAGGTAATTTTATGAAAAGCACTGAGCTATTCCAGGGCACGATTACTACCACACTGATTAATTATATTTTCTTTCTCTAGAAAAATATAGCTATCTGAAAGTGTAATGAAGTGATTCCTGTTTGTGTAGCTGTGAAAAAGGGAAGCTCATTGGTTCATTAGCAAAGCAAATGATTTGCCTTTGGCATCAGTTAACCTTAAGGGCCAAATTCCACTCTCAAGTACAGCAAGAGGAAAATAACAAAGAGTAGACTGGATTTGCAGTGATGTGAGTGGGAGCAAAATTTGGCCCTTACCCTTCAATGGGAAAGTAAATACAGTATTCCTGCTTTTCATCCATCATGTCAGATAGCTAGATGGCTTGATTAGATTACAGAGGCCACACTAACAACAATGTATATGTGGCTGAATTGAAAATGCCATTAAAATGAGATCCTTGGAATTCTGCAGGAAAAGAAAATATTTCCTCTTCAAGCTCATTATACTTATGAAAAATTTCTGAATAAGTAAATAAGAAAACTTTAAGGGACCCTCCTGTCTGTGTTTAAAATTAAGAGTGTTTAAAATTTTTTTTTTTTCCCTGATTTTTGTGACAAGTCTTTGGATATTTCTGCCTTTATTTGGGGAAAACTTGTAAATCTTAAACTTTCAAAACTATATATTTTTTACATCTTACGTAGAGTATAACCTGAGCATAATGCTTATCCCAAATTTGGAAGATGGAATAAACCTTCCAGCACCAGATTCTTGCTGGGAGAATCATTTTTGACTTTATAACATGTTGATTTCTCAATCTAAACACTCCACACATCTTTGATTGTGACACAACTCAGGAACAGCAGAGTACATAGCTCCTTTTCTGCCAGCTCAGTTTTCTACATTTATAGCTGGAGACTCTAGTATTTGGGGGATGCATGGTTCACAGCAGACCACCATTTGCCTTCAAGCTAGGGGAAACAGGCTTCCAAATTTTAGATAGAAGACAAGGTGGCAAAACAGACCTTGTTGCTGGTCAGCTAAGTATCAGTTTTCACAGCAGCCCCAAGAAATGCAGAGGATTTCACCAGGCTGCATTTGGCTAAAAGCCAGCTCATCCCAGAGGGATTGGTGGGAATGTCGAGTCTGTGAAGGGCTGTCTGTACCAAATCAGGAGGAGAAGCATGGTCCTGTCTGGCTTTATTTCTGCAATATTCGGTTTATATTTCTGTGGAAGATCTCTGTTGGGGAAACCAGCATGGAAACATTTAGCTGTGAACACTGGCAAGGAAAAGTTGGTTGTCAGTAAAGTGTGGAAAGGGACTGAAAGGTTGAATCTGCATGGTGGTGAAGGGAATATTGAGAGATTTTTAGTCCTTGGCTTTTAAAGTCAGAAAATGTCATCTGGGCAGCATAATACTGGCCACAGGTCTGTGGTGAGCCATGAAAAACTAACCCTGAGTTTTTAAGTTTTCTACCAATCTGTCCTTCTTGAATTAGGGTTCACCTCTGGATAACCTTGTTATTCCCATGTGTCAGGTAACCCTACTGTTCCCATGTACATTTTCCCTTCCTTCCCTCTTGTCCATATACACACAGCAGGTAGGCAGAGATTTGTCATCCAGTGTGATTTTTAAAGGTATACAGGGAAGGATTCCAACATTATTAAGCTTTCTTACATTAAACTGTCTAATTTATTGTTAATATGTTGCAGTTTTTTCTTCAGCTAACAATCTTTTTGTATGTTGTGTTTGAATCCCTTCAGTACCAGCACAATAAAACTTTGACTACATCTAAAAGCATTCCTAATAAATAATCTAGAACTCCACTTATTTCCCATTAAAAAGGCCTTTGTTTGTAAAATTCTCCTCTTGTTTAATGGATTTTTTTCTTGCATTCAGCATTTCCATCATTTGTAACTGGATCTAGTGTGAAACCTTGTGGAATACATTTTGATACCACTATATAAACAGAGTAATTTAAGTGATGTTAGAAGAGCTACTCCAGATTTGCACAAGTATAATTGGGAGAAGGGTCTATTGAACAAGAGACAGAATTGAATTTGTAAAATAATGCATTACATGCACTACAAAGCTGCAATCAGCAAATTCAGGTGGACTTCACAATGCATCTAAAGATAGTGTTTTCCAAAGGCATGTCAGTGACTTAGCAAGCACTTCATCAAGGGGCTAAAACCAGCCCAGATGATGCATTCAGATTGTGAGACTGCTTTACAAGCCTGTTCCTAGAGGCTTCCAGCTACTTTTGCAGGAGGGAAACAGGAGTTGTAAGCCCTGCAGCATCCACAAGTGCAGGTAGAGTCCCGGGTGCCCAGCAGCAGTACAAGAGGAGCCAGGAACCTGGGGATGGGACACCAGGAGAGGGTACATCATACGGGGAGCTGCCTAAACTACCAAGTAGGAAAGGCAGAGGGGAGGGGGAACATCAACCTTTCCCCACAAGGAGACTCATTTAACTCAGCACCATCAGCAGCACAGCTGTGATCATCTCTCCACAGCTGAATATCTAAGCTAGATTTTCCTCCTGGAAATTTGGCAGACATTGCATGCCCTACTTACCCCCTCCAGGGCCAGGGATCTGAATAACTGAAAAGTGGAAAATTCAGGTGGAGACTATTTTCAAATGGATGTGGAGAGCAGAGGGGTAGCTCAGTCTCTCCAGGCTGCAGGGAGCACTCTGGGCTGCTGGCTGTGAGGAGGACCTTTCCCCACAGGGCTTACCGGGGCCAAGGCAGAGCACTGTGGACTGATCAGCTCACCTCAGGCAGGTGAGACCTCACAGAGATTCAAAAGAGATATATTTTAAATCAGAATGAATGTGTATAGGGGTAGGGGAGGCTGAGAAACAGTGATTGAAGTAATTGGCAATAAAAGATTATATCCTAATGAATAAGTCCACCCACCAGACGAGATCTGATACTTCCTCACTTCTGTCAGTTTGACTTCATGATTTTCCTACTATAACTTTTTTGCAGGAAATGTAAGAGACACATCTGTAGTTACAGGTAGCTAGATAATAAAGGAAAGTGCAGAAAACTGATGAAGTATGTTATTAATAATAGCCTATTCCCTGCCTCTATTAATGTGTCTACAGAGAAGTCCTAGAAATGAGGAGTTGTCTGGCTGTGTGGGCCAGTACCTTTCATCAGTATTTGTAACGAATGCAAAAGAAAGAAATCAAAGAACAGATTTTTACAGTCTAAGCTTGTAGAGGAAAGACTTCTAGCTGTTTTCCATCCTTAAGCAGTACACAGTATTCTCTTCGGTACCTTTTAAATTCGCATTTCTAAGCTTTTCCTTTGCAATGCAAGACCTGTATACAACTCATTAGAAAAGAATTGAAAGTTGAGTTCCTTCTGGAATCACAAAATTTTTGGAACTTGAACTTTAAGTAATGGCAGCAACAGCAGGATCAGTTGACAGACCATCTACAGCTGGCTGGAGTATGGTGTTGGCACCTTTGGTGGTGCTGGAGTTGTGGCAGTGTCACATTTGGGGTGTGTGGCTGTTACTGCATCTGTGAACCACAAGAAAATAGTGTTTTGAGAAAGCTCTGTGCTATAAAGGCAAGATAATGAAAGACTCTTAAAAAGTATAAATAGATGATAACTGAGTGGTAACAAGACACTACCACACTTTAAGTGGGCTCAGGTGGGTTTTCTGTGGGAGGGCGATTGACTGATTCCAGATGAAGGTGTTGTGACGAAGGGGGATTTCACACCAAACATGAATATTCAAAGCATGCCAGAAACTTTTTAGCTTTTTCTCCCCAGAAAAGAATTACAAATGAAAATTGAAGAGTGTGGGGATTTTTCCTGTTTCAGTTGGAAGTGTTTGACTCCTCTTTGCTTTGCTGTTGCAATCAACAGACCGTTGCTAGATTATAAATTTTCCTGTTTCTTAACTCCTTGGAGACTGAGAAGAGCAATGTGTGGATTGGTGCAATCCAGTTTCATTCTGGTATTGAAAAATGAGTGATTGGCTTGCCTGTGGCCATAACTATCCCTGCAGAAGCTGTAACACAGCCAGTCAATGCATATGTGAATCTCATCCTCCTGATCTACGGAAGCCCTGCTAACACTGCATCCTTTTCAGAGCATATGTGGCAAGAAACAAGCATGCTTAAGATATTACTGGCCATGTGACAGATTAGTGTATTTCTAGTTAAAGCATCCCCCTTCTATGAAGCTCTTTTTTTTTGCTTAGTTCACTAAACAGGGATATTTATGGCTCCTTGTCATTATTGCTGGCTTTTTCTCTCAACATCTATCTACAGGGGGTAAATAAATCCTAGGTCTTGTCTCAAAGGGGAGGATATCTGCTCATTATTTTACAGTGATTGCAAATCCTCTTCCTTTTAAAGTTTTTTTTAAACACATAGTCTCCAGCTTTGGTTAGGTTAGGGCCATGAGCCCAGTGCATATTTGGCTATTGTGAACACTATGGCTCTTCTGTGTAAGCCATTTCCTTATGTGTATTCAGCAACAGAAACACTTGTGATGAGTCAGTGATTACATTAGCAAACAGCATATTTTCAAGCTCCTATGGAGGCTAAGAAGACCCTGAAAGACCAGGAGAAAAACAGGTCCAAATAAGCATCACCTAAGGCATTCCTTTGGCTAACAAATAGTTGGATTTGTGTTCTTTCCTTTCATTTGCCAGGGCCATGACAGCTTATAAAACCGATGTGAAGGCTGAACTGAGATCCCATAGAGAATTGGGCTTGAAGGGTCATACTGAGTGCAGATAGAGGTGCTAGCCTAGGCCACAGTTCCAACAGCATCAGTGCTACTGCCCTATAATGGGCGTTATGTGTAGATGTGACACTTAGGGACATGGTGTAGCCGTGAACTTGTCAATGTTAGGTTTATGGTTGGACTCGGTGATCTTAAAGGTCTTTTCCAATCTAAATGATTATATGATTCTATGATAACAGGTACAAGATTTTCCTGGCAACCAGGTGGAGAACAAGATTTAACAGAAAGCGAGATCAAGGTAATGACTTGCCCTCCATGCTTTCTCAGTAGAGAAGGCTAGAAGAGCAACGGGGAGCAAGTATTCACAGTTCAAAACTATATGTGCAGCAGCACCTGTGAGGATGCCTGCAGTCTTCAATGGGTGATGTTGATGGGGGTTTGAAGCACTGTATTTAAGCCCTTGGGTGCTAATAACATTGCCTGATGTTCAGAGAAGGTGGAATGTGTCCCTTGTGCACCAGAGAATATTGGTCTGAAATACTCTTATTCAGGCTGTGCAGAAGCACTGTTTCATGCAGACATATCTGCCAGATACCACCATACTCCCTGATCTGCAGCCAGAGCAGTTTCTGACACTGCTCCATAAATCATTTCCATGACATTGGGTTCATGTCATTACTCTCTTATTCTATGTGATAACTTGTACCTGCTAACCTAGCTCATTCTGACAGAAATTAGCTGTAGAGGACTCTACCAAGCAGTTTTGCTGTCATGCCTGTGCGCTGGCACACTGCGAGATGGTGGTGAGTAGAAGGCTCTTCTGTGGCCCAGCTGCCTGCAATGCACACAGCTGCCTTCAGCATGCACAGCTGTCTGCAGGGAGCACAGCTGTTGGCATGGCACACAGCTGTCCACATGGCACACAGCTGCCTTCAGGATGCACTGCTGTCAGCAGACTGTCCCAATGTTCGCATGGCACACAACTGGCTGTATGGCATACAGCCCTGCCTGAGGCACATCTGTCTCAGGGTGTACATCTGTCTCAGGGTGCACAGCTGTCTGAAGCTGTAGAATTATGGTAGTGTTGTTCTTCCCTAAGTGGATTCACCTTAATGCAGTTTAATTGAGCCTATTCAAATTCATGCCTTTCCATAATTCAGGCTGACTTCAGTGGGTTCCCAGTAGCTGCCAGGGACACAGCTTTTTCAGCCCTCAGATCAGGTGAGGTGCAGGGAATATACTTGCTGAGGGCTGCCAGAGATTACAGCTGATGTCACATCAGACGCTGCCCTGCCTGCAAGTGCAGACTGTCAAAATCTTAGCAGAATCCACAATTACTTTTTCCATGACATCAGGCAGGTCAAAAACTTGGAAGGATGGACGCTGAGAAAGGGAATAGGATGTGACAAACTAATGTGACATTTCTCAGGAAATGTTTTAGATTAAGTTGGTCTTGCCCTGGGCAGGAGAAAAGATTAGATGATTTCTCAAGGTCCCTTTCAGCACTCTGAGAGAAAAATTAAATTCCTCATGTGAAGTACAGAACGTTACTGTTATACATGATCATGAACAAAATATTTAATAGTGCTGAATAATTAATAATACCACCACCAGTTGGCTCAGTGATTCACTGAAGGTGGGAGAGGTGCCAAAACCATTTCCAGCCTACCTGCTTTCCCACCTTCCTTGCATGTGAGGCAGTAACTCGCAGCACAATGGAGGCTGCCTGGCCAGATCAAGTATTACAGTCTTTATAGGTCTGGTTTGAGTTTTCTCAAGTCCAAAACATCCCAGGAGGGATAGTCATCTGATGAAGAGAGCAGCTGCCTTCTCCATGCAGGAGAGCAATAATCCTGTGGCACACCACACCTTCTGCAGACGGATTAACTTCAGAGCTCTGCTCTCATCTTAATGAACTGTACTTTATGGACTGGCAGCTGGATTTCCTACTCTGTAGCTGGCAGCACCCTCTCAGATGTGGGGCAGGACAGAGAGATTCAGAGCAGGCTGGAGAGTGGGGCCATGGAACAGGGGAGGGAGGGTGGGATGGGCACAAAGGGTCCAGGCTAATGGGGAAGATGGGTGGGGAAGCGGGATGAGATGCTGCTCCATATTCTGGTTGCGGATATGCCAGGTTGGGACCAAAAGTTATTGACAGGATTTAACCCCTTCCTGTTTCCAAATCTGATTACAGAGGAGCTGGGAAGCACTGCCAGGCTGCAGTCCCATTGCAGGCAGACCCTCAAGGCTGCATGAGCCCTCCTGCCCTGCTCTGGGCATGCAAACCACTGTCTCCCATTTCCCAGGCCACTGTGGGCCCCATGGGCCAAATCCTCACCACACAGTGCAGTGCAGACCTGCTGAGGGGCCATGCTGTGGGAACCAGGGACAGGGATTCCAATTGGGCATGTGATGCCAGGGGCTGGTGTGCAATGGAAATCACAAAATTAGGAGCCTGGTGAAGGCAAGGGGTGCAGGAGAGAGGTGTTATTCTGGGGTCTTAAGCATCCACATTATGTACAGGTCATGCTGGACATGCCTCCACTGCAGCCCTCAAACGCACAATGAGGACACCTCATTTAGCATATTCCTGTAAAACAAATTGCACTTAAACTGCCTAATTTAGAATAGCTACAGTATAAATAGTTGTTCCTTCTGGGTAAGTTTTCTTGTTGAGGAGGCAGACAAGCATCAGGAGGGTGCAAGGGAAAGGAAGGGAGCACACAGCAAGGGAAAAGGGGCAACTGCCCTTTCAGCAGCCAGCTTGTTCATATTTGCTGGATGCAATATGGAACTACACTCGAAGGCTTGTCATGTTTTCTGATCACTACTAAGCAGGCAGCTGTTTCCACAGACTGCATAAGTAATTCAGGATTTCTTTTCTAGGATTGACACAACCTAACTTATAGCCCATTATTGTATATGGTGAATTAAAATAGTTCCTTTTCCATGAACTTTACTTTGTACTTATTAGCATTAAATTTGCAAATAAAACTCACTTCATTCATCTCCCCACTGCTCAGTAACCTGGGATCCTCGTGCACCTCTTCTCAGTCTGTGAGAATCCCTGTATTCTCGGCAAACTCTGTCACCTCTCTTCTTGCCTCTTCCCAAATAATTTTGAGATCTGTCATGAAGAGGCTGCAGCTGACTGTGATCCTGCAAAGAGCCCTCATCAAACAGATCATTAAGGCCTGAACATTGTTCCAGGACTGGTATATGTGGACTCCTTTTGCAAGGTGAGAGTCTGTACTAGGAAAATAATTAACAGGAAAAGGTAAAAAATTAAAAGAAATACATCTCTGTAGATATTAGAGATATTAATAAATATCTTGTGAAAATATTGGAGATTGTTGTTGACGTATAATTGTGGTTAGTCTCATTCAGACAAATTTGCAGAAGATGAATACTAATTCCTTCCAATAATTTATCTTTTGTACCCAGCATTAAGAATGTGATTTTTGAGAAGATGAAAAATATGTGTTGCTTGCTACATTTAAGATTAAAAGAGCAAGGGAAAAAACACAAGTAAACCCAGAACATTTGGGTTTATAATAAAGTTTTGTGAGCTCTCTTTCAAAGAAGTGTCATATAAACAGGGTTTTTCTGGCAGAAGTCTGTGGCTCAGTGGTGATCTGCAGGACATCAGAACAGCTCTGCAAGAAGAATTTGAAATCTAACAGAAAGGGACAATTATTTAGAGAGGTATATATTTGTATTGTAAATCATTTATATTGTAAATAAATATTCAAAGTGAAACATGCTTTTAAAATTGTTTGTGAATGATAACTCCTGTGATATTACTGCACAAGATGATCCCGGGATTAGGTGGTTTTTGATCAGAAAAAGTTGGGGAACACCATTATAAAATATAACAGTCAATGCAATCCCATCAGTAGGGTTGAGGGGATCTGGCTTTCCCAGAGCTCTGTAGGACTGACTGAAGAGCACTTCTGTGTGCCATACCCCATCGTAATAGGTAGGTCCCTGGAATTATACACACAGAGCACTCATGGTTTGCCCACGGTCACTTCTGTAAGACCTCCCCAGAAAGGTCATGCTGATGGAAGTGGCAGCTTCGGACGTATCCCTGCTAATTCTAGGCAAGATAACTTCTCTTTGTTAATTAAATTGCTGAGTAAACAGGATTTCTGCTGGATCAGGGAAGTGTAGTTTGTCCCAGAATATCCCAGTTTTAGATCTAATGTTTTTAATCCATTGCCTACTTCATTTACTTATTATGGCTATTGACTTAGATCCAGGTGAAATTCAGAACAGTATTATTCTCCTCCTCAGGTTTTCCCTGGAAATCACATGATATTTAATAAAACAGCTGGAGTTAGAATAATCCTATCATAATCCCAGAATAGTCCTAGTAGCCCCATAACATTGGAATGTGGATCCATTCCAGGGGATATTTCCTTTGCAGAAACCAGGGCGCTGATATCTAGTGGGTAGAGGAGAAGTGATGAAAAGGACTTGGCATTTGATGTAAAGGCTTAGGGGGTGTTCAGTTCTACTCTTGCCTCTTGATTGAGGACAAGGGGGTAAAAGCAACCAAGAAAAGATCTTTTTGTCAAAGAGAAGTTTTCCAGCCTTCCTCACAGGTGACGACACGCTTCCAGGTCCATCCTTCCTGCCCCTAGTGTAGCATCTGACTTGAAACTGAGCACTTGTTCTCATAAGAGGTTGGAGTAGTTTTCCAGGTGTCACCTCCTGGGTGACTTTCATCTGCTACCTAACACTGGTGGAGCAGAGATGAACTTCTCAAGGAGCTGTTCTGTGGTGGCCTAGAGAAACAAACTTCCCTTCAAAAAGGTCAGGTTGACCAAATTCTACCTACTCCCTTACCTGCAACTACTGGTGGAGCAGGGGACACATTGAGAGCTGCCTTCCACTCCACAAGGTTAGATAAGAAGTGAGCAGACCAATCTTTTCCTTCTGTCCTCATCCTGAACAAGTCCACAGCCATCAGATAGAGCCAGCTCCCAGTGACCTGTTATCACGCCTGCCAGAGACTATTAGGAGTATTCAGAGCTGTGTTAGTGTGCACAGATGTTAATGAGAGACATGTGAAAGCACCGAATCTCTATCCTATGGGAAATGTGGATATTTTAGCTTCTCCTTTAATCTTGAGACAAAAATGAAAGGAGGAAAGGAACTAAGAGGAAGGAAAAGTCACAAGAATTAACGTTTTTGTGGGATGGGAAGTCCCCAGAGATGTAATCTGAACCCTCAGAAATGTTAATTTTCTATGGATAGGGAAGTGCTGATGGCTTTGATGTGACAGAACTTCAAGCAGGAGCAACATTTGATGTTTCAAAAGGTTGATGTGAGAATGTGGTAGGAGCGCAGTGCTGGTGGAGCCAGACAACTCATCCACTCCACTTTCTTACTGTTACAAGCATGTGCATGGTAATCCCAGTATTTGCTTGAACACATTAAACTCAGTCTAAAAATAGATTTCTTTTTCAGTTGTGTTACATTTGGAGTGTCTGATCCCAAATACCACTGTTTCTCATTTATTTTCTAGTAAAAATATAATTATGCTTATTAGCTCTTGTACCAGTATTGCTCTTTGACTCTTCCTTCTGTGCAGTTTCTTCCCACTGTCAGCTGGTATTTTTGGTAGGTATAACCACACTGCCTCTTCACCTCTGTTTTGCTAAGATATGCAAACCAGACAGGCTACTTCAGTTTTCTTGCACAGGACAGATACTTCAATTTCCTGACCATCCTTGTCATTCCTGTCTGTACTGGATTATGGATGACCAGATGTGTGCAGACAAGGTCTTATTAGATCTCTGCTTTCTGGCATGAATAATTCCCTCTTAACATGGAAATACCTTTCTTCATGTAGCCTCGGCAAACTTCTGCTTTCCTCTGTCAGTATTGTAATGGTGACTCTGAGACATCCTGTGTCTAAGAGCTGCAGAACTTTGTTAGTTCCCAGACTGTCCACTAAAGGTACAATTATTGAGCCTAATCTCTATGCCTACAAATTTCTGTGAAGCATTTTTGTCCCATTTCTCTTGTTCTAGTTCCTGAGGTCATCTGATTCTTCCTGTATGCACTATAATTAGATGAAAACTGGCATTTTCCCATGTATGCATTCAATTAAACCCATGTTTCATAAGAAGTTTTGGATGGGGAATGCTTCTTATTGTTTTGTTTATTAAATCAGTTTTCATAATTATTTGCTTTATTTTTTTTCAGCTCTTTTTTGACAGTATCCTGCCACTGTTCTGGATTAGCCTTTTCAGTCTGGGATCTGGTCTCAGAAAAGTTGTGTAAATCTGATGTAATACCATGCAAACACAAAATGTGTCTTCAGATTAAAACTGGAATAACCCTTAGCATTGCTGAAGTGGTTCTGGGTTAACTGAGATCAGATTCTAGCCTAGTGACTCCACTGAGATAGCTTCTTTGAGTAAAAGAATCAGGACTTGGCCCAAAATGTAGATATCATTGCACAATAACAAAAACATACCTTGAACTGGAGGCTCTTTCTTTGGCTTGAAGCCAGAGGGAGGCTGCCAGTAGAGTACGGCCAGACAGCTGAGACATAGGGGACATGAGTTGGGCTCCTGTTTCTGTCACAGTATCTCTGAGCAACTGTGGTCAAGACATCATTTTTTTCATGAGATATTTAAAGGCCTTCGAGGACTGGGGTCATTAGTTCAGCTTTTCAAATGGTCTGGAGAAATAAACTCTTGTCTTATAGGATCTACAAGAATGCCTCAGCAGGAATCAAAAGCAGGTGCAGGTTTACTGGGAAGGATGGTTGATAGGGCTGTGTGTTCCCCCGACTAAGTGACTGGTTTCCAGTACTAAGGCTGCAGGTCTCATGATGAGAAAGAAGCTGAGAGCTGCAGAGCCTCCCCATGGTTGCATCCATCCCTGAGCTGCATGCAGGAGCTTCTGAAAAATCTCACTAAACATTCAGACGCGTTTCTAGGCTCTAAGTATTTCTGGCACTTCAGTCTCTTCTTCATCAGCGTTTGTTTTTCTGCATGAGAAAAAAATCTCACTTCTCTGCCAGGGTGGTTGCTAGGATTAGTGCATTCGTGAGTGTAAAGGACAGAGATACTGTAACAGAGAAAGTCATAGAAGTCCCTGAGACGTGCATCTCTGTGCAGATATTATGGGAATTTGCCAGTATTGTGGCAGGGCTGATTGTTTGATTTAACTTCAACGTATTTGCAGGAAAAAAACTGTAAACAGAGAATACAAATGTAACCATTGTTATTTGCAACACAACTTTCAAGCATCTTGCCAGATTATAAATCTTGACTGCATGTACCTCTGCCGTTTCTCAGGTCTGATCCAAAAATATTTACCAAGGAAATAATGTTTTTAGCGATGATCTCAGACCAGTGCAACTCATTAGCTAGTAATGTGCCTGCAGGCGGTACTAAAGATTTGATCCATCTGGAATTAAATAGCAAGGGATAGCTGGAAGCTGTGTTCAATACTGATGGTGGGAAAAGCCTTAAAATTCCTTGATTGCAACACATGAAAACTGTGAACCATCAATAACCAAAAAAATATGATGTGCCAAGTATAGCAAAAGTAACAGCAGGGCAATGCCATTATTTGAGGTCATTTCACCTTCATCTTGTCAAAAACGGATAAAGGAAGGGCATGACATAAGCCAGACCTCTAGCATATCCCTCCATTGTCAGTAGGACCTAATTGGCATTAAATACTGAATGTGTCTGGATTTAATATAACTTCTCTACTCAATTACTTCATCCACTGAAGCAATGGAAAGCTGCCCATTTCAAGAGTTTATAGGAGATAGCTTGCTTTAAGTCCTTCAGATGTCAGAGGCCCAAATGTCCTAATTGATATTTTATTAATAAATTCTCACAAAGATTATAACTTGTGCCAAACAGGGAAGGCAAAACAATGAATGATTAGAAGGGAAGTGGTTATTTTCTATAAAATACGTCTTTCTGAATCTGCTTAGGATTGAGGGAGAACACTGGAAACCTGTCTCCATCGTTGTCAGCAGGGTCATTGGGAAACATGCAAAGCACAACAGGGGGAGAGTAAACTTTTTCTGTGGCAGCTGTGACTGTTGAGCCCATTTAAGGACAGGTGGGGAGCTGAAGCTCCATTGCCCTTTTGCTCTATGGTGTCTCTGCTGGCAAGGGAGAGCAGGGAAGGTGGTAGAAAGCTTCATGGCTGAGTAAGAAATTCAACATTTGAGATATGCCCCAAGGTTGTAGCAAGTTGCTTGAGAAGCAGAGGTCAAATGTCAGGAGCAGGAATTTCCTTCTGGATTTGAACTTGGTGGTCAGCCTTGGTCATGGGCATGATGAAAAAGTTACTGCAGCAAAAGCAGTATGAAAACTGCTGACTGCTGCCTCCCACTCCATCTGCAAGCACCTTTGTCTTCCAAGCCTCTCCAAAGCAGAATGCCTGTCTTCAGTGGGTCCAGCTGCAGTCTGGGTGGAATAGGACAGGGCTGTCACACCATGAGGCTGCTATTGCGTTTTGCCAATCTGGGTAATATTAATAAGGAGGGAGCAAGGTTTGACCCTATCAGCTGCCAGGTGTTTACGCAGCTCCTGAAATGGTGGGGCACTGACCCCAGCCAAAAGCCTGCACTCCACATTAGTAAATGAAGCATTTGAGCAGTTGTGACAGATTGATGGACTCATAAAAAGCAAGATGGAAAGGGACCTCAAAGCATCATCTAGTTCAATGTTTCTCCGCCTTTGCTCTGCAAGGCATCAGGAGGCTCTTTTGTGAAAGCAATGCAAAATGTTTGTTGTAAAACCATACCCATCCACTCTATGCACTCTCATGTGTACCAAAACATGAGGGGAAAGTAAGCACAACAAATGACTGCTCAGAGCTTAATTTAATTTTCATCCAGTAGTAAATGAAAAGCATGGTGGTAATGCTGCATAGGAGCTGGAGATTCATCCCAGATGGCTTGTATGGAGATTCCTCTCAGATGGCTTGTGTGTCCTTTTATTTTTTTTTTTTGTTTTTTGTTTTTTTTTTTTTTTTTTAAAAAAAAGAAAATAATTCAGATGCACTAGTTCAGACTCTCCCTGTGTTTTCTGGAGTTATCAGCTCTAACCATTCATGAGAGAAGTTTGTCTAACTTGTATCTGAGTTTCCTGGGTACATCCCCTTTTTCCCACCTGAAAGTCTACCTGTGCAGGATCAGAGAAACCTGCCCATATCTCTGAGATTTCCAGCAGTCCAGACAGGAGAGTGACCCTAGCCAGGCTGCCCGAGGACCAGAGGTCTCAGGCTGATGGCCTCTGGGCACACACAGACCACCTGAATGATGGGAAGTTGGTGACTAGCTCATGTGTGATGCCACCAGCCTGCTCTGTGTGCACTCACATGTCTCCCTGAGGTTTCCCAGGCAGATGAGGAGAGCCTACTCCAGTCTGCCCTGAGATGCCACCTGAGTTTCTGTATCCTCTATCTCTAGGGTACTCGAGGTCCTCATGAACATACCCTCCATACAGTTTTTATTGCATTCTGCTTATTTTTATAGTAAATGCACTCAACTGTGTCTGCCACTGCTGTCTCCATAGTGTTTAGATATGGAGTATCAAAAATACTCTGTAATCGTATGGGACATAAATACAGACAACATCTTTTCCTGCTGTCATCTTCTTAATTTTTTAAGAAGTTTTTATATAAATCTAAAAATCTTGCAGGTAATGCTATTTGACTTGTTAGATGTGTTAAAGTAGCCCTTAATTATCTACTGCACTTTTACACTATCTTTCGTCTTGCTCCTTTTCATCTGTTCTTTGTTGCTGAGACACCAGCAAGTTCATATCAATTTGTAACCCTAATGAAGAGTTTCTTACTAGATCAACACAAACATCTGTCCAGCTGTGCATCTATACCAGTTAAGCACAGGAAAGCTGCAGGCAGAAGCAGCTGAGCAAGCTCTATCCTACTGCAGCCCTATTAATATTGATGCAAAAAAAGCAGGACGTAATTTTTCCATTTTTTTAAAGGGAGTAATTACTAATTTTTCTTTTCCCTTATTTATATTTACTTTTTGGAACTTAGATAGTCTTACTGACTTTTTGGTATGACATGTATATTTTTATATTTCACTTTTTATAACCCAATATAAATTGGCCCAAAGTTCTGGGCCAATGTTGGCAGTAGACAGCAAACAGAGTCCCCACTCTTCAAGCAATTAAAGCATGAGTATGAATGGCCAGTTCCCTAGAACAAATCTGCATTAGAGACTAAGGGAAAGCAGAACAAATTAATGTTTAATCTGTTGGCCACAGTTTACCTGAAAAGAAATTTAATTCCCAATTTGCAGCAATTTTAAAATGAGATTAAACAAGGCTTGCTTGTTTTGCAAAACGACGTGTAAAATAAAACCATAAAAGAGCTTTACCTGACTATATCTGTCATAAGGGCAATGCTATTACTCTGAAAAGATTTTTTACAGCCCTCTCTGGTATGCGACGCCACCAGCCAATGGGTACCGCATGGTGATGGTAACCTGAAGGTAAGATCTCCTGGAAATGCTAGCATATTTCTTGAATGGTATCTAAGGTTAATTTAAGTATGTGTTGCAGCACCCTGATTTCTGAATCCTGATTTGGGTGGGCAATGTATACATATTAACAAAAGAATACAAGTATTAGCTGTCTTTTGGGTTTTATGAGTCATATTTATAAAATAATGACACATTAAACTGTACTTTATTTCACTTGATTTTACTTACGCTATTGTATATATAACATAATGTGTATAAATTGTCCATGTTTGCACAGTCAGCTGTCAGCTATCTTTAGAGTGATTTTTGGGACTGCACAGAACCTGTGCTAATGATGCCGAGGCGGGAGCGCATGCATCTGGATTAGCTCTAGCACTAATAAACCTCCCCAGAACTTCAGTGCAGTGTAGTAATGTAGCAATAACCAGCTGGGATCCTGCAGAGCCAGCCCTGAACTGGAGCTAATAAGTGCCGGTGGGCCCCAGCCGGCCCTGTGCAGGGAGAGCCACCTGGCAAGCAGCATATCATGATCCCCAGAGAAGCCCAGAGCATGCACATTTTATCCTTCTGCTATGCAGGTATCCAAGTCTCCTTCCTCTTTTGGTAATTCGTTCATGGAGCACATTTCCAGAGGAGTGGTGAGATCTAAAAACATTGTTTCTAGAAACCCCGGGCTGGTAAAATACTCAGAAGATGGAAACTGCAATATAAAACATCACTGTTTGATATGGTTTTGTATTCTGTTCTGCTGGGAATGATAGGCATGTGGCATTCCAATCTAAGAATATGGCCTAGGGTCAAAGGCAACATTTAGCTCCAGGAAGAAATAAATGTGGCAGCCTTTTAGCCCCAACCCTAGTTGTACTGCTTCTTGCACACTGGGATACTTCTTCAGTCACTGGGGTTTCTTGATGGTGCTGAGAACTTAATGATATTTTAAAAAAACCCAAAACACAGAAATCAAGATTTCTAGAGCTCTCTGTACACTTTTAAGTTTCTAATTTTTGTAAACAAGTGCCCAAGCTTTACACAATTTCAGTAATTCAGTAAGAATCAAACTCTAATTTCCACTCTTTCATTTTGTATCAAAGAGAAGGATCTTACAATTATGTTCAGTGCGTCTTCTTTGTTTTTCACACAGTTGAGTGCTGGAGGGTTCCCATAGGTGTAGAAAAAGGCAGCAGTAGAATTAAGGGGTCAGAATGTTAGAAAGAGGATTCAGGTGATGTCACAAACCGTTTAATTGAAGCTGCCATATCCATTTGCCCACCCAGTGGCTTTGTCTTCCCAATGTGTGCTCTGGAGACTAAGTTAATTATGACAAGTCGCAGGCCTCTGGGACTTCCCACCCTTGTAGGCACCACTTCATTTACAATCCTTTTCAAATCCTGCCTGTCCTGAGATAGGAGGCGATTTCTGAACCAGCCATTAAGTTGGAGTTGTCAAAGCCTCTGTTAGTATTTTAATGCAACACTTTGCTTTGGGATCCTGGATCTGCTATTTGAGGACAAAAGCAATAACAGAAAGCAAGGCATTCCTGAGAGGCAATGCAATTTGTACATGGCATCTTTACGTTACCCTCCTTGTGTAGAATGGAACTCTTTAGAGACCCTTCTTTGAACCAAGTTGAACTTTAGCCCTTTGGAGTTCAGAGGTTATGTCAAAAACTTTCTTCCTGGCTTTTAACGTCAGCAACTAGAGATTTAAGCCCTAATACTGATGAACTCCCATTGTTTTCTGCACACCAGGATTTAGATGGGATTAAATTGAAGAAGATGTTCAGCAGGTCTCTGCAGTTTGCTGCTGGTAACAATGTTTCTCCTGGGTTCTTTAGACTTTCAGGAAGAAATTTAGTGCCCAGTATTAATCTGCATGTATGCCCTGACCAAAACTGCCTTGTCCAAACACATTTTGGTCAAACAAATTTAGAGGAATCCCTGCTTATCCCATCTGCTTCCATTTTTCTATGTTTCTGTTGGCTGATGGAGTAGAGAGATGTGTAACAAACTGCCAGTGCCCAGAGAGCTTCCCATTGCTTAGTTTCCCATGGATAGCCTTGCAGGAAGAGAAAGTGCAAACATTTTGTTCATGGGTATCATGACCAAATTCAACTTGTAATATTACAAATCCAAGCCCAGATGAGTAGATGCTCTGTGTTTCCAGTGAGCCTCAGCCTCTAATAAGGAAAAATATCAGAAAATTAAGTCTGATGCTGCCAGAAAATATATCTTCCCCTGGAGGGAAGGGAGAGAATGAAAGAGATCAGATGGCAGTGCAAAATATTTTGCTTAGAGAGATTTTGGAATGGCTCCCTAGCCACAGTGGGCAAATCCTTATGTATCTCTCATCTGGAGTCTGTACTTATAAGTGCTATTAATGCACCTAACAAAATCCAGTCTTTTGTAAAAAAACACCATAAATCACTTTAGCATGTCAGCTTGTAGGTGACAACTTGATCTACCATGAAATGCAATGAGAGCAGAGCCTTGCACAGTAGGATCTGCTGTTTGCCTCTGATATGCTGCTCTATCACTGCCAGGAAGCAGATCCCACCTGGGCAGCAGGGCGCTCTCTTCAAAGGCCAGTATGGAGGACCTCCTTAGGGCAACTTGAAAGCACAAAAGAGTGGAACGGAAAAGACCACGGTCATGGTGGAGCATAGATCACTCCCCAGGAGCAGCCACACAGCCTGCAAGACACTTGGCACTTCCTGGAAGCATCCAACTTGCAAGGTTTTCTTCATTAACTATCTGGCTGCTGGATTGCTGAAGTGGGTGCTATAAATCAACAATGTAATCTTTGATGACTCCAGAATGGAGGGTTGCAGGAGGGCACTTGCAAGGCTGTACGAAACTCGCATCAGTCTTGGTTTCTTTTAAATGGGGAAAGAAGGATCTCAACCTTATTTTTGCTCATGTTACCCCAAAAGTACCAAGATACCTAACTCCTGTCCTGTCTGGTCATAGCAAGGTACCTTAGATCCTTGGATTCTCTATGGCTATGGAGGAGGTCTTATGAGAAATATTTGATACTATGCATTCCCCCTTAACAGCTTGACCACTGAGTTCTTTGATGGCTGTGAGTGCCTGGGGATGTGGTGCTTCTCAGATACTGAGGGTCCCTGAGGACCTCAGTCTAAGAGTGTGCTGACAGTATAGGCACATTAGGGACATCTGCACCATAAATATCCTGTATAAGTTACTGGTTGCCTGCAGGAAGGACTTCAAAGCAGGTTTCGACAAGGACCTCCTGGAGGTCAGTCTGAGAGTCTGGAGTACAAGCTTGAGGAAGGTGTGATGTGATTTGGTGAGAAAGCACAGCAATGATTTTTTTTTGTCAGAGAGGTAAGAAAGTAGAACAAAAGAGTGAAATTTCACAAGGGGAAAATACAGCAGGGGGAATCATTATACTGAATTTCAGATGCAATGGCCTCAGATCCACACAGGTCCCAGTAGACTTTACTATATACGTCTGTGTTCAGAGACAGGTAGGAGCAGATAGCACAGGTATTGGTGTTGAAAGAGGCCTCAAGACTTACCCCAAGAGAGCCTGTAGTCCTCAGACATGTCCCCATGGTTTTCACAGTCCATCTTGCAGGGGAGCCAAAGCAGAATATCGTCCTTCCAAGTCAAAGAAAGAGAGACCAGTACCCCATTGCCGCACAGCCTTGTTCCTGGAAAAGCACGGGTATCTCCATATCTGCAGCAGCCTCTCCACAGGCAGATGCAGAGGCAATAGCCCAGATTGGCAACAGGGACTTGTGAGCTGTCTGTTCTGTGCTGTTTCAAAGGGCTTGCCAATCCCTCTGCTGTTTCACACTTTGCTTCCCTCAGAGATCTTGGATAAACATCACCTCTCCACCCCAGGGAATTACTGCATTTTTTTCTCTTTTGCTGTTCATAGCTGCTGCCATAGAGGTTTTGCTGTGCATCAGGGCTTTGTGACAATGGTCTCACACCAGGGACTTCTGTGCCTTAAATGGCAGGAACTGGTTTAAGATCATGCCCTGACACAAGGACAGGAGCAGCTGCAATTTCTCAGGACTCGGCACTTTGAGGAAAAGAAATACTTTGAAATGCTCTTTTTGTTTCCCTGCTGGGGCAGCATATTCCCTGAGGAGAGGGTGTGAAAGCAGTGTCTGCAAGGGATGGGGATGGGGGCCTTGCACAGGGGAAACAACTGTTGGGCAGACCTCAGTCCAGAGGCAGGATCAGTCCATCCCTTGGGGGCAGCACTTCTTGGCTGTCACTGGAAGGTGACAGGCAGTGCAATGAGGTACTGTTATCACCCTGCACCTGTGCAAAGGACAGGCAGGTGGAGGGAGGAAGAAGTCTCTGCCAAGTTCCCCCAGGAAGTCTGGTTTATCCCACAACCAGACAGCTTTTGCTCTGACAGTGTCAGGACCACAGGATATGAGACCACAGGACACTGACTCACGTGTGTGCAGTGCAAAGAATTGATCTTGGGAGCCACTGACATGAACAGTGTGCCTGGAGTGTCAGGATTGCCTTTTACCACCCAGTTAGACTAGTTTGTTATTATGGTAAGCCCTCCCAGTAAGGCTCAGAAGAGGGAGCGGTGAGTATGATTACTTTTCTCTTCCCACACCTTCCCTTTTTAATTCTAAAGTTTCAGTGAGGCAGCAATGTTTCATTTGTATAACCTATTAGTACTCCCTTCTCTTGGACTGCATGGCTTTGTGCTCTGATCCCCTCACGTTTCCTGAGACAGCTCAGGTCAGGCCCCCCCCTGCAGTCACTGGGCAGTCCGGGTGCTTCAGGTAGGACACGGTAAATGTTACTCTCCTCTTCAAATTGCTACTGAATGATGAGTCGGATCCTGCAGTCCTCTGGGATGCTACTGTAGAGAAATATAATGCACACATCATGGAGGTTACATGCATTAGGGCTGGCTGGAAATCTTATAAGGAAAATGAGGGCTCAGTTATTTGGAGATTCTGTATAAAGTGTCTGCCTTGGGCAATTTGTTTAGTTGGAAAATTGGGACAAAAAATGTGGCTACAGATGGAAATAAGTTAAGTTTTCAGCTGAATGTGGCAAAATTAATTCCTTGTTCTGTCAAGAAACTTAATTATTTTCAGCCGTACTTTGAGGGCAACTTGTTGGAAAAATTCTGCTCAGTTCTGCTATGCTTCTGGGCAGAAAGAGATTTTTGCCATAATGATACAGAAGTGGTATTCTACAAACGTTTTCTACGTACAATATTGGCTTTTAGCACTATTACAATGTCCTTTGCTGATGCAGAAGAGTGTAAACCTTGCTGGCAGAACCTAAGAAAAAGTTATTCAGCCTACTCAACTATACTATCCAAACTATTGTCATCCAAAACCATAAACCATAGCTAAAGAATAGCTATCCCAACTATAGTTTTGGACAGGTGTTCCTAACATTTCTATTTCATTTTGCAGCTTGGTGTTGTGCATTCTTTGGTTTCAGGCAGTATCAGTGAGTCCAGGAAGGATTCCATTCATATAACCTATCCAGCATATCAATTTGCTGCTCTTAGAGTGAAATCACTCAATAGTGGGAAACATATAAAGAAGACACACAAGGTTTAATACAACAAGTACTTTAATGACAAAGAGATATCCAGATGTATCTTTGTTCAGTACAGATCTCTAAAAGAGTAAATTTTCTGCATTAATTCACTGAATTTTTCTGTACAAATGGAACATGTGGCTTTTTATTCAGTATCAATAATCAATGCATCATGGATCATAGTGATTCCTGAAACCATTTTCTCTCCACAGTCTCATTCTCTTCCCTCTCCCCATCCTTATGTCTCCTTTACCTCTGTGAATGCTATAACCTAGATTGACAGTACGTTCTATGTGCTCCTAATAGGTTTCCTGGGCATAAAAGGGCAGTGAGAATTCTTAGTCCTTCTGCTAAAGACCTTTCAAAGCTTTGGCTCTGCCAGCAAAGTTTTGCTGTCACTTTATTTTGGCTGTTGTTGGGAGCATATACACAAGTGTGTGCTGCTCTCTGGCACGAGTGTCCTCAGGCAGACATGTGCCAGGAGCAACCTGGGACCTGGGGCACAAGCACTGCACCCAGGGGACACTGCAATACAGGCACTCAGGGTTTCACTTTGATGAGGAGGTGAGAGCTTTTGTGCTCAGCATATCATCTTGAGGGGGTTTGTCACCTGAGGAGGGGCTGAAATGTAGCTGTACCTGTGCTGTGCACATGATCTCTGATGCTGAGGGAGCACCTGAAGCAGGAGGAGGTCAGTCATCTTGGAGGGATTCATGCAAGCCTCAGAGGAACAGGAGGACCAGGCAGTGTTTGAAGGACCATGCCAGCAGCTTCTCCTGGCAGAAAGAGGACATCCAGAGTGCTGGGGGGTCACAGGAAAAAGGCCTCTTCTGTCCTGCCCCAAAAAATTGGCAGCAACACAAAAACTTCCATGCCAGTGCTCTCCTCTGGTTAGGGCGAGGGTATTCACACACTGTCAGCTGGGGCTGTTCTGGTGGGGACAGCAGGGTAACTCCAAGAGGACTAAACACCACGTGCACAAGATCCATGTCCTGGACCACCAGCAAGTGTGCTGGTGAGCTGAGGACTGGCCCGGACTTGATTTGTGATGTTTGGAAGCTGGAGGAAAAGAGATAAGATGGAAACAAGGCCATTGAAACTATCCTATAGCTATGTACTCTTTTTGCATTGGAGGAATGTTGTGCTACAGTGTGAATCATTGCGGCACTGAGGGGTGGCTAGCTGGGTGTTAGAAGGGCAGCCAGCACAGAGCATTTTCAGGAGTTCACTCTGTGCTATGTAGTTTTTTTAAATGATACCAGTCACTTTTTGGAAGAGGCATATCTACTCCTGGGCAGTACAGCCATTGCTCCCCCTCCATGTCCTTGTGCCCTGCGGGGCTGGCCAGCAGATACAGGAGGCCATACGCCTGCCAGTGTTGGGGCTATGGGGCAGGAGATGGGGCTTGTGCTGCAAAAGTGTAGGACAAGCCTCTGGCTGTGGGGAACATGAGAGGGACCAGTTGTGTGAGCCCTGTGCTCAAATTCAAGACTTGATCAGCTTTAAGTTGTCACAAGTTTGGCACTCAGATGCTGAGGTGCCTCTGAACACCTGTGATTCAGAAGAAAAATAAAAGGATGAGGTTTTTGGATAGGTTGCTTACTGCAGAGTTGCCAGCACTCATGTCTTGTAACATTGGGTTTTTAAAATCTCAGCTGCCAGAATTAGAGTACCACTGAGAATAGCAGTTTACATTTCTTAACTTAGTTTCCTAAGGAAGACAGTCTTACAGGATCAGCATACCTATCCATCTGCCTTTCAATCCCTCCCTAATGAATTTCAAACTTCCTAGCAGAGTGAAGAGAAGGGATGAAGTCTCAAAGTTATTAAATTTGTATGAGCATTGTGACACTGGGTAAGGAAAGGAAGAAGAGGAATCTTGTTAAAGCCCTCCCCAGGGAAGAACGAGCAGGACTGGGCTGTCAGCTGTGCTGTTTGTTGTCAGCTGCCTGCCCAGCCCGTGCACACAGGCAGGTCTGTCAGTCCCACCATGGTGCTCCTTGCTAGCCAGCTAAGGCAGCCATGGGAAACCAGCCATCACCACTTGTGCTGCCTGCAGAGCAGCTTTACCTTACCTACAAATCTTCATGGCTTCAAAAGAACCTGGAAAATAAGAAGCCTAATAGCCCCCAGTTTCAGAAGGCCTCTATGGAATATGCTCTGGATGATGCCATTTCAAAAGCATGGATCTTCGAATGCTCTGCATGTAAGCATTTCAGTACACCTATGTTTTCCTATACCTGACACCCCTGGGAGAAGAGTGATGTGCAAAGTCTGATACTTTGTGACTCAGCATCACTGTATTGCTACATCAATATCTTTGTTGTACTTATCCTCATAAAACCTATTCTGAGCTAGGCAGTGCTGTTACCCATTTTCCTAGTAATGAACCATAAGATTAAGTGACTTGCTTAAAATTACAAGAAGTCAGAAACAGAGAAATGTTTAACTCTGCCTCTGCCATGCCCCAGGCTCCCATACAAAAACATGTAAGACATGCTGAGAATCCCTGGAAAAATCAATTGTGGATAAACAAGGTCAATTACATTCAGTTACCATGTAAATAAGAACAGCAGAAAAACTCAATATACAAAATCTTTTGTGATTTATATTGCAGGTTCCTGAGAATAAAAGCTGCATTTCACTTTGTGCAACACATTGAACAGTAGGACCTTGATAAGCTTAGTATAACACCACCAATATGGACAATTAAGAAATGCATAGTAAATTGTGGTACCTGTTCTCAAGGCGTTACTATAATGTCTGTTATTTTTTAATTTATTTCATGAATAATGGATTAAGAGCATAACTTTTCCTCTTGCCTATTTTTTTTTTAATGGTACTATGAGATCACCTAAAGCTTAGTAAAATATTATTGGCAGTTACATTCCTCTGATATTTCTTTAACTGAAAAGAGAAAAATAAGATCAGCTCCACCATTCCATCTCCTCTAATTGAGTTTTCTTTATGGACCCACTAGAGAGAAAGTTTGTGGGCTATTCCTTATCTAACTGAAAGAAAAAACAAATCCAAACAGTTTCACTAACAGCTGATTCTTTGGACCATTTAAAAAAATACCTGGTTTTCTGTAAAAATGTTTTATAAAGTGATTAAGAAGCCCATGCATAAAGGTTGTCTTTGCATTTCACAGCATGGAAGGTGATTGGTCATTTCCAAGTAGATTTTATTCCTCTTTGTGTTAGCAGGGTCTCAGGTTTCACAATTACAAGTACACAATCCTTTTATGAAAGCCCATGTTGTGAACTGAGGGAGAGAAAAAGAATTCCCCTATTTCAGAGCTCAGAAAAAAGGATGTTTTTTTCTGCATTCTTTGGTGGGTCCTTTTTAGTCAGAAGGAATGATTTGAACTAAGATCGGGCACAGCAGCCACATGCAATGGTTGGCCATCTATTTTCAGGTCCAGCTCTGTGCCATACTTTCAGCCAAGGTGTACTGTGCTCCTCCTCCCTTTATCCCTTCCATCTCACAGCTCCCAGGAGGCTCCATCCAAGGAGCCTCAGCAGCCCTCAGCAGATATTGCAGCAGGTCAGGAGCAGGGATGGAGTCCTGAGGCAGGAGTCAGCCAAGACACATTCAGGGTTTAGCTCTGCCAGAGTCTTAACAGGAGTCAGGGATGGTGTTTGCAAATAGCATGGAAGTTCTGTGCAAGAAAGGAGGTGTGGGCAAGGAAATCACACCATCTCCAGGTGTGGTAGTCAGACCTTGGTAGGATGCAAGTGTTTAGAAGACATTTGGGAAGACTCAGGGAAGACCTAGCATCATATGAGACCTGGCTTCAACCTGAGCAACCCGTGCCTGAGTAATTTGTTTCCTCAGCAAATAGTTTTCTAGACAATGGAAATGCGGTAAGGCAAACTGGAATTATGGGAACACTTGCTGCACTGCCTTGTTGGGAAGGGTCAGTTTAACTAGGACAGGCAGTGATGGGAAGAACAGTAAAAGAATGACAGTGAATGAGCAAAATCTAGTAGGGCCAGGTCCTCTCTCCCGCATGACCCTGGAGGGCGAGGGGTAACCTCCTGAGGTAACCTCCTTCCCTTCACTTTCTTCTCATGCTTAATACCAAGAATGGTATTTATCAGCCAATAATGCAAAAGAGTCTATGAACTGTTCCCCAAGGGCTAATATAGCCACAGACTCACTAAAATGCCTAATTACAGTGCTGAGGAATGTGACATTTCAAGAACTCATTCAGTTATAGCTCATTTTTTGTACTTCAGGATGAAAATCCCCCCTGTAGATATAAGTTATTAGTTTTTATTATTAATACTTTCTAATACACCAGCGACAGTGGTAGGGTAAAGCAACTGGGCTCCATGGTAGAATAAAACAACTCTCTGACTTGCAGTGTGAATGCACTTTCTTTGCTGATATCTGCTGATGCCTCTGGAAAAGCTTAAACCTGTAATCAGAAGCAAAATTTCTTTAAAGATTGAGTATTGGTTTTCAGATGATGCCTTTGAAATGCTAATGGAATTGATCAGCCAGCAAGCCAAAGCATTAGTCCATCCCCATTGCTTCCCTGGGACAGAGCGAAGGAAACAGCATTTCCTGGGCAGCATGTGTATCCACAGCCCGGCTGGACTCTTCCAGGAGGGCAGCAGTCCAGCATGGTGCCAGTCGAATGGTAGAATGATCTGGGGAACAGCAGAGCTTTTTGGGCTCCCATGTGTCCTGCTCTGTGGCCCGATGTGTTGGCCCCTGGTGGTTGTGCTGGAGTGTGTGTCAGGGCAAGGTGCTTGGGGAAATGGATTTACCAGTCAACAGCTGAGCCCAAGCCATTTTTTGTTTCAAGTTGTCTCAAAAAAGTCTGTCTTAGCCCCAAAACAAGCATTGTATTGCATTTTCAAAATTTCCTTTGAAAAGCTTTTTAAAAAATGGGGTTTGTCAGAAAAAAACACTAAGAGAAGATCCCCTACTATCTCAAACTGAAAAGTGGAAGTAATTTCTTCTGACTTGTTTGAATTTTTTATTTCTCTGCTTTTAGTTTCTTCTGAAGCCTATTTTCTGAATTAGAGCAAGGTCCAAGAATAGATCCCATCCTTTCAAAGCTGTCCCCATTCTTTCATTTTTTTTCTGCTTTTACTGTTCATTACAAATATTTTCCTCTGTTCTATGACTGTTGCATCTGCAAAGTGTATGCTCACATGTATTCTCTGAGAGCAAAAGCCAGGCATTTCTTGCAAACCTGAAGTGCTTACAGCTTCAGTAGCCGGGGAAACTTGCAGCCCTGTCACCCCATGCCCAGGGCACTCTGCACAGAGGCGCTGCCCTGGCACAAAGGATCTTACAGCCCAAATCTGCCCACATTATAGCTGTTTGCAGACTTGTGACTCCAGATCCAGACACAAGCCTCACTTCTGCTTGAACTTCCACCATGCTCCCAGCCCCTAGTTTGGCAATTGCTCCTGAAGTTCATTGAAAGTTTGTCAAAACCCATACAATTCCACAAACCCCACAGTTTCAACAAATCAGCATTTTTCAGCTGAAACCTGTTCTGCTGGAAATTTACCAACCCAGTTCTACAGAGAGTCATTATTTCTGAAATGTTTTTGTAAACATTTATTGCAGGGTTTTTCTTAATGACAGCAGCCACAGACTCTGGCTGAGCTTAATTTGGCAATTTGCAAATCTCACTCCTTTTTGTCTTCTGGCCAGTTGGAGGAAGGGAAAATTTTTTTGTGTCTTTCAACACCACCGCTGTGGTTTGGCTGCAGGATGTGCTACAAAATGTTTCCTGGAGATGTCCCCGTCTGACATAGGAATACTGTGGTACTCAGGACATTGCTTGTAGATAGTGGCAACATACTCCACATTTTTGTAGTATCATTCTCTTAGAAATCTTCAACATAAAGGAAGGTTTACCAGTACATAGGGAATTTCAAATAGATGAGAAGAATCTCAGCTTGTGTTGCCTCCATGAATTTCCTTTGGTCTTTACTAGAGAAAGGACACCAAGTCTTACCCCAGGGAAAGAAGAGAGACCAGATCCTGGAGGCACTCAGCATCATTCAAGCTGTATCCAGAGGGACAGCAGCTATCACTTCCCAACAGGCTCTTGATTTCTATCCAAAAAACCCTGGAAGCCCTCCAGAGTCTGATACTCAAACCTCATGCATGTTTTGTAAGACACCAGCAGAGCGATGTTGGTAGGAGGTGGCAGATGGGGAACAGGGGTAGGGGGACAATGCCCTTGTGGGATTTGCACTGGGACTGGAGTCTGTTTCTTGTATGACTGACTGTCCCAAAAGGCTTCTCCTTCTGCCTGGGAAGAAGGGCAGGGGGCCCCTGAGCCCCCAGCTCATCCCTTCACTGCCAAGGTGGGAGGTGTAGCTTATCCTTCACAGCCAGACACATTCACCAGCATGGCTTTGCAGATCAGTGTTTCTCTAGTGCTTGCAGTGCTGCTGCAGGATGGTGGCCAGCAGTATACAGCCAGTCTGAGTATGGTTTCATTAGTGCTGCTTTGTGGGCTAGTGTAAGTTGGCTGTTTTTCACATCATCCCTGATCTACAGCTGTGATACAGAGAGCAAAGCTCAGTCTGCAGCACTGGCTGGGAATATTGCAATCTGCTGCTCCTGTTAATCGTCTGCCTTCCCTTGCCCCTGAGATCCCTTTCCCCACAGATGCTGTCCATGCCAGAATGTAGATTTGCTCTTTGTGATCATAATATTCAAACCTCCTCTCCTTCAGGTTTGAATTACCTGATCTGTGCTCCTGAGTTCTTGTCTCAGTACCTAACACACCTCTGGGATCTATCTACTCTCTAAACTTGATCCCCGAGGAAGATAAATCCTCACCTGCACATTGCTCATCCATTTGGCTCTATGTTCTTGGATTCATTGATGAGCTCCTTGAAGGCCATTTGATCAGTCCCTTTGCACTTTAGGAGGCAGTCCCCTACAAGTAAAGGACTGCTGATGCATTTGGTTTCTTTGTACTGCTAGATCATACTCTGATCAGACCACCGTGGCAGAAAAAAACACACAGGACTTTTATAACCTTGCTGTTCTTTGAGCATAATGGTTTAGTGAGTGTAATACATAACCAAGAGCACAAGCATCCTACAAGAGATGCCCAGAGCAAGACCTGCCAGCACCTGTCCAGGCAGAGACAGGGGAGAGCCATCAGGCTGCTGTGAGAGGGCAGGGGCATCCCACCGGGCAGCTCAGCCACAGCCACACCAGTGCTGCGTCTCTGCTTCCCCCCAGGCAGCAAGCTCCAAAACTTGTTCCAATCATTTTGGCCTACCCACACAGTGTCCTTCCCCTGTGTGGGGTCATTCCCTGCACTTAGGGACAGGTCCTCAGTGGGGCTAAGTGCATGCAGCTGCTCTGGAGAGACTCATGTCAATTTACACCAAGCTCCTCACGCAGTGCTGTGCTGAGGCTTCTCTCTGCCATCAGGGAACCTGTCCCCCATTCTTTTGTTGATCTTCTGGAGCTTCCAGTGGGGCTAGGGCTGTCCAAGCTCCAAAAGACAACCGAATCCGCAATGGTGTCTTTAAAAATGGGCCCCATTTCCCGGCCGCCCACAAGAAAAACTCTGCAGCATTAAGGTTGTCCTTCACTGTGAATAATCACACATAATGTACTTCTGTGTTGAAGCAGAAAGTTTGGGTATATGCAGAAAACTCCCAGAGCCTTTCACAGATGGATGAGTTATAGCTTGTCCTGGCACTGCTGTCTAGGAGTCAGGGCAGATGAAAAAAAGGTCTAATCTCTGCAGGGGTCCCTGTGCGTGTGCGGATTTTGTTACTGATTCACACCATCCTGAGTGCTGAGGCTGCTCTGCAGAGTGAGACAGTGTGCTACAATCCAGCCCTCTTACTTAAAGCTCCCTTCAGGCCTCCTTATTAAGTCCAGTTGCATTTAATATGAACACCCAAGTGAACTTATGCAACATGTTTGTGTGATTGGGGCAGCAAAAGGAGAAAGTAACAATATTTTTCATCATGTGCCTCTAATTTGTCCTTTTTTTCTGTTCCTTACAGTATCTATAACACTGTTTGAATTACAGCCCAGAACACACTTTCCTCTAAAACTACTTTAGAGGTAGTAGAAACCACACAAAGCAGAACTGCATAACTCTCTTTCCTCCTTAAATCATTTCATATTTCACAGGTCCTACAGAACGCTTTGCAGTTCAGGAGAACAGTCGCTTTGGGACACCACATATCCCATTTTAAATAATAGCCCAAGTGTTGCCTGGAGGAATATTAGTAACATTTGCCAATTTTAAAAGGCTTGTAAAAAAAATTCCCATTATAGGATTTCACAAAGCAGACATTTCAGTATCATTTATGCCTTGTTTTGTTTCAACATCTCTCTAAGTTTATATGTGATTTCTGAAATAGGAAAACATTTGCTCCAGTAGAGACCTTCAAATTCTCTCTCTAGAAAAGATTTTGCTCCAAGTGAGAATAGTGTGGGATTTCTGGTACCTTCATTTGGATTGAGCTCTTTGGTCCTACAGAATCATTAGCATCCTTCAAAGAGTATCAGGACAGCTGTCTGTCTGGCTCACGGCAGGCAGGCTGCAAGGTTAGTAGTGGGGAGGGGTTGTTAAGCAGCTGCTAGGACATGGTCTGCTCTCCCGGAATTTATTCATGACTCACAAGGCAATGAGGCAGACTGCCTTCAACGAACTGCAAGAAGAGCTGTAAACACAGCCAAACCGACTGGTACCAGTTTTGGTGCTGAGGACCCATGGCTAGCTGTAATGCAACCAATGCATGAAGGAGAAGCCCATGGACTCACCCCAAACATCACGCTGCTTCAGCGTGATCCACGTAGAGATAGGGGAGGATGCTGTCAGGGCCAGGCCAGCCTTGCCTTGGTCATTGACATTGCTTAGGCAATTGGCCTCTGGTTGCTTTCTCTCTCATCTCCTTCCCCTGTTCCGCCCACCTTTCTGAGCTGACAGCGGTGAGGATGCTGCTCTTGCCTCGCAGCAGCCTGCTGTGCTGCTTGTGCTCTCATCCTGCTGGCAGCGATGGGCAGGAGAGACGGAGTAAAGCAGAAAGGCCCCAGCTGGTTTTGTTGATGCACAGCTGGATCTGCAGCTCAGGCAGGTGTAAACATCAGGGCTCAGCTTGTACCGGGAGTGGATGTAAGACAGCAGAAGTCCAGAAGACAATGCTGATCTCTGCACCTTACTGCAGAGGCTGCCAAAAAGGTTCAGGTTAGAGTCACTAACAATGAACACCTGTACACAACACACTTTTAAACTGTTTCTGGAGCAGGGGGTCAGCTCTTGACTCTCTCTGCCTTCCTCCCCACATTGCTCCATCCGTGGCCTGCTGCACTGAGTGTGCTCCGGGCTAGAGGGTGCTACAGGCTTGAGCCTTCTCAGGCTGAAGAGGAATTCAAATTCAGGGGTCTCCACTCTTGCTCCATTCGCTTCCCAGGTATATAAACAGAGGGGAGGAGGATGCCTCTTTTCTTCCCTAAAAGAAAAATAAACATAACTTGATATTTGGAGTGTGAACTTCTTGGTGTGAAGTGTTCTCCAAGCATGCCTTGCTTCTTCGGGGATTCAAGATACCAGCATTTAGTTTTAGGATTCCCCTCAGCAAGAAATAAGTGGCCAATGGATCAGACAGTGTGAATGTAGGCTTTGTTGAGAAGCGGAAATCTTGGCACAGAAGGACTACAAAGCCAAGGAGCACAAGAGATCTAACACATTCATTTTGCCTTTACCAGAGAACACAGTCCCTGCATCAGTCAGCCAAACTCAATTTGCCCATGCCTCAGCACTTCTCATTCTCAGCCATAAAAAAACCCACCTTCTTGGGGACTTTTAAACCAAGGCATCAGTCTAACCACTGGAGCAGTTGTGGCACAAGCACACTCAACCCTGCTGTCTAGGGCCCATAAACTTCAGTACAGGGACAGGGCAGAAAGCCATGGGCAGTAACATCTTAAACTATTTCTCTGAGCTTTTCCAGAGCTCATTTGTCAAAGCCTGAGGTCTCTGAATGAACATAATTTTTCCTGAACAGAAGGCATCAGTGCTGTATGAAAACAGCAGAGATATTTTTGAGAGTTTAACCACAACTTTCAGTACAGAGACCACAGATGGTTATCTGTACACAAAACTCAGTTGCATCTTCCACATTCCCCCCAAAGCCCCAGATGTCTGCACCCCACATGGGAGCTGTGAGAACTTGGGGTGTCATCTCCTGCATGCTTTCACCCTGAAATAGGCATAAGATACTGTGGTTGCATGACAGAAAAAAAAAAAAAAAAAAAAACAACAATCCCAGCAGTCCTCAAAATTCTGAGGAAAAAAGTGAAGATGAGCATAAGAGAGTTGAAAAAGAGGGAACAGAATGGACGTTACTGCAATTGCTTGGAAACATCACTTTATGATAAACAAACACCTAATTTAAAAGCAACGTGACAATACAAACACAATAGCCAACCATGGAATGAGCTGAAATGACAAACAGGATAGGTGGCTGAGAGCAGGGGAGGAGTGTGTGCTTTAGCACTGGCACCAACAGTGTGTGTGATCTTGGCAGTAGCTGTGCCTTGGCTTCCTGTACCATGAAATACAGAATAGTATTTCCTTATCTCACAGTACTCTTGTAAGTCCTAATTTATGTTCATATATCTCTGAGATCTCAAGTATCCATTTATTGAGCAGCCAAAATTATATAATCATTTTTTCTCTTTGATATAGAACAGTACAAGGTAAATATATATTGCCAAGTGAGAAGCTTAATTATAATTTTGAAGAGAATATAGCCTAAACAGTCTAATATTGAAACAAAGTGTTAGTTAACCACAGAAGGGCTTTCCATGTTCAGAGTTGGATCTGTGACTTGTGCACTTACAGCCTAGAGTCATGATGGCTTTCTATTGAATCTTCTATACTTTGGAATAAAATGCCAATAACTGTAATCCTAGGGAAGAATCCAAAGACTACAATAGACCTAAAGGAGAAGGAAGTGGGCAGCAGTGTATTCTGTATCTAGGAAATGTTTACTTGACAAATATTTAGCGAGCTTGGAGGTATTTTTGAGAAAAAAAAATGGCATGGGTTCATGTTGATGAATGTTTTGCTACTGATTAAATCTGAGCCTGTATAAACTGTGCAGTGACAAAGAAACCTGAGACTGTAATGAGGAAACAGTTGGGTAGGATGTGAGAGATTGAAACCACAGATATTGTCATCCCCAAGAGAAATACCTTATTCTAAGGACTGGAAATTAGTTTGGGACTATTGGATTCCATTCAAGGAATAACTCCTATTATGTACAATATCTCCTAATCTTTACCCCAGAAATTGCCTTGAAAAGCCAAATCTTGCATTGCAATAATTAAAGGAAAACACATGTGAAACAAGACGCCTATTTCTTGTCTGAACTTTCATTAGCCTGTCCAGTATAAAACATCACAGTGTCTCCAGTCAGTATAGATCAACTTCACTCTACACATCCCCAGATGGAAAATGGCTTTGAGCATTTGAGCATACAGAAATAGGATTTCCAAGGCACTCAGTTTTGCTTGTGCTATCCAGCCTCAACCTTCAATATTCGTTTATTTATGCAGTTAACCTTCTTGGTACAGCAGTCCCACTAACTTCACTGAGACACTGTATTCAACAAAGTCCCTAAGTTATTGTTGAACCATATTGCATGGCATCTTACTTTTTAACAGAGGACAAAAGTTTTGAAAAGTGGTAGCCTAAGAATGAGTTCTCTAGCTTCTGACTCGGACCCTTATTAAAACAACACTGGATGTGCAATACTTTTGGTCAGTATACTGCTAATGTAGTAGGTTCACCTAGTCATCAAAGCTGACTTAGCCTTGAAAATTTATGTCTAAGTATAACGGAAAAAGAACAAATAACTTGTTCCAATACATTTCTGTCTTTCCAGAGTAAAAGTCTGCCATACCTTGAGTAATTTCCGTTTGACATTAATAAACATTTTATTGCAACACACTTAAGCCATGTTGTATATCCCTGCTCAGCAATATTGACACCCAGAGGTCAGGACTGAATGAAATGGTCTAAATCCCATGAAAATACAAATCAGATTTGTGGTCAACCAAACTTTGAGTTTCATATGCTCACAGACATAATTGGCCATTGGAGTTTTTTGAGTATTTCCTTGCTAAGGCTTAATTTGTAGATCCAGTGGTGGTTGCAAAATTCTTCATAAGAAAAAAATTAGTTATACTGACATCATAAATGCTCTGTTTGCAACAGGGAAGACTATGATGGGTACAGCTAGAGCAGGGCAGGCTCTTCCCAGGCACAACCTTATTTCACAGTAAAGAGCAGGGAGTAACCTGCACTGCCTCCTCAGGGTCAGAGCAGGGAGTCAGCTGTCAGGAAAACTCACCCTGCCCTTTTTGCATGAGTTGGAAACCCCAGAAGGAGAAGAAATCGATGGTTAGGGCCATTTCCAATGGTGCCCCAACATCTTCCTGATTGGATTTTCAACAACAGAAAAGAGCTGAATGAACCAGGTTAAAACAGAGTCATAACTGGGAAAGTTATGAGTTCAGTGGGTAGATTTTTGGACTCAGGTCCTTCCTGTTTATGCTCAGCTATCTCTCTCCTCATCACACCTGACATTTCGAGCCTGCAAATGTAGATTACATTAGAGGGTGGGACCTGTGTTGTAGTCGATGCAGAGACATGCTCATTCTTTTCATAGTTATTTTTTCCCAAATTCTGTAAAATCTCCAGGTTTGTACAGATAGCCTGGGTAATCACTATGCATTATGCAGAGCAAGAATTTGATTCCAAAACTGGTATTTTTTTTGACAAACATTCAAACATTGGTGAGTTATGCACGTAACTCCTTCAAATTATGATGTGGAATCAAAACATTTTGGTTCATATTTTTAGTTCACCTCAGTTCCTCATCTGGGAAGGCTGTATTTCTTACTCAAGGTGAATTCTGAAATTTAAAAATAGACCAGTCCCCAAAAGGGAATGAGAAGTGTTCAGCAGAGTCAGGCTGTCTCTCTTAGGTAGGGCTTTTGCAGGCAGTTGGTGTTAGAAGAAAAGGTTTGGATCCAGATACTATGCCATGATTACTGATCCTGAATCATCTCTCAGTCTCTTGCTAAAAATGTCCGCTGTGTGTATTTATTGCTCTCCTACTGCTTTCCTTTGAGTGTCCTTGAAGCAGATTGGCCCTGGATCAAAGCTTTAATTGCTTGTGTTTCTAGGTGCTCTAAAATCCACCTGTGTATTTTAGAAACATTTTCAGAGAAAAAAAAAAAAAAAAAGGACTTAAATGGTTTTAACACATTTAAAACCATTATATGAATAAGGGAATGGACTGAGACTGGTAAATATAGCTATGGATTAATGGACTCAGGCCCAGAGCTATAACAACAACCGCTTTTTTTATCTATTATTCAAAGGTGAGACAAAGTATTTTAAACATAGCATAAAGATAAAATTAAAAAAAAGAAATATCACTTTTTGTTTGTTTTATTGTGTGTAATTTGAAGTGTTCCCTGAAATCAAGTTTCATTTCACGGTTTTATTTTCCCCCCATTTTCAAATACATTTAAATGAAAATGGAAACAAATTATAGTAGTCTTGAAAAAATTGAAGTTTGACTGAAAAATTATAATATGAAGCATCTGGACCTCATCAAAGTTTTTTCTATTTTTATTTTTTTGCTTGAATTTGGCATATATTTTTATTCCATGAAAATTACAATATTGGTGGAGATTTAACTTTTCTCATAACACTGTTGCTCCACCTTAGTTCCAATGACATCCTCAGTTCTCCTTCCTGGGATTGTTGCTCAGAAGGGTCCTCAGGTCTCTCGTATAGCAAGAAGCTGATTTTAATAATCAGACTTCTCTCAAGGGAAGTGGCCAGGGAAATTATCTTCAAATCTGGTAGGGCCTGGGGCAGACCTCGAAATGGAAACTGCGGATAGAGCAAGCCCTTAAACAAACTACGCTTTCATGTTAAAAAAAAAAAAAAAAAAAAAAAAAAGACCAAAATTCTTTAGTCTAGATAGCCTGCTTCAAAAGCAATTCTGCTGGGAAATATGGGAAATAAGATGGAATAGGTCTTGCATTACAGGTCTACAGCCTCTACATGTACAGTTTTTTAAGGCAGAGCCTCTCTTTCCTGGAGAGCCCAGGGATGGACAACTCATATTGCTGCTTGTCTTCATTGAGTATCTTTGCCTTTTATCTGCTTTATGAGTTATCCAGGAAAATGATCCAACAGAAAATCTCCTACAGTCATTGCTCACACAACTAGAGTCTGGTAGAGACTGAGTATCATAAGAGAGTTAGGCTTTGCTCAATTGCTACCTCAACTACATCCAGACAACCTTCTCTATCCTCCCAAAACATCCCTCAACCCTACTAATTTTGGTGAAAGATGGAAAACTGGAAAAGTTTGATCTCTGCTAAAATTTTCAAGAAAGGCCCTGACCAAAATGTTCTTCATCTGTAGCAGGTGCAAGAGATGCAGATGACATGAGCAGTGGAAAACACAGTTGTCCAACTATCTGTGTTGCTGCAAGAAAAAACTCCAAGCCTCCTGCAGCCAAAATCTCCCAGGAGCAATCCAGCCCTGTGCTGAGTACTGTACTCCCTGAGTGCTGAGCTCCCTTCACTCCCACAGGCTGTTCTGAGCTTCCAGTACCTCCCAAGAAGAGGCACAGAAATGGTGCTGCAGCCCTGAAACCTAACACATTCTGCTTGTGTTCCCCTCTATTTAGCTAGGAAAGTGGTAAACATTGAGGAGATTAACCTTGTAACCTCAGCTAATTCACATTAAGTTGGTAAAATGGAGAAGAATCTAGAAACAATCAGTATTTGTGGCTTTCTAGGCCTTTTAATCTTATTTCTCTGCAATGCAAACCTCCCTCTCCAATGATTTGTTCAGCTTTAAGTCCTCTGAATTCCGAGCTTTTATGTTATTACAAGCTTCCCTTTACTGACTGTGTCTGTGCCAGCAGGTGCATGAACTGGGAGGCCCATGGCAATGTGCATTTTATTACTTCCAAACAGACCGTTTTTTTCTGATTCTTACAGGTTCTGGCACTATTACTTGATATTTGGCTATTAATGTTACAAGAGCAGAGATGCCTTACTTCTGAGCCTGTAACTACGACTGTCAAAAAGGCTACTGTGTAATTGGTATTTGAAATGTGTGTGCCAGCTGGGAGAGCTGCACATGCAGAAAAATACTCATGAAAGGAATAGAGAAACATAACAAATTCTGCTAAGAACAAGCAAGTTGTTTCGACCAGGATTTCTGTTTGCATCAGAAGGAAAGCATCCTACTGCATTAATAAAGTAAACAGGGCTATGCTCCTACCAGATCCTACTTATGAGGGGTCCCCAGGCAGCTCTACAGCCAAGATGAGGAAGGTTCAGACAGTGTCCCGGGGCTTTCATCCAGAAAGGAGCGTGCTTCTTAACATCAGCTCCAAAGGAGCATCCACCCTTGCTCATGAGGTGTTTGCTCTCTGTGATGGTGCCTGCTGTTTCTGCCTGTTTTCGGTTACATGCTCTGATTTATCTCTGGCAGAAAACATACATGAGGGGCTGCCTGTAACCGGGCAGAAAGGGCCTTTGAGACAGGGAAGTCAAACTCTGGTAGCTTCATGAAAAAAAGATGACTCAGTTGTGTTGCCATTAAACTGTGTGTACACAGCCCTGCTCAGAACTATTTCTGGTTTCTATTTAAACATTCCAAGAGCAGTGGAAGTCCATTTACAGGAAATCAAATAGCAGACAATTGGGACCTACCTCAGCAGGAAAAAGCACAGGCTTTTATTTACAAGGAACTAATTCTTCCAAGAAAGGGGGAGCACCAGATGCAGTGACAGACTCCCTTTCCCTTCCCGAATGGCTGCTAAAAGGGATAGACATTGCACTCTGTCAAAATGTTTATGTATACCCTCCCCAACAGCCAAACCTACTGTCGCTGAGAGCCAGAAGTGAGCAATAAATAATACCATTGACTTTCACCTTGCTGCAGAAGCTTTCATCTCAGAGAACAGGAAACCTTTTCTGACATACTTCACACCTTGAAAAAAAGCCTTTGCATTAGTAGGTGGGAACTGAAATGACATTCAAGAGACTTGTTGATGCACAAAGGGACCTACTAGAGAGACCATTTATTTTCATGCTTGCTCTGTCAAAGGATGAGACTTGAGGAACTTGCTCCCTTAATAGCCTGCTTAATCAGCCTCTGCTTCTCCTTTCTGGAAGTGAAGATTTTAAAGAAGAGGGTTGTGATTTATTTCGTGCCTGCTCTTAAGGGACTGTGGTGGAGAAAAATAGATTTCAGTTTTCATGTCTTAGTCCTTGAAAGCTGATAAAATTGGACAATTGTAGATGATGGTCTTGCTGACACTCCTGCGGCTTTTGTAGCCTGTCAGAGCTCTTAGTAGGCTGAGAGGCTACTGGTTATTTTCTGCAGGCACTTGTCCTCCATTAAACCTTCAAATAAAAACATTCCTACACCCACTTGTTCTTCTGAGTCCCTCTGTGACAGCTCTCCTGCCTGCAGGCTTTTATAGCCTGTGGTCTGTTTACAGGTTTAGCTTTATAGCTAGCCTAATTAGCTGCTGTGATAAGGATAATTAGGTAATTAGGATAATTTGGATAGCACAGTATGAGACTTTTCAAACCTCTCTTCTGGAGAACTTTGTCTGCCATAGTGTAGTCAGTGACACTTACTTGATCTAATGGAAAAAAAAAAAGCCCATATGTATCTGAGCATGATTGATGGAAGACAATTAATGTCCAACTCAAAGAAAGAGCTGAGAATAAGTAACCTTGAGGCATAGCTGTGAGGACAGAGCTGTAGCACTGAACGTGTACAGTCACAGCTGAAAGACACATGACATGGTATCTTCCTCTTACCTTGTGAGTTAAAAAATCATGACTTGGGTCCTTCTGCTTCTAACCTGCTGACTTTTGATAGAGACAACGATGAGCCACTAGAAAAAAAAATGACCAGTAAAGCAGGGAATTCTTCCTTCCTTAATGTCATCAAATCCAAACTGGATGCTTTCCTGGAAGATACACTCCAGCCAAAAAAGGTTGAAGAGCAAGAATTCCTAGAAACTCTATTATTCCTCAGAGAGGGTGAGAATACATGGTCTTGAGCCTCTCTTGTCTGAATGCCTGTAAATCAATGGACTTTCTCTTGTAATCCCTTTCATTCCCTTTTCACTGTAGTTCCCAGTCTAGCTGTTGTGAGAATGGAAGTAGTAATGGCAGTGGGATCATAATTATAGGGAGGCTCTTAGGTAGAAAAGTTTGGAGACATTTTCTGATCCTTGCAGAAGGTTAATATCCTTCATTGCTTCAAGAGGTGAAGTGTTGTCCAAAGCTCAGGGAAGACTAAAAGGCAACATATCAACTGGCAATAAACAGAGAATTTGAAAGGAATGAAGTGGAGAGAATAAATATCAAAAGCCCAGTTGAATTTCCAGCATCCATTGTAAGGGAATATTGAGCAACCATTGGAGCCTAGGCTGAGGAGTAATATATAGTACCTATTAAATACACTGCATGTTCATGGAGAGAGAAAGAAATGTGAAGGCTGATGACTAATGAAATTTCTAGGGTATGAAAAGACAGGATGATTCAGTATGGACTAAAACAGCCAGGCTGAGCTCTGTTTTTCACTGCTCTGAGCTGCCCCCATGAACTTCCCATTGTGTCCATGCTGGAAATATCAAAAAGCTGACCAAGGGAAGCTGAAGGGAAACAACCTTCACAGCCAGAGCATCATGTGGGCACTCCTGGGGACAGGTACAGATGAAGATGCAGAACACTACCCTTCTCTGCACTGCAATGTGCAGGCCACATCTGGAAACAGAGTTGTGTGGAAGGCATCACAGCTGGGAGATGAGATAAGACAATGCAGCCCCTCGAGCACAGGCAGTTGGCCAGGGCTCAGTCCTAACAGCTGAGCTACAGAAAAGGAGCTGAGATGAAGCTGAAACATCAGGAAGTCTCACAAGAGCCTGCTATTCATGTAATCCTGGGTCTGCCTGGGGGCAGAGAGAGGAAAAAGCTTTCCTAACAAATTGGTTTACTGAGGTTTTAAAGTAGAGACAGGCAAGGATCCAATCTATATAGAGAAAACATGCAAGATTCATGCCAAATACAAGCTGAATTATAAGAAACTATGTGCTGGATCTCTTCTAACCTGCAGTATATTAGACCTGAGGGGTTCAGGCAGCACTGGTGTGGTAGAAGTCTCCTGACTTCTGCACGAGGGCTGGTCTTATCCAAGTATCATTCCTGGTGGAGAAAAAACTGAGTCCTTTCTCACTCCTGCAAAGCAAATGAAATCAGGATTTCCTGGTTAGGAAGGACCAAGCATTTTTCAAGATAAGCAGAAATCTTTGGGCAAGGATAAAAGCCAAATCTGCTCTTAAATTATTTCAGTAGTCTCCTGGGTTCTTCAGAGTTACTATTCTATATAATTACATGTTGCAATTAACTGGACTGATTGCCCAAACATTTATTAGCTGTTGTGGTGCCTGCAGGCTTTCCTAAACAAAAGCCATGATCTGCTTCAGTCTTCACCAACAAGTGCTCCAACCACACTGCACAAGTCACAGAAGGCAAAGGCAGGGACTGGGAGAATGAAGAACCACCCACTCTAGGAGAAGATCAGGTTCAAGACCATCTAAGGAGCCTGAAGGTGCACAAGTCCATGGGACCTGATGAGATACATCTGCTAGTCCAGAGGAAACTGGTGGATGAAGTGGCTAAGCTACTATCCATCATATCTGAGAAGTCATGGCAGTCTACTGAAAATTCTGCTGACTGGAAAAGGGGAAACAAAACACCCAATTTTAAAAAGGGATAAAAGGAAGACTCAGGGAACTACAGGCCAGTCAGTGTTACCTCTGTGCCTAAGACCATGGAGCAGATCCTCCTGGAAACTATGCTAGGGCACATGGAAGATAAGGAGATGATTGATGACAGCCAACATGGTTTCATTAATGACAAATTGTGCCTGACAAATTTGGTAGCCTTCTATGATGGGCGACAGCACTGGTGGATAAGGGAAGAGCAACTGATGTCATCTCCCTGGACTTGTGCAAACCATTTGACACCATCCCACATGATATCCTTGTCTCTAAATTGGAGGGACATGGATTTGATGGATGGATCACTTGGTGGATAAGGAATTGGCTGGATGGTCACCCTCAAGGACTTGTGGTCAATGGCTCCAAGTGGAGAGCGGTGACGAGTGTCGTTCCTCAGGAGTTGGTGTTGGGACCAGAGCTGTTTAACATTTTTGTTGGTGACATGGACAGTGGGATTGAGTGCACTCTCAGCAATTTTGCTGATGACACCAAGCTGTGTGATGTGGTTGACACGCTGGTGGGAAGGGATGCCATCCAGAGGGACTTCTGCAGGCTTGAGAGGTGGGTCTGTGCAAGCCTCATGAAATTCAACAAGGCCAAGTATAAGGTCCTGCATATGGGTTGAGGGAATCCATACATAAATACATGCTGGGCAATGAGTGGATTGAGAGCAGCCCTGTGGAAAAGGACTTGGGAGTAGTAGTAGATGGAAAATTGACTATGAGCCAGCAATGTGTGCTTGCAGCCCAGAAAGCCAACCATACCCTGGGCTGCGTCAAGAGAAGTGTGGCCAGCAGGTTGAGTAATGTGATTCAACTCCTCTACTCTGTTTTGATGAGACCCCACCTGGAGGACTATGTCCAGCTCTGGGGCCCCCAACATAAGAAGGACATGGACCTGCTCAAGTGGGTCCAGAGAAGGTCACGAGGGTGATCAGGGGACTAGACCACTTTCCTTATGAGGACATGCTGTGAGAGTTGGGGTTGTTCAGCCTGGAGAAGAGAAGGCTCTAGGGAGACCTTATAGTGGCCTTCCAGTACTTAAAGGGGGGGTCTACAGGAAAGATAAGGCAGACCTCTTTATCAGGGAATGTAGTGAGAAGATGAGGGGTGACAATTTTAAACTGAAAGAAGAAAGATTTAGATTAGATATAAGGAAGAAATTATTTTCTGTGAGGGTGTTGAGGCACTGGAACAGGTTGCCCAAAGAGGCTGTGGCTGCCCCCTCCCTGGAAGTGTTCAAGATCAAGTTGGACAGGGCTTTGAGCAACCTGGTCTAGTGGAAGTTGCCCCTGCCCATGCAGGAGTTTGGAACTAGATGATATTTAAGGTCCCTTCCAATCCAAAACATTCTATGATTCAATGACTCTATGATTGTAGTTCAGTGATTTGCACTATATTTATGTTCTCGAATGAATGCCTCTAGTTCATTCTTTCCATTATATCAGTTTTGCCTTCTACATGTAACTGGGTCTTGCAACAGACCTTACTCTCTGTCGTGGTTTAGGCCTGATTGACAGCCAACCACAATGCAGCACCTCTCTCTCCCTTCCCCTCCGGCAATGAGAAGGGACAGAGAGCCAGGCTTGGGGTTCAAGATAGGACTGGGATGGGGGAAAATCCCCCTTTTATGATCACGAGCAAAAGGCAGACTCGTTAGGGGAAGAAAAAAAGAACATACATTTATTATAGACACTAACAACACATAACAGAGTAGGACAGTGAGAAGCATTGCCACATCTTGAGAACACCTTCCCCCCACCCCTCCCTTCTTCCCGGGCTCAGCTCTGCTCCCGATATCTCTACCTCCTCCCCCAGTGGCGCAGGGGCAGGGAATGGGGGGTGCAGTCAATGCTGCCACTTCCTTCATGTTCAGTGAGGGGAGTGTCCAAAACTTGTTCCCCCCTGCTCCATTGTGGTCCCCCTCTCACAGGAGACAGTCCTCCACAAACTTTCTCCGACATGAGTTCCTCCCATGGGCCGCAGCGTTCCCCACACTGCTCCGTCATGGGTCACTAACTTCCTCTGACTGGATTCTCTCCCACGGCTGTAGCCCTTCCCGAGCTGCTCCGGCGTGGGACACCCCCGCATGCTGCAATCCTCCCAGCACTGAATTACAGCAGCGGGGCTACCTTTTTCCCATGAGATCCCGGCCTTCTTCGGGCACAGAACCTTGATCAGCCGAGCAGGAAAAACAGGCTGTAAATCAATGTCTGCTCCACCGTAGATCTTCATGGGTGGCAGAGGGGGGCCGCCCTGCCGTCTCACCACAGGATACAGGGGGGTCTCTGCTCCGGCACACCTCCCCCCTCCTTTCTTCCTCCGTTCCTCCACTGACCTTGGTGTTCATGCAGCTGCAGCGACTCCTCCTCACAAGTCCGACTGCCCGTCACCATGTCCCTTCTTAAATACGTTATCGCAGAGGCACAGCCAATTGGCTCAATTTCCCAAACAGAAGTGGAGCTGACGTGGAGCTGGGGGAGCTTCGAGAAGCTTCTCACAGGGGGTCGCCCCGATAGCCCCCTCCCCTGCCACCAAAAAACTCCACCACTCACTCAACCCAGGACACTCTCAATCAGCACTGACTAGAGCTGCTCAGGACATTTTGCTGAAGTGATTTTTCCCTCACAAGATGTCAACTTGGGGAAACAATTTTTTTCCCACAGTAATCTGTAGTATTGATGAATTTTCTCACCAATATATTTAACACTTTTTTTTTTTTTTTAACAGAAAAAAGGTTTATATTGTGTATCTGTTCTTCTCTGGTTTTAGTTATCTATTGACATTCTTGTGTCATTCAGTCTTCCAACTGGCATGTCATAACCTATTGTTAAAGTGTTGTGGCAGCTAAATTTTGGGATGAAAAAGAAGGATGTGTGTAGGGAGATGAAGCAAATGGGAAAGTAGACACAAGTACACAGTGCATTTATCAAGTGAGATGATATATAACATAACAGATGTCACAGGATGTGATAGTTATGTTACAATACCTGCTCTAACAGCCATTGTTTTTATCATTTATTAATTTGTTTTCAAATAAATAAGGGCATCTTCTACTCAGCAATGATTGAAACATCCTGTCTTTTCTGTATTGTGACTCCTACCAGTGTTAGTATATCCTAGCATTTGGAACAAAAAATGTGCCCATAAATTGGATGAGCAGCTATTTTAAAAAATATTTTTAGCAGATTCTCAGTTAAGATAGAATGGCTATATCTGAGGAAATGATGTAAAACTAATAAAAGTAACATAAGAATAAATATATGAAAACATTTTTTTTTCACCAAAAAAGACATTTTTTCTAAATATGTGGATCACAGAAGAAAACATTCAGTTTTTTTTTTTCACTCTGTCTCAGAATGAAAGGAGATTTTCAAATTTTGCACTGGTGAAAAAAACTAGTAGTTGTACCCATATATAGAACTGACATGTTCATATAGAAGTGCAATATTTTGTTGCTGCTTGATGACTGTTGTTCTGTTTATATTCCCAAGGGACTGTTGCAGCCCCCAGACTGAAATATATGTTGTATTGGAGGTTTGTGTCCCCAGTAACAGCCAGGACCTACTTCTCCTCTTAGTAGTTAAAGTTTATCTTTAACTTTCTTCCTTTAGGGCTGAATCGTCTTTTCAAAATATATGTTATCAATATCCATTATGGATTTAAGTATTACTGTTATCTCTATAAATGTCCACTCTGTTTCTGAGTTCTCTCCCTCAGTGACATTGTCTGGCAACAAATTACACTATGCAAAAATGAAATTAAAATGAAAAGAATGTCCTTTTACTGGCTTTGAATTTGTTTTACTGAATTACCCTGTTTGGTTTTGTTTTCTTTTGTTTTGTTTTTTACATTATGAGCCAAGGGGAGCCAAATCTCTCCGTCTCCCTTCCCCGACACTTTCATTGCTCACAGTTTATCATACTTCTCTCCTTCCTGAAAAAAAATATGTGTAGCAGTCTCTTCTCAGAGAATTCTTTTCTACTTCCTTCATTATTTTCATTACCATTCTCCAAGCTCTGTGTATGGAAGATGCTTTTGAGACAAGTAATCAGGAACACATATCAGAACTGGCTGTAAAATTGCTGTGTTTTCATAAGAATGATTAAAATTATTTATGCTGGAAGAACTTTTGGTGAAAGACACATCCATTTTTTAATTTGGAACAACTGAAAATATCAATAGAGCTACCTTTTATAATTTCAAAAAAGTTCAAAAAAATGTTTATTTCATGTAGTAGTTACATTATATTTATGTTTGCAATCAAAACTAAACATTTGCAGATGATCAAAAAATAGTTTTGGGGAATTTAAGAGAAGATTTTTCTTGACAATCCTTTCAGGACAAAAGTTACACACTCAAATTGCTTGCCCATTTCAGGATGATCTGCCCACATTACTGTATCTAGATAAGGCAGTACCATTGATTTTATTTAGTAGCAATACAATAGTCTTTGTTATTTTCTATTCCATCCCACTTATAGTTTCATGTATTGTTTGCCTTTTGATTTTAGCTATTTCTGCTTTTCCATCTATTTTAAGTGTTTCTGAAGAGAGTGTCAGCTCAGTAAGGAAAATATTTACACTTCAGCACTCATAGGCAATTATTCTTCTGCTGATGCATGCTTAGGACATCGGGGCAGTTTGACTTCTGTCTTTATGCTTCTGTCTAAATGGGTCTCAGGGAAATTTCACTCTTGGATCCCACAGGTGCTTGTTAGTGGTCTTTACTCTTTAGAGTGGGTCACTGTCCTTGAGCTTTCCCTTACAAGTGTCAGAGACATCTGTGTGCAGTGTTGGTTCCTTAGTCACAGAGAAGTTGCAAATCCTGCCCTCCTGTTTGCCAGAGGGGAGAAATGTCTCCCAGTCCAAACACCTTCCCAGGGGACCATGGTGCAAGCAGAGTGTGGAATAGGGCTCCAAGCAGACCTTAATCTCAGATGGCTGGTCTGGAGCTGATGTTTCTCTTCAGCTCGTGAGGACCAGCCATTGACTCAGCCAGAGGACAGTTGTCCCGTGCTGGGGGCAGCAGGGAGTGGGCACTGCCTGGATAGAAAACACAAAGCTCTTCTGAACCCAGGCGAAAAACAGGCAAAAATGTTGCTTCGCCAGTTTTTGGCTATTAAATTGACACTTTTATGTCACATATCTCAGCAAGTCCAGCAAACATCTTGGTATTGAGACAGTTCACCTTGCAGCAATTAAATGTGATTAACTTACTAGGAAATAACAAGAAATGTTGGTGTGGCAGACATTTCAGACAAAGCAACTGATACATGGACAAATGCATCATGAATTACAGGAAGAAACCGAGGCCCTAAATCTGTGAACATACAGCATTCAAAGCTCCTATGAGTTTTGGAAGGAGGCAATTTTGTCCAGAGCACAACAGCTTTTGACCCAAATGGGTAATTTTAGGGGGTTAGACAACCCTTGCCAAGCTGTTCTCCTTGAGCTGTCAGACCCGTGGGGTTCTCCAGGTGTTATTAATGCTGAAAGCTTTTTCCTTGGACTAGCATGGAGAGATAGGGATGTCTCCTGGGAAGTTAAAAGTCTGCTTTGCACATAATAAAAGACGCTTTAATACCGTCCCATGGAGATTCATCTTGTTTCTAATCTATCAAAACTAATTTGTGCCTCAGGGGCCTTTGGACCATAGCCCAAGTTGCCTTGCCCATCTCTCATAAAAAAATGGGAAGTTTGGCAACATCATCATTTCATGAATGAAGCAGATTGATGCAAAGAACTCTGTAAGTTTAATGGGGTCCATACTTACAAGCATTAGTCCCACTCTGACCCGATGCTCTAGACTCCTGCTGACCTGGGGGTTAGGCTCGTCTGAAGATAACATGAGTTTCTACACCAGTCCCCAGATTTATTCAAGCTTGTGTTGACTTTCAGCCTGTCTGCCTAAAATATACATGGGGAAGGACAGATTGCTTTCTGCACCAAGTGCTGTCTAAAGGAAGTGTCTGCTGAGTTTTTGGTTCTGGGCCAAGTTTCCTGCTGTCTAGCATTAGGGCTTTGGCAAGGCAGTCTGGGCCCTGTCACAAAGAGAATCTATAAAAATGGTTTTTCCTTGTCATCACACATAATTAAGGACAACATTTTAATCAGGCTGCTCCCACTTAATTGCAGTGCTTTGTGTTAGCTACCCTGGAGCTGCTGTTTTAAGTAGATCCAGTGCATGTGTCAGACTGGGTCAGGCTGGGAAGATGAAACCACATCGGAGATATGGAGAAGTCCATTATTTTATAAGGAAGGAATGTGCTCATGTCATGGTGTGTTACAAAATAACCATGGTTGAATGCAGGAGGGATTGATTGCTGTGGTACTGGAAGCAGTCAGCTTTAAACTCTGGTAGCTTGTTGTGGTTTAAGAGACCACATGGAGAGCTGAAGCTTTCAGAATCAAGTCTTGAGACTGAACAAGGCAATTTTGATTGATCGATAGTTTTGTTTTGATTTAAATAAGAAACAGAGAAATTAGAAGAATTTGTAGGTACCTTGCACATGAAGAATATTCCTAAAAACTGAAGACCTGTTTTTATTAAAAAATAAACAAAGAATTCTACCAGGAAGCCATGAATGGTAACCTTTTGATCATTTGCAGCTCAACTGCTCCAAAAACTTTTTGTGAAATATTTTTTTGCAGCATGCCTTGGAAATCAGCATTTTTTAGACTCTGTCAGGTCAAGGCATAGGAGGGAAGAACATTTTCCAGCATCATGGAGGCCTTAAATTCTCTTTTGATGATAGCCTGGAGGATCCCATAGGAGCACTCAAGCAAGAGAAACTCATGAATGGAGACAATCTTTCCACTGCTGGACCATGGTGATCTCCACATCTTCCTCTAAATGCTGCAGAGAAGCCATTGGGCAGATCTGATATCCTGAGCTCACTATGCAATGATGCACTCAGTCTATGATGCATTTTGCTCCAGCTTCAGCTTATAAAGTGCAGCCCTGTATAGGGATGTTATGGGAAAAACAGGAATAGGCAGGACAGCTGTAAGAAGTACATTGTTCTCCTAGTGCTCCACCATGTCCTGTGTTTTGGAAGCTCTCAGTGATAAGCCATAGAGGCATATGGACATAGGTTGACCTCGCACATGTACGTGGTCAGTATGGGACACTGAGCTTCTGCAAGGTGTGCTGAACCGGTTTGCAAGCCTGCTGAATCAATTGCTATGCTCTGTAGCCTGTCTTATGCAAAGCTGATCATTCAAAGATTATACCTCGAAGGATGCAGCCCTATATCAAATATGTTGGCGCTAGAAATTGTTGAATGACAGCTGAGATGTTTGCCAAACCCTTGTAATAACACCAGTCAGTTGTTTATTATGTTTTGGCTAACTTAAGCTTTCCATCAAGAAACACAGGGAACTGTTGTCATCCAGATACAAGGTGGATTAAGGCCAAAGTTGCCTTCTCTGTTCAAGTGTATTGACATTTTGTAGTCTATTAACAGCATTTGATGGCTGTTACTGTTCTTACCTTTGTCTGAGAGATGCAAATATGGGGAACTACCACTCCACTCATGAGTCCATGAACTTCCATTTCAATTAACAGCTTTTGAATATGCCTGGTCACACATTTTCAGCTTTGACCACAGCATATCCAGTGAATCTGATATACAGATGGGTTGGGGGCATTCATGAAAGTACAGCACTGACATCCTAAGAATTTGGACCACCAGCTTTATATCCTACTGATAATCACCTAGATTTTCTGCTATCTGAATCAATGGTTGCCCAGAAGACTGTATCACAAACCCAACAGGTCCTATGCAGTACTGCCAGACCTGCAGATGATATGTCTGTGTGGATGTCTACAGCAGTGCCCTGTGCCACATTTCATAGAGAAGTGGAGATAAAGCATCTGGCTGCTCTGCAGGGGTGGTTTGGCAGTGTGATGCATCCCACTCCTGATTGTCCAGGCTGTCATCTTGTGCATGAAATTAGCAGCTATGTCATCTGTTGTGTCCATTTTAACCAGGTGTTGATTTATAGTAAAAAGATGGTGACACTAAGACAGCTTGAGACTTTTGTCCTTCTTCTTCACTACCTCTCTCCTCCCAGTTCCCTGGTATTGTCAAATCACTCCTTGCTGCTGGACAAAATAGGCATTTCTGGGGGCCCAAAGCTGGAAACAGTGGTACTGCAAAGCAGCCAGGAGGTAGAATATGCATGCATGTGTGTCTGTTATAGCCTGTTTCTTCCTTCCTGGAAGGAAAAAGGAACATATCCCATGCCCCTTCCTTCTACTGTGAGATAATCCAAACTGACACTGTGGGTAATGCTGTCTGTCACACAGCTGGTACAGGACCATACACTAGGACCTACAATCCTCTTGCCTTCACACCCAGACTTCCATGTAGCTGCAAATTCTGGGCCAAACCCAACACACAGGTAAGTCAATTAGAAAAATCAGCATCACTAAACAGATTACAAGAGATATGTCCTTTCACCCACAGCTGTTGTTTTTGGATGCTTGCCAGTGCCTCTCTTTTCATAGGATGGGATTGGTTTTGCTGTGGCACACACATAGGTTTATATGAAATGCAGAGGGCTGACCCTAGCTGTGATCTTTCCCACAGTACCTATTCAGGTCTCAGCAGTTTCTCAGAGGTTGGCGAGCTGGTGGGGAAGAGATGCTAAGTTGGTCTGTGTGCTGCCTGGCTTGGCTGACGGTCTCCTGTGTGATTCCTGTCCATGGACTTGTTTCACATGAGCTTACTCAGAAGAGGCAGACCATGTCCAATGTGATGTGACCTACAAGTGTTTCAGAAATGCACTGACCTGGGATTCCTCATTCTCCCCTTGGTGGTCAGATCAAGTTATTAAAAGTCAAGCCTGCCAGCACTGTTGGTTTCTTGTCAATGATTTTGGCCATCATCCACTGGAAATCTCTTTCCAAATTCCTACCCCAACCACAGATACTCACAAGAGAGGAATAAATAACTGGATTGGCCTGAGATAGAAGACTGGGAAGTCAACATTGGAAATCCCCTTTTGGCAACTGCTCCATCTGTGGATAAATACTGAAGGAGAACTGTGCAAAGGGAATCTCACTGTTGCCAGAACTGACCTCCATTGGACACTCTGTACTGGACCATGTTTCAGGGACATCTGTAAACATCATCCTCTTTCCAGCATGTCAGGTGCTTGACAGGACTAGAGAGGATTTACATCTAGGCAACATGGAAAGGATCAACTGAGGAGATGGTCCTCTTCTTATTCCAGGGTTACAGTCAGGCTTCCCAGAAGGTTACCAGTCTTATAGATCAAGTATTCACAATCCCACATTCTAATCTTTTACAGCACAAAGTCACCTGGTGCATGCATTTATCTTTGCAATGAAAAACAATGGAAACATTTGCAAGCACTGTTGTTGTATCTCACCAGCAGTGAAAATAACTCCCCACAGTATTTCCTCAATGGAAGTAATGGACAGGTGGGCCAGTAACTTCATATGGACCTGACTTGGCTAAAAGTTTTAGATCTTGGTGGAAGCAACCTGCAGAAAATGCAGGCAAGCATCCAAAATCCCAGTTACCAAAGTAACAATTACAGAGGACATTTGATTGCCTGACTGTTATGGATCATTGGACATTTCTCATTGCCATGGAGTTCTTGAACTCAGTTCACAATAAGCTTTTCTGAAAGTAAACATCTGACTGCAGTGAGAGTACCTCAGCGACAAAAGCAAAGAGCAGCAAGCCTTGGGTATTAGCAACTTGTTTATCTCAATTAGTCACCAGAGCATGGCATGGGACTCCTGAGGTCTGGAATCTCATTCTGCCTCTACCATATAATCTGTGGCAAGTCATTTAATTTATTCATTTCCCAGTTTCCCTTTGTCTTCCTTCCGAAGGTAAGGTTTTGCAGTCAGGGACCTGGATCTCATTCAGGTCCTTTAGGTGCCACTGAAATACAAAAATACAGTAATACTGAAACTCCTTGGAGACCTTGATCTTGCTACATTTTCAGGCAGTCACACCTCATCATAACAGTGTGGTTAAGGTTTGGATAATGTGACACATCTTACATACTTCCTTTTGAGCAGGGTGTTTAAGAGCCCCAGTATATGTATTTAATGAGATGCTAATATATTGTACACATACTTTATGGCTATGGACAAAGGTGCCTGACAGTCACAGGAGATATATTAGGTGCAAATCACAGCAGGCAGGACTGTGACCTGGGTGCCCACTTTGACAGCAGAAATCTCTGTAAATCTCAGAAGGTGCCCTTTGCTTTTCCTAACTTCTTGAATGAAGAAAACTTCTTCAAGGCTGCCTCAGCTCCAGCCTCTGGAGGAGATGGCCATACACATAAGTGGTAAAACCAGCCACGTTCTGGTGAGGGACAGCTGCTCCAGCAGTTCACCCCTCTCGTGCACATCCCTTACATAGTGGGCAGAATTAGTTTCAATACATTAAACTGTAGGCAAAACTGACATCCCTGGAGAGAAGCACATAGCTGACAGTACTCTAACATGCTCCTGGTTTGTATAAAATATGTACACTACAGGGCATGGGTTTATCTGCTGACACTGTGCCACCACAGTCTCCTGGCACTACCGGAAGGCTTGACTGTGTGTCATCTGACCTGTATTGTTGACAGCTCCTGGGGAGTCCTCTTTTGTTTGATAAAAACCTGTGCTTTTGAGGTAAGAGGATCAGTTTTATACCTGCTGGTCCCAAGAAGGACTTAATGTCTGCAATGGAGAGCAAAATCACAACATGAATATGCTGCTGAGCCACAAAGCACTAAGAGAATCAACCTGGGTCAGCACATTTCACGTAGCCATCTAACTCTTCAAGCCAGCAGCTGATTTCTTGGCCCTGAAGGTCTCAGGTTATTCAATATATAACTATCTCTTCAGTTTTGTTTTTCTAATGGCAAGTCAAAATATGGTTTCAATTTCATCAGAAAAAGTCCTATTTATACAAGTGTTTGCAGTGGAGTTTTATGGTCTTTTCCCAGTTGGATCAAACCATTACGTTGCATTCTGCTGAAGTTCATGCCGTGTGTGCTGCAGCCAATGTTGATGGGCAGTGAACGCACCTTATGTTCAGCACACTGCTCTTCCTTTTTTTTTCTTCATTATCACTGAGGGAAATAACTGGGGAAAAGCCAGGAGGACTCCTTAAAGCATATTTCCAAGTCAAGACCTGGGATGTGGCCAGGTACCTTTCAGTAACATGACAAGGAGCCAGTTTCCCACAAACCATTTCAAGAATGCACCCTCCATCTTCACAGTCCAGTTTCATCACAAATACTGAGGATACACACACACACACACAGAGAGAACAAAGCAGAAGAACACATGGCAAAACAATCAAATATAAAATATGGGCATTCTTGAATTTCATTTTGACTCGGTGTTTTGGGCTGTTCCCTTTAGAGAATTCATTCAGTTAAATTCATACAGTTGTTTTGTTACTTACTATCACGGAGAGACTCAGTCTATGATCAACACAGTGGTCTCTGCCACTTCTTTCTTTCTTCTTTCCTTTTTTTCTTTCTTCCTTTTTAATTTTTCTATTTTTTTCTTTTTTCACTAGTCATGAGGATGGGTTTTTATTTACCTTCCAGTTTGTGAGATGGGAATTTGCAACACAGCTCACCAACTACTCCCCTCACTTCTCCAGTCCCTTTATCAGCAAACAAAACCAAATCAGATGAGTTAAACACTGTGAGAGAGCCACTGAATGTGCAAACATTATTTTTGCCTGAGGATTTATGTACAAGGTAATAACAGTGATGTTTCTCTAAATGGGAAATTTTTTGCTTCTATCAGAGCAGTCCCCATACCTGTAGCACTACTCTAGTGCCCAAGTAACTAGCTCCTTTCTGCAAATTCTCAGTTCCAAGTAAATCAAAGAATATATTTCAAACTGAGATTGACAAATGCATTGTGAGACATTTGTTTTGTTAGAAAATAGCCTCCAAAAACAGACCAAAATCCCCTTCAGAGTCTATTCACAAACAGTAATTTTCCTATCTCTCTTTCTGAATGGAACATCAACACGAAGCTGCACAGCAGAGTGTAAAACTGTGCTTTGAAATTCAGCAGGTTGGTTCCTTGGCACACACTCCCAAGCAAGCAGTGCTTTAAATCCTATCATTATCTCACTCGTGAAAATAAGAATATCAGTTTCTCAGCTGACCAGCCAAACAGAAACAATATGTTTCCAAATCACATTGAAGTGCTTATGATTATTTTTAGATTTTCCACTAAAAGATACAAAAAAAGTTCTTGTAGAATAATGTAATTTCTTTCATTTTGTTCTCCTGAACATCTCTTTTATAATAATTTAATTAACTTTAGGGACCAGTAACAATTTTTAAAAGTACAAACCTGTATTTTAGACTATATTACTGCAAAATTTTAGTCTTTCTCAAGGTTTTACTTCTCAAAATTTAGTTAATATATAAATTTGTACAGTTTTGTCATCACAAATACATGTTTTTCAGTGGAAATTTGTTTGCCTAAAATGATATACTTTCCTCAACATTCATGACATGGAGAAAGCAGAGAGTATTTTGAGCATTTAAGGATTTTGATATTCAAAATACCCTTTCCTATAAACTTTTCCTAATATTTTTTTCCCAGTTTCACAAATGAATTTGAGGAATCAGTTCAGTGAAGCCATCAAAGATGAATTTGAGCATGATTTAAGCATGACTCTACTTGCAAATCCAACCCATTGCTGTGTCTAAACAAAGCAAGTGCAGCAGCACAGCTTCAGCATCCACATTTCTCCAAGCCACAGCTCTCACTAAAATATATTACTCCCTATATAAACGACAACAGCTAGAATTTTTTTAACATCAGTTAAAATGCAAAAATAAAACAGGAATCCCTTTTCCAGCCCTTACCCTGTTAGATTTATGATCAAAAATACGATGTGTCTCTCAACAGGGGGAGGTCACAGAATGGTCTGAGCTAATATCAGAGCCTGTGAAAAAATGCATTGTTGTTTGGTTAACCAGTGTCAGACAATTAAGCAATGCTCAAAAATCAATTAGTCATAGACTATAGACAAAATGGCATGTTTTTCTAACTGTGGTATACTTTATTGCCTCTCAAAGCCCTCATATTAGTTCTAACCAAGGTGTTTTTAAGTTCTATATGACTTTAAAATGATGGTTTCTTAGAAAAAAAAGTTTTTCAAATCTGGAAATGATAGAGTTCCTAAAACATCCAGAACAGCTTTAGAACAATTACTTTTGTCTGCCCTGCTCTGTATTTTCAAAAGCATTTAGGTCAGTTTTTCTTTCTTCTTTTTCTTTCTTTTTTTTTTTTTTTTTTTAATTTAACTAAGATGCAGCTGTGAAAACTGGATTCTTCTTTTGAACTGCTGTATTTACGTTTGCTTCTGGCAGCCCTGAGGAAATGTGATTGTTTTAAAGCTTGCTGCAGAGTTTAAAAAGCTTTAATACAGGAGGCCAAAAGTAACACGTTACACAGTTCAGTGAATTTATAGGTCCGTACTGCCTTAATCTCTGTCTGTGGTGATCAGGTGAAGTTGGGATATATTTGCAGCACAGGTAAGATGGTGATTTCTAGTTATTAAGGTAGCTAATAAAACGATTAATGAGTGAAATGGTTCAGAGCTTGGGCAGACTTTTGTCAAGGTCAGGACTATTTGTGCATAAAGCAATGCTGCTGATCTGTCTCAAAGAAGAACGTACAAGGTTTTGATAGATACAGAATTTATATAATTAACCTACATTTTAAGATAGATGGAAGCCAAAGTTGTTTTGTTCAAGATCTACCAACTAACGCACTGGTCAGCTTAATGCACAAAATGGGTCTCCTGACACAGGTAATCCTTACTGCAGAGTTGCCATTGCCACAAAGCAAACTGGTCACACTTGTGGCATGAAAGTCAGCAGCCATCAGCCCCAGGTAAGTGTGTCCCTGGGCAGAAGCAGTGACTGTCTGCCTGCCAGCTGGTTTCCTTTGGGGACTGAAGCACTCTCATGGTTTTCCGTGTGTATCAATCATGTGGAGGTGGACTTTTAACCTCAGCTAAATACCGAACCTTAAATCCTAGAGCAAAAAATAGTCTCAATCCTAACCTCAATCCTAATCAAAGAGAGGTTTAAATTGAGTTTTAGACTGTTAGTTAATGCAAAGCAGCATCAACCCATTTAGATGATCACCATACCAAATGAGCAGACTTTGCTGATGAACTAAAGGCCTTATGTTTGCTCCAGAGAAATATTTAGGCACACCTTTTAATAGTACATGTGTAAGCAGTCTTACTAAAAGCAGTGAGACTACTCATCTAGCAGGAATGTCCCTTTGGTATGCTGCTGGATCAAGATATCAAGTGATATATGGCTGGTGATAGGTTATATGTTCTAACCAACACAGATGGTGTTATGGTCAAACTCCTATTGTATTTTGATCTCTGAAGTTTTCGTCTTACTTCAACTGCGGCTGGTAATCAGCATCACTTGGATCCATGTGTGCAGGTCCAGGGTCTGCTCTGCACTGAGGTGGTGGGAAATGATGCTGCAGAATCTACAGCTGCTGCCTCTGGAAAGAGAGTCCTTGGGATGAATTTTCAAAAAGTACTAGGCTGGTAATACAAGTGAAGAAGGGCAGGAAAATATTAGAAAGATCAGCATCTCTTCTATAGTGTTCAATCAATTGAATGACTGACTGTGTCCAGATCAGCTTCTTCTTCTGGTTTGCTTTATTTCTAGTAGGAAGAGATTGCATGCCAGGCTCTCTTTTGTAATTTTTTTTTAAATTTTCTTTAACTTGAGGGTACAAGCAAAATATGATGGCCAAGACATAAAGAGCAATTTTGTTGCATACTACAGCAAGGGACTACTACAAACATTCTGTCTTTTGTGGTCCTAGTTATAAGTGCTCCCAAAAGCATGGAAATTCATGGTAAGGAGCTCTGTCCTAATGAATTCCAACATTATCTCCTCAGATTCAACTCTATAAGCTAGTGAGAAAGTGATACTAACCACATCATCTACCAGGACCAGGTGACAGGCACTTAAATACTTTTCTTTCTGTATGTTGATGTAAATCAACTAGATCCAGTGAGGACTCCCCAACCTTTTCTCCAGTGTAACTTCATTAGCTGTGTGAATTGTACAAAGTGTTACTCCGGATGAAATATCCATACAATAATTTTCATTTTTTTTAGGGTTCAAAGTGCTTCTCTCTCTACATTTTGGTGCTGGTAACAGGACAAGTGCCTGATTGCATCAGGATCCATTTTAAATCTCCTCAGTACAGTATGTGCCTGGCTTAGCTGGCCTGAGTGTCACCGAAGAAGAATGTGTGTGGGCCATGGACTGCTTTCATCAGCAATATTTGCTGATCACTGTGGTGCTTACAGTGGCAGGAGATCACAGCGCTGTTGCTTTTGGGGATATGTCAAGGAGCATTTGGGAGGTAAATGTGCAGAACGGCATGCTCTGGTGTGTGAGGGCAGGGGAGGAAGCTAAGTTACTACTAGCCCCATTTAGTAAAAGAAAAAGCAGATTTTAATGAGAAAAGTAGTCATTGTCCCAGGGAGGGAGGTGTGAGAAGCTATGGTCCTCTTTCTCCTACTATGCTGAGCTCTCTATGGCAGAGTGACACAGTGGCACCTGGCAGAGTGATGTCTTGATCTGTCAGTACTCAGGCTGCATAATTTCACAGGTTAAAACACAATTTCATTCTCCAGTGATGGTGAAGGGCTGAGTAAAATCTCTGTAACATTCAACAGAAAATGGAAGGAGCAATACCCTGCATTAAGTATGATAGAACTGAGTCCACATTCTTTCAGCCTTAATACTTGAGAACTTGAGCATATGAAACTGAAATATCAGTTTTATGTTCAGAATGTTTGTTCTTAAAAGACCTTTTTTTTGTTTAAAATCTCCTAAATCTAAAAGGAAGTAAGGGTACTTGAAAAGATGAGACAACATCCCCCACAACATAGCTTCACTGTGTACCTTGCTCTCCCCATGAGGAGAGCTGCATGCAGAGAGCAGCAGTGAGGTGCACTACAGCCCACACCTGGGAGCAAAGCTCTGGCTTGGGCAGCCTTCTTAAAGTATGCATTTTCCTCACAAATGGAGGCTGTGCAGAGGTCATGTGTATCCCAATTCTCCTCCAAGAGCATAGTGACTAAACCTTTGCCTTCTGGGCAGTATGCAAGAGGCCTGTTTGATCTCTTGTTTGTGCATGATTTCCACTTATCCCCTTCCAGAGGAACTTGCTGTCCTGTCAAAGAGAGTCCTCCCTCCCAGGACACAGCACAGACCCTTGGTGGGTGTTCCTTTGCACACATGTTTCTAGATAGCAAGTTTGCCAAAGAGAAGTGCATACTCCTTCCCCACTACTCTTATGTGTTATGTTGGGGGTTTTGACAGCTGCACTGCAAGTTCTTGTCATTAGCAGGAAGGATAGATCAACAGAACACAGAAGTCCCCCTCTTGGATATATCACTTCTTTTTCCTTTAAAATATGCAAAACAGTTACCTTAAATTAGACATGAGCCAGCACTGGCTGTTTAAGATTCAGAATTTGGCTGTCCTCTGGAGCTTGGACATTTAGTTCCGGCTTGTTTTATAGCAAGGTTTGTCCTGGAGTCAGGACACCCAGGGAGTATGCATCCCAGACCTGGCCAGACTTTACTGTCTCTCTCTGTGTCAGTGGCTGGGAAATGACTTGTGGGTCTCTTCCAAACTGCTCATGGTTTTTCGGCACCTCCCTACTGGTTCTTGATATTTTCTTCTCTTCCTACAGTGAAGGATCTCTCGAGTCCTCAACAGGAGGTTCAGAAGACCCTGGAACATTATGTATTGCTGATTTCTTCTTATTTCTCCTAATTTCTCCTTATTTTCTCATTAGCCTTTAATGTTTTACCCACCACTTAACTTCAGTTTTGGGAGATGTATTTTCACCAGCTGATCTGGGAGGAAACAGAGAAATTAGATTTTTTTTATGTTCTGCCTTAACTGCCAGTTACTTAATTCTTTCTATTGATTTTAATTGAACATCTTGAGAGAGCTTAAAATAATTTCCTTTCCTCCTGAAATGTCTCCCTTTCAGACACTCAAAAATGCCTGTCTTACCACTCTTCAGATCATCCTTTCTCCTTTGCATTTTGGCCAAAATAGAACACACAATTCTGATCTAACCCCACATAAATCAGACTCTCTAGCCACTCCATCATTTTGCTGTGCTTCTCTGAATTCCTTCCAATTTGTTCTCACTACTGTTACTGAGCTGTCCAGAACTGAATGCAATATTAATATTCTACACACTGTATGTAGTGCCTGTCAGGCAAAGATTAGGAGCTTTATGAAGATTGATTATTTAAATCTCCCAATACCACCAGTGATCATGGAGTTAGTGACTATTATTACCCCAAATTTGAAAAATTCCACTCATCTACTTATCAAGGTCAATTAATGTTTCTGATGGTTGAGTGAAATGTTAGCTTTTCTTATCCTTACTACAGTGAAGGGTAAGCCAGTAGATTTTGGCATCCAGCCACAAAAAGCCTCATATCATAATAGCATTATGGTATTTGCAGATGCCTAACGGAGCTGCCAGCTCCAGGTTCAGTGTGTGCACAGCCTGTTCATTGCACGGGAGGGCTCAGCACTTCAGGAATCAACCTCAAGCTAGCATGCTGGGAGAGAAGCAGCTAAGTGAGCAGACAAGAAATGCTGATAGGAACATCATATCTCAAATCCCTGTTCCTCCCTGGGTCTGGAATCTATGTCTGCCCTTTACTCCCCAAAACAGAAATGGGATGTGGGGGAACAGGGCATTTCACATAACCTCTCTGAGGTCAACGATAATTATTTTGTCTGCATTAAACAGTTTAAGACAGCTCCTCTGTCTTTCCAGGCTGGTGCTCAGGTCTAAGGAGCCATAGCACTTCAGTCTCCAGGTCTTTGGTTAACATTGACTAAAGTATTTTGTAAGGAATGGGTGCAACTAAAACATTTTGAAGCTGGATGTTAAAACAAATAGCTGTCTAAAGCTTACTGTAATATATCAATATTTTATGGTGGGACATGCTACATTATACAGATGAACAGTTTTTTATAGCTGCTACAAACAGGTAGAGAGGAGAGCTAGGCTTCCAGTTTTGCTTATATGAAACCCTGAAACATGCCAGAAGCAAAGAACCTAGACCTGTGTGGTGCTCGTTGTTGCAATGGCTTCAAGGAAGCTTAGGTATGTTGTCTTGTTTCCCCAACTGCCTTGTTCTAGGCTTCTAAGGGATATGTCCCTTAGTCATACCATGGGCAGGGGCTCCAGTGAGCCCTTTGTATAGTAACACAGTGATGCATCATGCAGGCTGTAGCCAGACTAATCTTGGCCATAGAAAATGCTGGATACGTGTCCTATCTCATTACACCCTTGTCTTCTGCATGAGAGGCAATAGAGAAGGAATGAAATTTTCCAGTGTTCTGTTTTCACAAAAAACCCCCACCAACAACCAACCAAACAAAGCACTTTTGTATATAGAATTTTAACAAAACCATGTATTTCTAATTATACTTTAGTGAAATAAAACTCCTACCTGTAGGCTTGCTCAGATAAAACCCTGACTCCGTCATACACTCTGTATAGTTTCCCAGACATTTCCAGTAAGGGGTCAGCATTGTCTAAAGCTTATTTGTCCCCTTGTCATTGGCAGATGAATGAGATTTTTCAGCTATAGCTGTGCTTGGCAGTCTCTCCTGCTGCCCTCTGCCCACAGGCTTAAGCACTATCACAAACTGCTGAGTAACTGTTGCCACATAGTCTGCTTGCTGGTTTGGTGAATTCCGCTGTGGGGCCAGTCATGCTGATATTCTTAAACTTCACAAGTCTGACCCAGTATTTGAGATTATCAGACACTGTAGTGTGGAAAAACATGTAGATGATTTTCTGGAAGTTAACAGAAAAATGTAGACTTAACATGACAATGTAAGTAAAAAGCAGCTGAACTGCTTCCTGATTTTCCTCAACATCTTTGTAGATGATAGGTGAAAGTAAGGAAAGATAAAGTAGTGTGAAGCCAGTGTCTTCATTGCTAATGTCCACTTGCTGATACCCAAGACAGTAACCTGTAATACTTAAACGTTACTAGGGGAGGCTGAATTTTCAGGGTGGCATTTGAATTGAATTCAGGTGCTCATGAATTAAAATATCACCACAGGTGCACTTTTCTGCTTCTTTTCAAATGGGCATATAAGTGCACCTGAAATCAGGCAGACAAGCACTTGGAGCTTCTCTATCTGAACTCACTGTGAAGCATACAACAACTACCTTCACACAGTAGGTGGATCGGTTTGTGTAGCCACAGGAGCATGATGATGGATATCTGCATAAACTCGCAGTGGAGCCACTGATCAATGTGGTAGGAGGCTGTAATTAGGATGGTGGTTCAAGAGTGTCTACTCTGAGATTCTGGTGGTGCTGGAAGATGTTTCCTACACTGGGGAAACAGGACTGGTCTGAAGCAAGTCCAAGTTCAAAATCAAGTCTCTGTTCTGAAGGAAGTAATAAGTGATAAGAGATATGAAACTGAAATTACAGGCTGCTAACAACCCTCAAAGGCTTCTAGATTTAGTTCCTGGAGTTACCATAGGTCAGATATTCATGCCAACAAGTTTCCTGAGGAAAATATATCTGTTCTACACACACCAATGAGGTAGCACTACAGAATTGCCATGGAAAACCAATCCATATGGAGAGCTTTCCAGTAGTTTTTAAAGTTAATGGAAAGAGTCCAGTGATTTAATTGTGCATAGTCCATCACCCCTCTCTGCAAGGTTGCCTGGCTCTGCTGAGCTCATGAAAAGGGCTAAACCAAATTCTCTTAAACCTGCAGCTCTTAAGGAGGAGTAAATTCCTAGTTAACCTCTGGTCTGTTTCCAGATGCTGTTAATCACAATTCTGTCACTAGTTTGCTGATTTAATGACATCTTCAGAACATCTTCTAGCAGGTTGTTATGCATATTGGAAGGTAATACTGGTTTTGTGCAGCCTGTGTAGCTTTTTTCAGACATGAACAGTGGTGCCAACTTACTTCAGATTCACAAATTGATGACAGTATTTCACCATCACTGGGTTTCAAGAGAGATATCAACAGTAACTTGACTTTTCCTGCACAGTTCTCATGCTATGAGGGTTAAGAAACATTTTCCCCCCCAAAAAAAAAGATTTTGAGAAACACCCAAGGGAAGATTTGGGCCTTCTTTCTTAACCAAATTGTCCCACAGTTACACCAATGTCAATAATATATTCTTGTGTATGATATTGGCATTTTACAGAGGATTCAATCTGTACAGTATCTGTACCAGCTAAGGATTTTGACATTTTCACACAGTTTCTGCCAAAATGCAGCTGCCTGGCTGCATACAACATTTTGCAGGCAAAACATCATTTACATGTGTTGGTCTTTAAGTATAAACTGGGATATTAAAGAACAATAGTGGTTAGAAAATGTATCAACAACAGTGCAAAGAGATCTGCCTTCAGGATATTATTTCTGTACATAGAGCATTAGTGTTTGGAGTATTGTGCAATCCATGACTGAGAAACTCTCACCTCACTGGTTAGTTTTTGATGTCTCAATGAGGCATGAAGACAGCAAATCCTTTGGTGGTTGACAGCAGACATTGATTCATTTCACAGGTCTCAAGAGGGCAAAGACCAAACTTAATAACCTGAGAAGTGAACATTTTGAGAAGTCTGATGTGGAGCCGGGCCTCCTAGTTGAGGTCCTGACGCTTACTCAGCTGAAAGTTGTTCACTTTGTGGAAATTTCTGAGAAGGCCAAAAATAACAGCGTTCTGTTCCTCTTTGGAAATCCTTATTCCCTACCCCCTTCCCTTCCATTCAGAAGTTTTCAAGGGCCCTACTCAACCTCTGCTCCTTCCCTTTCCACTCTTGACTCCATGCAAAGATGTAAGTGGAGGTGGATCACAAGCACAGCACCAAGATTTCATCATGGAAAAGGGTGATTCCATGAACAATGTACCCATGTGATCCACTCCTTGTTTAGCTCCTGTTCCTGGCACAGACCACTGTCTCTCTCCTCCCCATGGCCAGGGGTACTCAATTTCTGGGGCATTGAGAACTACCGCTCCTGTCAGCTCATCTTCCTGTTTCCAGGAAAATCAGTAGACAGGAGTCTAGGAGTACAGTTTTTATGATCATCTTCAATAAAGTAAATTGACGTTTCAGTGGGAAATAACAATTCTTTACCAAAAAGGAAAACTGCAAGTTTTTTATAATCAAGAATAGGGTGTTTCATGTTTCTGGCCTACCAAGAGGAATCAGAAAGAAACAAAACCATCAAGGAAAGCAGTCATTCTACAGAAATCTTTAATTAATCAAAGTTTTATTTCCAAATTCCATCAGAGCTTGTCAGCCTAGGGGTTTCTATGGACAAAGCACTTTAGAGGGTCCAGAGAAATCTGGTAGAAAAAAAACACCAAAACCCAGGGAATCAGTTGGAATATGGGCCGTGTGAATTTGAGCTGTAACAGCTTAATATAGGACCATCAAAGTGAACAGAGATTTTCTGCTTGCAAATTTTTGAAAGGTAGGCCTAAAAATCAGCAAATGATCATTACTTGACGTCTAAACTTTCTCTTACTTCCCATATATTTTTTTTTGTGTGTGTGTGGTGATTTCAGTTTACATTTGTCAAACTGGACCACCTAATTTTGATTTGGTACACACTGCTGTGGTGCAGGTAGGAATTTGGCAGATGCACAGAAAATGTAAGCATGCTATAAACGAAAAAAATACTATTATGAATAGAGGCTTTGAAAGGTGTTTAAGGTTATGCTTATGGTGTTTCAGTGAAATTTAGGGCAGTGGAGTGACTGACATTAAAGGGTACAGAAAAATACAATGTCCTTCCCATGGGAAAAATGTAATTTCAGCACTAAGGACAAACAAACAGTTGGGACAGGCAGTTGAAATAAAACTTAACTAAGTTTATTTTTTAAAGAAAATAATGGGTTTAGAAATGCTGAAAAGCTGCTGTCAGTTTTAGGTTTGACCTTATTCTTGGCATATCCTTTTCCCACAAGAGCATGTGGTACCCCATGGCCCATGAGGTCTTGTGGCCACCCCTTGCTGCCCCTCATCCTGGAACACGGGCCAGGCCACGCGAGACGCTGCCAGGCAGAGTTGCATGGTGTGTCCCTGCAAAGCTCCCACGGTGTAATGCAGACACCAGGCATCATGTCAACTCTGAACAAAACACTGCGGGCCTTCTGCACTTCATTCTGTGTCTTCTGTGGAAAATTCCACTGGTAATGATCCATTTCCATGGAAAATATTTATAATGTTGAAACGGACCCATTTTTGATAAGAGAAAGTGTGGGGGTGGAGGGATGCTCTGCTTAAAATATTTCAACTGACCCTACTTATCAGAAGAGCAACTCATCTGACACTCTTAGCCTAAAAACAATGGATATACTATATTTGTTGTTAGAGGTCCAGGGAACTAAACCCACTAATGAATCAGGAATAAAATTCAGCTTTCTTTTATTTTTTATCCAAAACTAACAAGCAACCATAACTTTGAAAACAATGAGCTATACTGCTTGACAGCCTTAATTTTTCATTGTTTTTTTTTCAAAACTGTGTGTTGCCAGTTAATAAAATGACCTGTATTAGAAGGACTCAGCATAGCTTTTTAAATGCTTCAAGGTGATCAAAATGTTTCAGGTCGATCCACATTAATTCTTTCAGTATGTCTTACTTTTCTGAAAAATCCAGAAATGTTTTTGCGCCAAGCCGTGTTAATGCAGCTCTAATGATTACAATTTAATGCAATTTGTAATGTACTTAAGAAAACAGAGCTTATGAACTTTAATGAGACTTTGCCTTCTCTGGAACAAAAGATCTTAAGTCACACCTGGAAAAAAAGATTCCTAAATCTCTTGGATAATTCAGAAAATCTTATTTTCCTGTATAAATTTCCTGCAAGGCAGGCTGATGATTGTGCATACCCTATTAGAAATGAATGGTTGATCAGAGCGGGCACAGCTGCAGCGATGGCATGTTAACTCCTCCCGAAAGACCAGAATACCAGATCTACTATTCCTGATCACATCAGGCCACAATATAGGGGTCGTTTATACTTGCCTGGTGACTGACTGACTAAGCAAATGATGTGAAATGATCCATCCCTGCAGCTCTGACCTCATGGTACTGCAAGGGCCCAGAAGGAGATTGAGTTCACTGAGACGTCTCTTCGAAGTTTATTTCAGATTTGGTGAAGCATGAGGTCTTCTGTTTGGGATTTTATTATCTAATCTGTTCTCTAATATACTGTGTTAAAAACAAACACTCGTCATCTGTTCCCAGGCACAGAAATAGTCCTATATTCCCTCCAACTTTGTACCATGCATTCCAGCGACAAACATAGTTTTTTCACTATCCCTGATGTGCTGTTTAGAATGAAGAATGACTGTCTGTTTTGCCTGGGTATGGTTATTTACAAGTGTTTGTAAAATGTCTAGGACTAAGAAGGAAAGGGAAGAAAAAAGGCCAAAGAGACAGAAGGTGGGAAGGGACCATTAGCAGCCGTTTGTTTTATTTAAAGTAAAAGTTCATTCTAGTGCTGTTTTAAAAAAATAAACCGCTGTATTTTATTGCACGTGCATGGGCCCAGCATGGGCTATTTTGGCCAGAGGGCTGCAGTGGAAGTTGTTTTTTTTTTCCCACTGATAAGGCACAGGGTCTAATTGGCATATTTGCTGAGTGATGCTTGTGAGACCCATCACAGCTGAGCCATCAGGGACTGGTGTTAGTCCTTCATGTTTCATTTATGTTTCTTTTAGTGAAATTGATAAATGATGGAGCTTGTGCATGTGCCAGCCCCAGCTGGTATTGTGCCGGAGGCTTTGCTCTGGACAGCGAGTCATGGGCAGCAGTGGATTAGCAAAGCTGGCTCAGATGCTGTTATTGAGGGGGGGGGCTGACACCTTTCCCCAGCTCGAAACTTCTTGCAGCGCAGCCCAGCTCACATTGGCTCTCGGGCTTCCCCTCAGGCCTGCAGGCAGAGGAAGCATGCTGGCAGGGTGGCCACCTTAAGCCCCTGCCCCAGGGCCAACCCCAAGCCTCACTGACCAAATGAGGGGACCAGAGCCAGGCTGAAAGCCCGTGTCTTTTTTCCCTCACTGCCACCCCATTAACATCCTGAGCAAAAATCCCCTCTTGAACTACTTCATCCTTCAAACTTTCCTGGCTTTCCTGCAGAAATGTGTACTTGCTTTTCACTTTAGAAGGTGGTCTGAAAATAAACATAGCTTCTAGGACTGCTTAATCAAGAAGTCCATAGCATTTATTTATTTACTCAATTTTGGGACCATATCAGTCATGAAATTCTCTGTTTTCTGTGGGTTTAGGGGCCTTTCAGTCTTTCTGTAACGTTTCTCTTTACTTGGGTCTCTCTGCTCCCTGTCTGCTAACACTCTTTCTTCAGACACCTCCCCATCTTCTGAGTCTCCATTTCTAGGAAACAGTAGGTGTATTTACACAGGCTAGGTTTTACCCATCTTCACCCCTTTGTACTCTTTAACCTCTGAGTGGAGGAGAAGGGAGGGAAGAGAGAGAAAGTGGGGGATGAGGAAGAAGGAAAAGTGTAACCCTGCCTACTCCAAACCTTAGCTCCAGATAAAGCTCAAGTTCCAGACATGGGGTCAGAAGGGTGTATATCTGTCAAAAATTATCACTAAACAAGTTTTCCGACATACAGATTCTCTTCTCAGTTTCTATATGAAATTCAACTCTCCTAACATTTGATATCTTTAGAAAGCTTCTGGTTTTAATGATGATGTATTTTCTATCAGGAAAATTTTTCAGTTACACGCATTTGATCAGATCCAGTGTTGCACAATACCCTACTCTGTCACTGTGCCTTGGACACCTTACATAAAAACACTCAACACATCCAAGGGTCTTTTCTAGTTTTCAGCTCATTATAGGGTAGAATATTTTCTTGTTTTTTGACAAAAGGAGGATACTAGAACACAGTGACATTTGCCTTGTTTCTGTTAGATTTTTTCCTGGATGCTGATATCTTTTAAACAGTTCAGAAAATATTTCTGTTCATGGTAGTCTTGCACACTTACTCTCAGACTTGACATCTGGCTGCCCCATCCCACTTTTGTCTAGAAATGTGTGTGTGTGTATTTCTGTTTCATTATTCCTATTATTCCTTTAAGGCAGAGGGTTCATGATCAAAGTCAGCAAGTAGACTTTAATGAGAAAAAAAACAGAACTAGTGTTACCATAGAAAGCTGTAGCAGTTCTTTAAGAAGGACAAGATGTGGAGTTTACTGAGCCATACCTGTTATAAACCTGCTGCAGTCTGACCAAGGCAATTGCTGGTAGGCTTCCAGGTATTTATATTGGCCAAATATGCTTAATTTGCAAGACGAAACAAAAAAGTCCAGAGTTTTGTGTGTGTGGTCTGATTGAGGAGTGCTGTTTTCTGAGTTATTTGATTTGGAGAGAGGAAAAACATGTTGTGGGCCATTTTATTTTATAATTTACTACTCGGTAAAGAAAAGAAGTGCCTTCAGGGCCCCAATTAACATGTAGCAGTATCACGTGGAGACTACAATGTGAAGGACATGGAAGTAAAATGTTTCCACTCTAGCAATGACTAGAGGTTCCTGTCAGGGAGGAAAACCTGAGCTGTGGCTGGTGCTGGCCACCTCAGAAGGCGTGCATGGGCTTGGTTTTCATTTTTCACTATGTGCTGTTCAAAGCATCTTAGTTTAGACATGTTACATTGCATATTGAATCAACAAACCATGCTTGATAAGCAAACAGAGGCTTGATAGTATTGACATCTTTTCTGGGACAAATACACTTCCACTGGGTTCCTGCAGCCCTGTGGATCTGTACACAACATACGTTTCCTGTGGCGGGCAAGAGCTGCCTTTAGCCAAGAAAAAAAGAAAACTTGTGTTGTTCATCTCCAGCTTAGTAGTTTCAGCAGACACACTGGCAAAAATGGGTCACAGGACTGATGAGAGTATTGGGTCTAACAATGATAACATTTCCCTTGGCTGGAGCCGATGTGAAGAGGACATCAGTCCTGGTTTTGTTGCTACTTGGCAATGAACTGGGTTTTCAGTGAATCAACATTTTGATTCTGGTGCTAAGACTCCAAATTCCTTTATGAATACTTCATTTCCAAAATTGCATTTGGAGGTTTTGTGGTAATTCTTTCTTATTGCACCATAGCCCCGATGTGAATGCACTGTGGGGACAGAAAGAACCAGGAATAAAGGATGAGAGAAGCAAATGAAATATCAGTTGAGTACCTGAAGATCCCGGAGGATTACAGCATCCCCAGGAGAGCTGGAGGCAGCGCGGCCACTCTCTGTCAGGCAGCCACAGCCAGTCCTGTCCCTTGGGCCTGCCACAGGCAGCTGCAGCCAGAGGCATCATGCCACAGCTGGCAGTAAGTCTGGGATGGGAATTCTGCATTTATAAGCAAGCAAGGTTGCTGCCAGGGCTGAATAACTACGTCTGTTTGACTCAGAAACAAGAGGAAACTCAAATATTTATAGATGCTTTGTACAAGCACTTATAGACATTCATATAGCACATGGCATCCCAGTGTTAGCTCAGACAGCACCCAAGAGTTCACTCAACATGTGCATAAAATTATTCTTGCCTTTGCAGCAGAATGGTTTAACCAAACCTGACATACAGTGAAATTTTTAAGCTCATAGTGGGGACCTGAGTCCTTTTGGTGACTGATTTTCCCAACAGACACAGGGTACTTGGTGTGGGAGAGTGGATTAGTACAATGATGGTCAGCCAGGGAGTAGGACTTGCCTGTGATAACTCTATTCTCAGTCCCTGCATGAGAAACTCCACTGTTTCAGTTTTACTGTTTCACATGGTACTGCTGGCTCTGGCCAGTGAGTGCATGCTGCTTTCCTTCCATGCTTTCAGCAGTGAAAAGCACCTTAGAAAAGACACTGTTGTCATTAGAGGGCTTCCTGACCACAGGGGGCTGCTGCACCTGAAATGCCTCATTTGTAAAGGGCGCTTGGGCTTGCTGGACTTGTACACCTGCATCAGGAAAGGGAATGTAAGTGAGCCTTGTAATGGGCTGCAGTGACTACCTGTGCTCTGGCAAAAGCCTGGCTTTGCAGGGTCCCTAGGGTCCTGGGCGCTGCAGCCTCAGGAGTGCAGCTAGAGAGGAATGGTGTTGCTGAGTGCAGGAGAGCAAAGGAGCAGGGCGGGTGAAGTGTCATGAGCTGCAATCTGGACACGGTGCTATGCTGAGCATTTCTGCACTTGCAGAAGTTGCCATGGTATTTTAATAACTGCAGTGATTTAATGACCCATCTGGAAGACAGCAGCCCTGGTACAGCTGGGTTCGTGCCACACACGTCATTGACTACGATTTTCCAGTAAGGCAGCTTTCGTTTAGAATCCAAGAGAGAACCTATTTTGTGCCTCCTTTAATACCAACATCCTCACACATGTTGGCACATCTGTCCTTCTGTGTTACCTGATTATGAATGTACTGTGTCTCCAGTTTACAATATTCTTCATTTATAGCAATTGACCAGGGCTGATATAGAGAAAAAGTAAATTGTGTACACCTGCATGACATGGACAAGTCCTTCTCAGCCTTTCTCCTATATCTGTCATTCAGATGAAGCCAGAAGCATTGACTTCCATTCAGCAGAAACATCTGTTCTGGTCAACTTTCTGTGCATAGTGGCACAGAAAAAGTTGCTGTTCCCACTCTTCACCAGGCTTTTGCAAAGTTCTGTCCCGATGCCCAAAGATCACTTGATGCCTCTTGATGAATGTGGTTTCTCTGATTTATTTCAAAATTTCTCCACTTCAGGCTGGTACAGATTGTACTGAAGAACCCAGTTTCAAAATGCTGCCCTTGCGACTGTTATACAGTTGTTTTCTAGTCCTTTCTTCTAATTCTTCTTGTCTTTCAGTAGGGACTATCAAGAGACTTGGGAAACAATAAATAGAAATGTTGTTTAAGTTTATCTTAGGAGAATATGGGTTGTTGGCTCAAGGAACTTTGCTGATTATTTTGGCTAACCTTGGACATTTCCTTTGCCATATCTATAATTCCTTTAAGAAACATGTTCATGCTGAGCCAACTTCTAATACTGTAGATTCAACTACTTGATTTCGGATACATGGCCAAGTTCTGCCCCCTGCCTTACTGGGATTGCCTCAGCATCACAAAAGTGTAATGTGTCCCACAGCTTTCAGGTATTTGATTTCTTCATTATAACTTAGTTATTGCTTTCAGGATATTTGTGTCTTGGATGAAATTTTAAACTTCTGGGAGAGATAGTTAATAGGAGAGAGAGGGAGAAAAGCAAACTACACAATATATCTAACAAATATGTGACATCTAATTTAAAAATCTGTTGTTCTCTTTCAACAAAAGGACAAGAAAGCAATGCAGCCGTATTCCCTCTTTCCCCAGGATATTGGCACAAGTCCTGGATTCACTGAAATTTATAGGGAGATGTAATTAATTAACTTGAAATACCAGATTAGCTCATGGATTCAATATATCTCCATTCTGACGTGGATGTAAAAAAACCTGTGATTAATGATCACAACCTTGGTCAGGTATTTGAGGGCTTTTACTTACTAGCAACAGCTTTTTCTGGGATTCTATATCATCGGCGCACAAAGTCACTTCAAAGTCAGTGTCTGTTATTCATTGTTGGTAATACAGATGAAGTCTACAGGCTGCAACCTTGGCCCTGATAAGTCACTTGCAGTTTAGTCACTGACTTCAGCGACACCCAGATTTCATTCTGATGCTTCTCTTGATAAACTTCTTTAATAAACAAAACAAAATACCCTATATGATCAAAGACTATTACCTGCTCTGGAAAGCTCTTGAAATTAGGCAGAAGGTAGTGTGTTGTCTTAAGCATCAATCTGAAACCGAGATCTTGAGGAAAGGAGCAGGTGAGGCTGATCACAGATGGAAGGCAGATGTGGCTGCAGGAGATTGTCATCATGCATAAGCTATCACTGTCACTCTCCAGACTTTGGGAAGTGGGTCATAGCAGTTTGCTGTCTTTCGAATAAAGCTTATCTCAGGATGTTCCTGCAGTTTCAGATCCACTCATGAATCCTACTCTCAGATGCTGCAGTGGGACAGGTTTGGAGTTCATTTATTCTGCTGTAAATCCAGTACTTCTACAGCTAAATTTATAGCTGACTCCAGCTGCAGTTCAGTTCTTCCAAATCACACCTCCAAGGTGAGGGACATGATCTAGCCCTAAGACAGAAACACAACCACTGTTATCTATTAACAGGCCAAGCAAAACACAGTACTGTTCAGCCTAGTCACTCACAGTGTCTGAGCTAGGACTGCCCACAGAGGCCCCAACTTTGCTTTCTGGCCATTTGTTGATTTTAATAGTGGTAAGCCTATATCATGCAACTGGATCACACCATATCACCCAATAAGAAGTCTTCATGCATCTGCAGACCAGGGAACACCCAGTAGCAGGTTGGAGTCTCTTCTGAGGCCAGTTGCAGAGACTTCCCTGCTTTGTTCCTTGGGAATGAGGTGTTAATATTTTATCTAGTGGCAAAACAGGTCTGATAAGGTCCCAGCTCTGGCAGATCTGTTTCACTCCCCTGCCATAGCATGTGGGCAGCTTTTGGTGTCAGCCTAGATAACAACTGAATTGGTTCTGCAACATAGGTCATTTCACTGACACAAGCTATGAGGTGGCCCCACATGGACACTCTTGAGAAATCCCAGACACAGGTAAGGCTCAGGACCTCTTGCCTTAGCTTTGCTATTGAAGGTGAAGCCACCTCCTTAGGTTTTGCAATCATACTATCAGGAAGGCCCACCTTCATGTGCAGCACATGTGGTTTGGTAAAATGATGCAGCTTTGGCAGTCAGTAGCTCAGACATGTACGAAAACCTTAGGCTGGTTTGCCTGTTGAGCCTAGTTTCATTCACAGAGTAAAATTAGCCAGTCATGTTCCTGACTTGTTTTGGTCACAGTGATAGTTTTCATGGGATTTCCACTGGTTAAACTGAATGAATTTCTATTGCCACCAGGGAAGTCCAGACATGCTCTTCCAGACTGGTGGGAAAGTGTCAGGGAGTTGTGCACAGGGTATCTTACATGTTGATGTTGCTAAAGATCCATTTAAAATGAACTCTGTGGTCCTGATTCCCTACCCGCTTCAAATAGTATAAACTGGGTGAGATCCTATGGAAATCATAGAGTGTTTCTACAGAACAGAGGAGAAGGGAGGTCCCCTTTAAATATTGCACCAGGGTTCCAATGCAATATGGTACAGAGAACAGACACTTCATTAGGAAGCCCTTTATTTAGCTAATTGCATCTCTGAAATAATGATTTCCTTATGTGAAAAATCATAGTCTGATCCACTGTCAAGCATGTGGAACAGGTTTCCCTTCTGGGTGCAAATGAAATAGCCTAACAGGCTGTTACAGACAGACCTGTGAAAGTAGATGGATTTTTCAGTTCAAGATGCCGTCCTGGGGAGGGCAATGACTCAGTCCCAATGGTACGTAGCAAAATGAGGACTATTGCATAACTCAGAGCCTGAGTTTCTTTGCACTGACACTGGTTTTGCTCCTCAATGGTTCCATACACATCCACTGAAATTTTAAGCAAATCAATTTTTAGGGGGGGACATTGTTATCAGGTGTCCTGGCTGCTATTAGGAAGGAGCTCTGTAATTGTTTTCTGGATGTAAATCATCATAGTGTTGTGAGAGCAGTCCCACCAGCAAAACATGAAGTCCGTTTATGTCACTACATTCTGGCCTGCTGTAATCAATTGCCCCACTTCAAAGCCTGACAGTAGTAAAGAATTTTAGAAAACTATTGCAAAGTTCAGGGACTCCAGTAAGCCTTCAAGGTGGGAGCCTGATTCTGAAACATGCTTTGGAGAAATATTACTCTGAAGTTTGGAGCAACTTTGTGCTCAGACCCATTCATAAACTGTTTCCATCTTCCAGTCCCCTTACAGGCGCCTCCACTCATCACTTAGATCTATTTCATTTTTAAGGATTATTCAATTTTAAAAATAAAATCTAGCATGTGAGCAGCTTCCAGCATGTGTCAGGAAGAGATAAGTCACCCAAAGCTATGATGGCCCACCAGGGTGCCTTAAATGGAGTCAAACTCCTGTCTACACAGTCCTTATTAGGATCTTTCTCTCCCTCTCCCTCTCTCTCTCACTTCCTTTTGGCATTTGGTCTGTAAACTGAACAGCACCTGAGCCGGCATCTTGAACCTCACCAGTCTTTGTGGAGTTCAAATCAAGTTCAAATGTTCTAATTAAAATGTGCCCTTCCTCTCTATCATTAGATAGCTGCAAACAGATGACTGGAGTTTCCTGACTGGGAAAGGTTGGTCAATGGCCTTATATTCAAGGGGTGAAACATCTCTGCTGGGAAACAAATCTTGACTCAAGTGGTCTGTGTAAGGACATCTATTAAGTCAGAGTAGTAGCAGCTGCATTAAGACTTTAACTCTTCTCACCATGGTCTTGTGGGAAAGGATTTTGTCCTCCAGAGTTGGTATATGGGTGTCTGACTCCTTGTTCAGACCTTCTGTGACTGGCTCTTTGCCTCCAAGTGCCCATGATGGTGAGCACACATTAACTGTTTCTTGTGTTTTCTTAGAGTGAGATTTGTTCTTCCCATTGAAGTAGTTCTGGGAACTGAAGACGAAGAAGGAAGAGGAGCTTTGTGAACAACTGACTTTCTGTTACAGCTGAGAAAAGAAAAAGCTGGGATCATCCCAAAAGAAAAATATGTCTTCTTTTCAGAAATGTGCTGACCCCAAGTCATACTGCACTTTCTCTGCCCAGATGCAATGATTCATTAAATTTCTGGCACTTTTCTTTCTTAAGAAAAATGAAACACCAGTCTCTATGGTCCCAAGTTTGCTTTAGAATGGGTAAAGAAAACATATTCCCTTGAAAAACAAAAGCCAAATATTTTGAAACCTTTTCAGTTATTTTTTTTTAAGCCAAAACTCAATATAGTTCTGCCACTGGCAATGCTTGCCTTAGCACACCATTTTTCAGGAAATGGTGGTTGCAGCTGAACCTTGAGCCATTCAGAGTCCACTTCATTTTGAGCCTGTGCTGTTTGTGCTTCCACATTGCTTCTTTTTTTCAGAGGAGAGAGGAATACAAACCTGCCCTATAGATGGGCAAATTCTAACCCAAGCCCTTTTCAAACTTTAAACCAGAAAAGAAAGGGATATAGTGTCAGTAGAAAATACAGAGGAACTGTTTCCCATGAAATTCCAGAGGTGTTTGAATAGCTCTAATCTCAGGCCTGAATTTCCTGTTTGCCCCTTAATCCATGCAACACAATCCCCACCATGGCTAATATGCCAAAACTGATCAAGGTCTCTTGAGCTCCAAAGCTGTTTTGCTACAAGTATGTAGGAAGAAATGCATCTTCATCAACTATAGCTGCAATGGTCACATTGCCACTTCTGAAAGAGGGGAAAGGCAATCCTACAGGGTGCTCAGCAGTAAACCACTAAGGATCTCCCCTTCCCTAGGGATTACTGTACCCTTTGTAGAACCTGATTCATTCCTCCACTGACAGCTCATGTGTTTAGATATTTGCTTAGGTTGTGGATCCATTAGCAGCGCATGTTGGCAGAAGCTGGGGCTAATGCTAAGAGCAACACCCTGGCTCCCCTCTGCCCCTCACCTCCTTCTTCCTTTTTTATGCTAACACAAGAGATGCAACAATAAAAAACAAAATCATCAAATCACTGTTGCTTTCCTAATCCAGTGTATTGCAGACTGGCTGTGTTTCCTTTGGGAATAGGGCTGCCTGAAAGGACTGTGGAAGAACATTTCCCTGTAGAGGTTTCCCTTTCAGTTGCTGATGCAACCCACCACTAAAGAAGCAAAGGCTTATTTGCCAGCAAATATTTTTATTGCAGTAGTAACATTGTTGAAGCTGTGATGAAAGGATATAGACCAGTCAAGGTTTGTAGGGAGAGATAACATCTTTTATTAGAGTCGCTAATACTGTTGGAAAAAACAGACACACTTCTGGAAGCAATATTATCCTTTATTATCTCACTGTTCCCCCTCCCCTGTGACCCCCTACCATCCTTCATCTGAAACAATAAATACTTACAAAGTGGAAGGAAACTTGACCCTCTGGGGCAGGTAAGAGACAAAGGCTTGTGTCTGATTCCTGATCCCCATACTTCTCCCACTGGTATTGGTAAGAAATCTCCCAATGCTCAAAAGCATTTCATGGCCCCCGCCTGCCCTGCTGTTCTGTGCCAGAAACAACAACAATGAGAAAACCCTCTTGCAGCAGCATTGGTAATGAGCATTTCTGATTAGGGTCCCTAGTCTGGCCTCTCTGTGCCCCTCCATCAGCACCTTGTGGGTCAGTGAGAGCCCATTGGCAGTTGGAAGTTATAGGCTCATAATGTGCTTAACTTGCAGTGAAGGAATGTTAGGTTAGATATCAGGAAAATCTTTCTGGGGCATGGTTATTGATGCACCAGAAAAAAAATGTCTGGCGTTCTTGCAGGATCCCCTTTGCCAAAGAGCCCCAAGAAGTTAGAGGAACATTTGTCAAAAATTACTTTACCTAAAAATACCTTATGCTGCCTGGTAGCAGGGAGATGGATCAAGTCAAGGTGATGTCAGCTCCTTTTCTTGGACCTCATTTTCAGTTTGGGGTTGTCCATTTCTCTGCCACATTTTTGCATGTCAGTCTCATCTCTGAGCTGATTCCATTGCTCTGTGAATTTGGGGCTTCATGCTCTCTACCTTGCTGCCCTGTAGGGAAAAGTATTACTGAGAAGAGCAGGCACATGTAACCTAACAAGAGTGTCTTGGTGGTCTTATGACTGTGACTCAAGTGAGGTATCTCTAGTTCAGGGTGATGTAGGCACCAAGCCCTTCCTCAGACAAATAGAGAAGGAGAAGGTATTTCTACAAACCACGATCCCCTCACTGTTGATGAATTGCCATCAGGTTTTCAGGAGCAGGTCCCAGAGCAACACCTTGTCAGAGGTGGTAGTAGGGGGATGAGGTAGGAGAGGATCCTAACATGGGTTCCAATAACACTTTTCAATGCCACCAGAAGAGTATAATAGAGACCAGGCCCTGAGTAATTTACTTAGACTAGGAATAACATCTACAGGGGATGGTGCAGAGCCTGGGGTGGTGACAGATGTCAAGGGGAATGCATGTGGTTTAAATTATATCAAAACAATAATTTTGAGAGTGGGGAAGACCTTTGTCTCATGCTGATAGGGACAGAGGGGCTGCCAAGCTTATTCAGGGCAGACTTTCAAATGCCTGAATGACCATGTGTCATGTTATCGCCATGTTATTCCATACCACAGTAATCACATCCATGCTGTGATTGTTGCCCAGACCAGAATGACCCAGGAACTCTGCTCAAATGAGGGAATATTGCCCCATTTCAGGAGCCAGTGATACATATGAGGACAGGCTACCCGGCTCTTGTTTGTAAATGAAGCTGGCCATCACTATAAGGTTTCCCTTCTCTACAGAATATCTTGAGCTGGCTGGAAACCTCCTAGCATAAAAATTTCTGGTTGGTTCAAAGAAAGGAGGGAGGGAAGGAAGAAGGGAAAGAGTGATGGAGGGGTTGTGAAAACATGTCAATTTAAACAGAAACTTGTTTTCAGTACTGTCAGAGTTTCTTTTTAGCTCTTGTTCTGATTCATATCAGTTTTTTGATTATATTACAGACCTAGATTAATTTCATATTAGTGTTTTAGGTTATGTTGGTGTTATTTAAGCCATACAATGTTTTACAAAAAAACCCGAACAGCTACCTGCCCTCTCTTGAGATGTTATTGTTACCCTGAGTTCTTTCAGTCGCTGGTTTTAATTCCTTTCAGATTAACTAAAATGTCCAGCTTTCCAGGGCAATAAGTATAGAATAGCTTGTTTCCGTGCCAGTTGGCACTTTTCACACTGTAAAACTCAGGTTCTACCTGGTCCTTCACTTTTAAAGTTTCATAATACACTTCATGAAGAAGATGTTTTTCACGGGGTCCTGTCATCATGTCCTGCAGGTCCCTGGGGGTGAGCAGATGTTGTTTGTGAAAGGATTTTGAAAGGTTTTTTAATAAGAAGCTAATCTAAAAGATAAACGTGAAGAAATAAAAAGGGGCAAAATCAAAATGGATCAGAGGAAAGATTTTTCTAGTCAATGTGTGATTAAGCTACAAAACTAATTTCCCATAATATTGTTAGACACAAAAAAAAAAAAAAAAAAAAAAAAAGGCAAGATCCTAAAAGGAATGGATTTCTCTATAGGTTATAAGCACATCCAAAGTTGTAAGTTTGTTCTAAAGGGTTATTAAAACCTTTGTTTTAAGGGTTAAGACTAATTTTTCATAGGACATGTAAGGAGACCTTCTTGAGAACAGATAATTTAATTATCTCCTCCTTTGGAGGTTATCTTTCCCAAAAGCACTAGTGCCTGCTAGCTATTGTCAGAAAGCAAGGAAACACACTATATGAACTTCCTTCTACAACACTGTTTTGTTCATACTCTCTAAAACTGAGCAGACATTGAGATAAAATATTTGGCAGTATTTAAAAAGGAGTGGATAAATCTGTAGATAAGACAAATATCCTGAACCTCATTGAAGGAGAAGTCAAGACCTCTCTTTCCAGGCCCGCAATTCTGCACTAGATAAAACAAGATCTTCATATATATACATTTTTATAGAGCAAAAGACTCCCTAAGAGGCTCAAAGGTGGTCTGTATATTTGTAGATCCCTGTGGTGGTCTATCTTTCCAGTATATAGTCAGAGTTATTACAGCAATTTAAAATTAAGATATAGCTGGGTGAAGGGGGGATTTCATTTTTTTCATTACATACCCCAAATATTAGAGAACCTAAAGGAAAGACTGATTTTTTTCCATGGGATTTGGCCCCATAAAAACCTGTGATCAAAACGACCTGCAGGATATTCTAGCCTATTCTTCCTGCCAATGCTGCATGTCCCATCTCACAGAGCTGATATGCTGATAGGCTTTATATTATTTTACATTATCTCTGATGTCATCTGGCTGGTCTAATTGGCGCTGACTGGGTCTCTGATCTATTGAGACTACACAACTCTGTCTTCACACCTCTCTTGGCCACAGTAGCTGCTAAAAAGAGCCCTAGGGACAACTGACATTTTTGACTGCCAGCCCAAATGTGTCAGCTGGAAGGAAGACTATTTCCCAAATTACATCCCACGCCCCCCCCCCACCCCCCCTCCCCCCGGGATTTTGGCAGTCACCCCACTGCCATCTCCAGTCAAGAACATCTGGCCACCAGATCAGACAGAGGCAGAGTTCTCTGTGACCCCTGATCCTGTCTGCCCTGTCCCTACCCCTAAAATGAGGGCCGTCATTGTCTACTGGAGCAGCCAATGGCCTCAGGCCAGTTCCCATGACTGTCCTTCCACCTGGTAGCTGGCTGGCCTCAGGCTGACATCCCTGGCTGCAAGGTCAGGGGCTGAGAGGGCCACAGATCCACCCACAAGACAGCATTCCCTCCAGGATGCTCCAGGGTCCCCTCCCTGCATGTTGGTGATATCCATACCCAACCACTGGTGATGCAGGCTGCCATGTGCTGCAGCCAGGCAGTCCCTGAAGTCTTGTCCTGTCTGAAGCATCGGCAGTCACTTAATGCATTATAGCAAAAAGAAGACACTGGGTCAAACTCTGCTGCTGGTGGTGTTGGCAAAAATCCAGAGCAACTGCACTCAAGTCACTAGAGTCCATTCCTGTGTGACTGAGAAGTAGAGTTTGTAAGCCTGGATTAGTGTCCTTATTACAGAGAAATTTCTGGCTTTGCATCCTCACCCAGGAATACAAGGGACGAAGGAATTAATGTCACTTTTCAGGTGGTTAACAGAAAGTAAAAATCCCTAGTATATGTTAGCTTTCAGCAAAGCTGCATTTAAGCAATTATGCTTCAACAGAAAAAGTCTATTTAGAATCCTTAGCCAGAAAACTTCCTCCAGAGAACTTTCCATTTTGTGCTGGGGGCTCTACACCTCCCTCTTCTCTTTACCTTCATTAAAATAGGAGTCCATCTGCTCTGTCCAGCCTGGTGCAGCTTGGGGAATCTCACATCACTCCTGTCTCAACTAGGGATGAGCCTGAGCTGCACATTTTTGGACAGAGATGCCTGTGTTTGTTTCTCAGTTGTAGATTTAAGGGGCAGGGAGAGGGGATTCTTCTCAACTTTGTCCCAGTTCCTTAAAAACAAAAAGCCAGTAAGGAAAGATGGCTGTGGAATGGGCCCCATCCCTGCTCTTCATGGCAATGGGCTGCTGTGTCATTCCCAGGGAGCTATGACTTCACTGCTGCAATGGGTAAACAGGCAGTAAGGGTTTCCTCACAAAAGAACAGCTCACAGTAAAGATGTTAGCTCTCCTCCACTGCTGGGCAGCCTCTCTGCTGTCTCCCCTTCCTGCATTGACTGGGCCATGTAGAGACCAGGAATCAGGCAGCCACCTCTGGCAGACAGCTGGAAAATCCAAGGTGAGTATGAATGGATGACTTGAGGTCCCAGCACAAGAGCTGGAGATAGACCAGGGCTCAGTGCCCTCTCTAGTTCCACCAGAGACTGTGTGCTTGGGGCATGGTGCCCCCCCCCCAGACTCTGGGATTCCACCTTCTGTCCACTCTGCTTAGCGCTGCCCCTCAGAAGGGCATAAAACAAAGGGGAGAAGCAATCCAAAGAGGGAATAAGTCCGAGAAATTGCTGTGAAGCAGATGTCTGGGAATCATTACGAGAACACTCTCAATCTTCCCAAAGCAGCTGAAAGCTTTACTGCCAACAGCACTTGGCTGCCAGTCTCCCATTGCTGTATGAATGATGATAATGGTCTCCGCTACTTCTTCTCCACACGTTCTTCTCCTCTCCGTGGGGGTGGGCTCTCCCTGGCAACCACAAAACTCTTGTTATGTGTAAGGAGTTGTTGGCAGCGAGGACTGGGATCGAACAGAAGAGGGATAGGGCATAATGTCCCTCCTCAAGCTAATAACCACCAGTGATGGGCCCCTGCTGCGGCATTTTGTGCTCATTACATAGCTACTCTGGGTGCATTTAACAGGCAGCACTTGCTTGTTAACAATCACTGAGCTTTGATAGGGAGTGAAGGGTCAGAAGCATCCAGTGTTTATAGGAAAAAAGCAATGAGCATCTTTACTTGTGGTAGCACTGACCAGGGTCCACTGACTCAGTCCCTGATACAAGAGTCTGAGGCAGGTGCCTCCTACCATGGTCCATCACTTGTCTTTTCAAGCAGCACATTCCTTCAGCCCTCTGGTTACTCAAGGCCTTTCTCAACTTTGTGCAAAGTGTCACTGCTCCTGGACTTAAATCCACTTTGTATTTCTTTTGGTGGTACCTAGCTGAGGATCAAAGATTTACTCTACAGCTGTTCCAAAGAGCCCTTTCTACATGGTATCCTGCTGACGAAGGGCTGTCTGCTCAGCAGTCTAGGATATTCCCAACAGCATGCTGAGCAATAGTAACACAAACCCACGAAGTAAAACCTTTGTGGTCATGAAAATATTCCTTACTGCAAAACAATAAAACAGAGCTCCTTGTCCTGCAGCACTCTTTTCTTTGAGTACATATGGAGTTAGAAAGATTCACCAAGATTCATAGAGGTGAATTTCTCCCTGCAGCAGTAGTGTTCCTGCACTTGCCTGATGTATGAGAACAGACAGCTTTATACATATAGGGTTTCAGGCTGTAGTGCTTATATTTCAGACATGAAACCTGAAAAATAATAGCAACAAATAATCAAATACTCAGAGATTTGTGGACATGTTTAATTTGTACACCAGCCTATGTGCCTTGCAGATCTAGCCCAGTCCAGAGGAACCCAGAGTTCACAGATGACACCTCTGAAGATGAGTTTTCTGTGTCTAGAGAAGGTATAGAGACACAAGTACCTATCTTTGCAGAGGATAGGGAGCTATTCTGACACCCAGATACAAACTCAAGATATGGATGTTCCAAGTCTGCCATTTTCTTGGATTAAAAAACCCCAGGCTTCTCCAGAAACTTTCAATGCTAATACACAGGTCTGTTGAGCACATGTGATAGCTCTAACATCATCTCTGCTGAATATATAGAAAATTAGTAGCAGAGCTACTGAGCAGAAACCTAGCAGATCCAGTCATCTCGCTGGGAAATAGCAAGATAAGAATAAACTAGTGAGCCCTGAAATGTCTTTCCACAGTAGCCCTCTCCCTGGTTCACTGGTGGGGTGTTCTGCATGGATATTCCTCTATCAGCCACTCAGGCTTGAACACTGGGCCCCTGGGTCCCTGTGGGACACAGGATTGTTGGATTTCAGTAGATGCTGGCATGAGTAAAAGGCAAGTGATCCCTCCTTTCACTTACTCAGAAATGAGAAGCAGGCACAAGCAGGCCTGAACCAGCCAAGAAACATTTCTCTGTAAATCTCCCCATGCATTTTTGGTGGGATTAGTAACAACACAAGACTGTTTTGCAACACAAATGCTCGTGTACTTGTTTTGGCCACTTTCAAGCAGTGGAAACATGCAGGCGGCTTCATTACCCGCAAAGAAAAGCAGATTCAGTGCAATTACTGGACTTCTTTCAGATCAAAATGATGCAGTGTAACAAGGAGATAAACCCTGTGCCAAAGAATTTCCTAAAGAACACTTTATTATAGCAAGGGTCCGTCCTCATAGGCCTTTCATATTCTTTGTATTACAAAGTCACGGGCTGACTTATCCAAAACAACTTGCACTCTAGAGCAGCACAGCTTCTCTTTTGTTGTTTTGTTATAAAACCTTGAGTTTCCTAAATCTTCTTAATAAAAGTCCTCAAGGGGTTGACTGGAGAAGATGGGAGAAGCCAGCCAAGTGCAGCATTCCAGGACCAGTTCTCCTTTCACACAGGGAAAGACTTGGAAACTGAGGTTATAGGTCTGGCTTAAGGCAGCTGAGTCTGCCAGATACAGAGCTATAGAGCCAAAGATCTACCACACCTTGTGTTCCTTTCTTCCCATACTCCTTGCTCCCCTCCTGCGAAGTCTGTCCTTGCTGGGTGTTGACTAGGTTCTGAGCAGAGCTTCTTTGCTCTAAACTAAAAAAAATTTAGTTTTTACTGAAGCCATGGGAGCAACTCACCAGTTCAGTTTGCACTGGTGATGCAGTTAAGGAAGGACCTAAGCTTCTTAATGGTGGAGGTGCTGATTAGAGCACTAGTTCTGGGTTTTTTCTATAGAAAATGTCCACCACCACCACCACACCCCCCCCAAAAAAAAGAGTCAATCAATGAATATTCCACAGGAACATTTTCATTAATGATAAAAAGGTGAATTAATTAGGCAAAAGTCAGACCATTGTTAATCTGAAAAGCTGTCATGAAGCCTCATGGGAGCAGCAGCTGGAATGCTTCCTGCTGCTTCTCTCCTCTCCTTCATGGGCTGAAACACATGGGTGGACCCTATCCCCCAGGGTGCAAGGTAAACACGGGATCCCAGCCTCATCAGGGAAGCTGCACACCCAAACATAAGCAGTGGTGCTTGGGTTCATTTTTGAAGACCAAAGGGTCATCCAGATACAGTGATGTCAAAGGAAAGGCACATGGATCACAAGCAGTAGTGATGCTACATTCATCATTTTGTCTTCACATGAAAATCCTCAGCTTTTGCTGGAACATGGAGTGGCACAGTGCAACCCAGGAGTAGGAAATACTCTGTTTTTAGATGTCTATGTTTCCCTATTGTTTGTCGAAACTCATTTCCCTTCTCTAGCTGCCTCTACCTAAATAAAGCACACTTGAAAATACAGACAATGTGTATTGCACATGTTGAAGCTGTATTAGATCATCCCACGTGGCTCTGCCTCAAAAGCAGTGAGGCTGCCGGGGGTCACCCCCAGTTCTCACTCCTCTCTCTTCACTGCATCTTCTTTCACCTGCACTGATGTGCATTACTGCACAGCCACGTGGACACCACAGAAAGGCAGATAAATGCACACAAAGAACAGGAAAGGAGAAAGAAAGCCAGGGGAATACACTGGTGTGCTGAACTGCCCAACAATCTTTCTGAGGACTTCAAGTCTTTTGTTTCCAGTAAGGGCTTTCTTTGAATGACAATGTCTAAGTCAGTTATCTAATACACAGGTGTAAAACCTCAGCAAGAATATATATGGCATAAAAAACAACTCCTGTGCCCCCCAGGACTACAAAGTAACAGCTGGTTTTTCAGGGGCTCTTGACACTGTGTAAGTCATAAAGATTTTATCCTAAGAAACACTAAAGAAAACTCTGTTTGTTCAGTGAAGAGAATACTAGAGAGATGGTTTTCTCATATATCCAACACATTTTCAGGCCCCAAGATGGTACTCACTGACTTGTTGCCCCCAACATGTAAAATATTCAGCACCAGAATTGAAGCCCTAAGCTGAAATGTGGCAACCAGCAAAACATTAGAGATGACCTAAGGAGGAAATTTTCCCTGTACGCATGGGGACAGTTCCTCGTGTAGCAGACTAGCACTGCTTTTCAGCAGCTGTGGGAGCAGCAGTGATGTGGGAGGGTGTTGTGGGTTGCTGGTTTTTCATCTGAGGTTTTAGAGGTTTGCATGCTTTACATTTCCTGGTGGTGGTGCATAGTCAGATTTGGCCTGATTTTTAATGAAATGGTGTCAAAATTTTTGACAAACTGAACAAAAATTTAAAACCTGTTTTAAAGCATACTTTCATTTATTTTTAAATGAAATTATGGTTTTCCATTCTGAAAAACCCTTTCAAATTACTTTTTGTTCTGAAAATACCAAAAAATGATTGGCTTTGTTGTGAATGATTTTTAGAAATAATCAAGTCTGTGAAAACTTACTTGAAATATTTTGATACTACTGAGTATATGTGTTCTCTCTCATGCAGAACCAAATAAAAAACCTTCTCCAGTATGGGGCTAATCTGTGAGCATTTCATAAACAGTTCATTCACTTGTTGATGCTACCGAGAAAGCTGAGCAGCCTCCACTAAGTCTTAAATAGTTATTGCAGATGAAAAAAGGTGTTTCAAAACTGATACTTCTCACATTAGAATAGCCACTTACATTCCTCAAAATACTGTCTCCATAAGTGGGGAGCGTGCAATAATGGCACCTCAATGTACCACAAGAATTTCAGAAAAAAACTGTGCTCATTAACCACACATTGCGTGTAGTTTTTTTCTAGCCAGAACATCATTTGTTGCTCCCAAGCCATGAGCATTTTGATTTATTTCTTCATATTTGTATCTCGTTTAGCCCTGCTTTTCCTGTCCCAGGCTCAGGTGCTGCAGTAGATATTCAAGTGAAAAGTTACTGCCAGAGAAAGTTGTCAACAAGTCTCATGTTCTTTGTATTCTCAGAAAGCAACATGCTGATCCCCGCACCTGGCTTTTACAAGCTTTTATCACTGTTTCAGCATTCCTATTTGGTATCTGTATTTACCTCCACCCGCTACGTTTCTGATCTTTTCCTAAATTTATTAGTATGAACCAACCAATCGGCCAAGCACATTCAAAAGTACTGAGAATCTTTAAAATGTTCCTGGACAAAAAGGCCCTGTTTTTTCCCTCATTTAAGTTATTAATGTTCTGTTGTTAGGTTTTCATTTGGGGGTCTTTTGACCCCCTTTTCTGTTTTGTTTATGCTTAGTGCAGTTTTTGGTTTCTGGTGAGATTTCAAACTTTACTTGGCAATAGCACCTAGAAATATTTCACAGCTACCCACCCACACCAAAACACTTGTGACCCAGATGTTGATTGGACAGATAATGGCTTTTATTTTTTATTTCAGTGCCCCATTTGTGTAGTGAGGAGAACAGTAATTCTCTGGCTAGCAGAGAATAATCTGAAAAGTATGTTAAGCCTATACAGCCCTAGGTCTGTTTTCTTGCACATCTAGTCTGTCCTCCCCAGTTTACATGTGGTCTCATTAACAACCTTTGCTCAAATAATATTGTGTGATATTTTCTAGAGCTGGATCCTGGCCTGACTCATGCTGAAATCAAAGTACAGTCCTGTTTTTTTCTCTTGCTTATCTAATGCAGGTTTTGCAGATCAGGATTTTATTCAGAAGTATTGTACTGTGCAATCCTCATGACCGGGTTAGTAAAGCATCAGTAGCACAGAGGGTCTTGCTGCCTAATGACAGATCTAGTGCTGGAGTACTTGTCTTGAGAAGGATTGGGGTGGGGGATACCACACAGGGACTAGGAAAACCTGCATTCAATTCCTTGTGGAGCAGTCACAGACTTCCTTCCTTTGGCTAAATCACTTCATCTGGCACGCGTTTCAATTCCCCATCCGTGTAGGGTGGATAATGTTTCCTCCTACCTCCAATGAGTACAGTTCTTTAAATCTTTGTAGGTCCAGGGTATTTTTATATCACAAACATGAGGGTAAAGAACAGGGGAATACAGACCCATAGAACCACAGGTCACTTTCAATTAAATACCTGAGTATCCTGTAAAACACAGCAGTTGGTAAATACCACAAAAGCAGTATGCAACTGATAACTAGGTGTGTCTGATTACTGTGCACAAGGATCACATTTCCTAAGTCTGAGGAATTGCTAAATATTGTAAAGGGGAGAAAAAGCTCCATCAGAAAGCAAATGACTTAATTGAATTTCATATATTCAGTTTCCCAGGGAGCCATTTACTTTAAACAGATATAAAAGTTCAGTTCTTCTTGGGTCTGGGGCATGTGAAGGCAAGAAAAAAACACATTAATGGTTAGGACTTAATTTTCACATTAACACCTCCCCCTCTCCTAGAGACACCCACCCCTTCTGGTTTGTATACAACATCTGTACACATCATTAATTACCACATACTAATGAATTTCTGGTGGTGTGTCAAACGTGGAGCTTCGGAGTAGTGAGAGGACATGATCCAGGTACCACTGGGATCAGAAAGGTCCAGCTGTCACCTTACACCAATTACCCATGAAAGTGGTATAATTTACTGGGGAGAGATACCAACATGCTCAGTACACTGCAGGATGGGGCCCTAGGAATCCCTTTCCTAACCAAACCCACAGCCCTTCATGCAATCTCCGAATTAGTGTTAGGGCTAATTTTTTATAACTCCACATTAATAAATATCTCTCAACTTCAGCTTCTTCTCCATAAAGTATAACAAATGTCTCACAGCTTCAGCCTCTTTGCCATAAAGCATAGTTCTTTGCAGTGACTTGTGTTTTTCATCTTAGTGATATTTCTCCTCTTACTGTTTCTGTCATGGCTTTCCCTGCACAGCCCATCAATTAACAATGGTGCCTACAAAGAAGGGGGTTTATGCATGGAGATAAAACAAAGCTATCAGGCATGGGGGTTTTAATCTCTCCTTGTGTTTCTGTACAAGTAGCATGAGGTAAAAGTGGCAGGAAAAGACGTTCTCAGGGGAGGGTAGGCAGCCAAGATAAAAGTCTTCATTTAACACCATTTAAATGTAAATTGTAGTGAAACATGTTAGTGACAGAGGGGAGGTTATGACTGATCAGATATGAGGCTTTGAATTGTTTGCCAACCCAAACTACTTCTAGGTATTTTGCTGCTTTTTTTTTTTTTTGCATTCTTCTCCTCTCACCACTTTTGATCAGTGGCATATACAGTGATGGCTGCTATCAGGGAGTCAGCAAACGAAGCTGCCCAGATCAGGAGTGGGAATATGGGATACAAAAGGAACCATCGGCATATCAAAGGTATTCAAGCACAGGGAGAACTTCAAGGGTTTCCTTCCAAAGATAATGAACAAACTAATGAAAAGTGAAACTGAAGGCTAAGAAAAAAGTGAGAAAGAGATCTGCGAATATTTCTGCTGGAGAGGGAAAGATCTTTGTCAAGTGAAAAAGGGATCAAATAACAAACATTTTTTCATGGCAGAAAGACCAAACCCAAGCAATATTGGTGTTTTGCTTCTATTCACTTCAGATGCAGACCTTGAGCTCAGACCAGATCTTGAGCTAAATTCTGACAGCAAAACTTTCTGGGGGTTCATGCAGTGGAGAAACTCTGTTCCACAAAATAAGCTGATATGTTGATGACAGCATGAAGAGTAAAAACATCAGATATCAAATGAAAGATTCTGAGAAAGTGGGGTTATAAATGTCAGGTTTTGAACAAAATACGGCTTGGTTTTGCTTTGTTGTGTCATCGTATATCATATTGACATTAGAAGAAGTATTCTGTGATTAATTCCCCCTGAGGAAATCTAGAGCAAGCCCTTGTTTAAATCAGAGGATTTTTCGCAATGAAAATTTTGAAGAGGTCTGTGTGTAATGAGTGAGGTCAACTTGCTAACTTGCGCAAGTTGTCCTATAGTTGTCCTGCTGCAGAGAACAAGTTCTGGACTAAGCTAAAATCCTCTAATATTTATTCATGACATTCCCACAAGAGAGATATATCTGAAGTAAAGGCCTTAGCTTAGCAGGTCCATACAGATACAAGACAATAGAGTGGAGTTAGGTCTCTGAATGTAGACATGACTTTCCAAAGTTTAGATTTGTTTATTTTCACTGGATCTCATAGGAGAGCAGGTGTGATGAAAAATAGAGATCAAGGACTTCCACATCATCCAGTCTACAAAAGTGAAACTAAGGAAAACCTAAATGGCAGCTCTAATTCAGTGTCATAGTGCATGATGTGAAGGGTTGTCCAGATCATTTTGTTAGCAGAGAACTGAAATCTCTCTTACAAAATGGAATAATCATGTAGGCACAATAGATCGGAGAGAGTGGTCTTCCAAGATCCATCCATCTGCCTGTCCTGCTGAGACACCTAGGGCTCAAGCACACCTCATACTCTCTCTCTGTGTTTTCAAAGCCAGGACACAGGGTTCTGATTCAGGTCCCAGGATTGCTCTGGGGAGAACTTGTTTTACTTCATGGATAATATAAGCATTCAGGATCCAAAAATCATGAGTAATAAGCACTCACTTGATGTTTTCTTGAACTTAGATACTTTAGTGGCTCCTAAGATTTTTTTGCAGAAATTGCCATGCATTCTCTGAATATGGCCTTGTGTTCATCTGTGCTGCCTCTCCTGAGAAAGACCTAATCTGTGTCAGGATGCTGATCTCTGAGTGCTGATGTTATGCATAGTTTGATCTTAAAGTGCTTTGATTTTTACACATTCAGTAAATAATAAACTCCAGGGACAAAATTCACAAGTCATCATGCAGTGGTAAATCAGAAGTCACTAAAATCCATGGAATTTTTCCATATTTGTATGCACGTACATAAAATCAGGTCTTGGATCTCGAGTACTCTTGCTTAGCCTCTTACAGTTACTGGGATATTTATCTGTCACAATTTTAATTCAGTTGCCCAGTTGATTGAAGTGTCAGGTTACTAAATCCAACAGTCACCTACTTTTCTGGTGGCTTGAAAAAGCCACCAGAGTCCTGTCCCTGAACTGTGTCTAGTGCATTATCTGTAGCTCAGGCTTGCACCAAAGGATGGAGATGACCAGGTGTGATACTTAAAACAGATAAAGAAAATTCCTGAAAGATTCAGCAGTAGTGTCATGTAGCCACCATGGGCATTCTATTTGTTGAGACTGTTATCATAGATATTAAGCTAGAGGGATTTCTTATGGCATTTCTAAAGTTCCCATGTGGCCCCATGTCCCTACATGCCTGAAAGACCTGTATGAAGTTAAAATCTGGTCCTGCAGAATCCTCCCTGCGCAAGCAATTAGATTTCCTATGTATTTAAAGAGAATAATTTTTTGAAGGAAGCCATATTCATGCGACTTCAAATCATGGCTCTAAATAATTAAAAATTCTAATCCTGATCACACATATGTTTATGGGATATTCAGTTACAGGGGACTGTCCCTGAAGAAAACTAGTGATTCACATGTTATTTCTGAGTTGGGAATATTTTCAAACTTCTAGTGATAGGTCGTGATAAAATGCAGTATATAGTAATGTTCTGCAGTCAAAACATGGAAGCTGGCACAGAACAATGTAAACCCTACCTACTCCATGCAATAATGCTAAAAACACCTTATCAAATTTTGACCCAGAAACACACATGTAGCAAGATAACAAATAACTCGTTCTTGGAGAAAGGCCCAGCACTGATTTATATCTTGTAACCCAAATAAATATAAAAAGCCTGCCAGAGCTGACCATGTAAATCTTAACCACCTCATATGGTTTCATTCTATGAAGTGAAAAATATGAAGAAGAAGGTGTTTTTGCACTGTGAATGAGCTATTCAGGAAAAGTGTTATTTATTGAACTCTATGGGAGGGAAGTTAATTTCAGAAGTTATAAACATCATGAATTATAGCTAATATCTTAGGGGAATTAAATGGAATTGAAAGAAAAAAAAGGTCCCTATTTTAATTCAAGTAACAATTGGAGTTGAGTGATATTAAATACAGGCTTACACCTGCCAGGAACTGGCTGACTAGCAATCCTTGAAGCCATCGTTGCTTAACCAGAGTGGGAACAATCTCACAAATAAGTGGCACTCATGTTTTGTGCGTTCAGTCCTCATGGGGATTCATGGGACAGTACTGAGTAATATTTCAGCCAAGGAGTGGTTTGTGATCTATTTGCTTTCACTCTTTGCTATTCCTACATAGTGTGGATGATCAATTAAGAAACCTGGCAATGTCCTGCTCCCAGAGTGAATACTCTCAAACTAGAAGCTGGAGGGAAGTGGGAGAAAAATAGTCCCACAGTTACTGTCAGGCTCAGTGCAGTGCAGTTTGGGGCCCTGAACTTGTGAATACAGGTCCCAAAGCTGTCAGGTTGGGTCAAGTCACCTTCAACCCCATTTCTGCAGTTCCCCCTCAGCTGGGACACTTGGTTTGAGATGTTTTGGGTCTGTTTTTCAAGGGGACTGAGTACCTATAAGTTCCCACATACATGTCAGTTCTCACACACTGAGAAGAGCAAAAGGAGAGGTTGGATGTCTGGATGCAGAAGTAAGGATGTTGCATTAGGAAATATAATATTTCCTAATATTGATATTCCTAGTATGGATAAAGAGACATGAAACTGGGAAGAAGGAGCACTGGAACAGGAAGGTAGGGTGGAGATGGACTGTGGGGCAGGACAAGGCAGAGGACATAGGGATACTGAGATAGGTTGGTGCTGTTAAGTAGGTGATATGGAGGGGTAAAACACTGCAACAGGAGAGCAGAAAGGTGGAAGCAGCTTGGTGTTGAAGAAAGTTACTAAAAGAAACTCTGCTCACTGGATTTGTGAGCTTCTGTTCTTGTATTCAGGCTGGAGAGTGTTGGTGTCTCCAAGATACATTCCCTTGTCCATTCATGTCACCTTGTCCATGTCCACCACTGGGTACATGCACAGGTACCTCCTTATTCAGACATCCCACATGCACTGTGCACACATCACCCATGTTTACATCAGCAGGCACCAATGTGCAGAGGTTCTCAGACTTGCTAACACACAGATCCCATTTCTCACAGCACAGAGAGACCCACAGGTGTTTGTTGTAACTTTACTGCTTTTAACATCAACTTTCTATGGCTCCCAACACACAAAGATGTCTCAGCCTTGCATAACCTTGATGTCATGAGCCTGTGCTAATAAATCTGAATAAGTAATAGACAGCTACAAATCTGGGTAATAGAGTTAAATATCCCTTCTTAACTCAAACACAAACCAGATGTTTTCCATCTACCAGCAGGCCTCCACAATTATCCACATTGCCTATGCCATCCCCCACCGGGCTCCCTGCTGGCCCTTTCTCCTGGGTGATGAATATGATGCATCACCATAGCTAGCTCAGAGATCAGGTTGCATTAATTCAACAGTATTTTTGTCAGGCAGGTTTGTTTTGTGTCTTTATTCAGCTACTTTAAAGCACCTCCTGTTTTGTTTTGCTTTGTTTTGTTTTACTCACCACAATCACACCCTCTGCTTAGAGTCAGGGCTTTGCTGGGGAACTCAGCCCAGTAATCCATATGGAGGCTGGAATAATGTTTGGTATTTTTTTCACAGGGTAGTAAATGATCTTTGTGGGCAGCATATGAGCAGTAATTAATACTTGACATATACAGTGAGGGAGAGCTCTGCTGGCAAGACTGGGACAATGTGTAGTTGTTACACAGCCCTTCAGGGGCAGAGGTAGGATTCAGAAGCATGATCCCTTGCACAATCTCTTGGTGTAAAGCAAGCCCACTGGCCCTTTCTGCCACTTGAGCAGCTCAGAAGGGCTCCTAAGCAGGTAAAAACTGTCAGGCAGAAGCCTTCATGTACCATACAATCAAAAGCCCCATATTTTTTACTGTATAACTATGTTATAATAAACAGTGAGTTCTCATAATGCTCTTATGAGCCTGAAAACCATGACTGCAAGCACCACCATACGGCACTCCAGGAACTTCAGCAGCTCATGTGACAGCCTCACAGGCAGCACTTGCTGGACTCTTCCTGGCCAGCTAATGACTGCAGCCAAGAGGCCAACTTTACCTGCTAAAGTGGAGGAAATCTGTTGATCTACATATCTGGGATCACCATGATGCAGATGAAATGTTAATGCTGAGCTAAACAATAATCTGGCAAGAAGCTCTCAAGATTGGGTTTACTTATTCATTTTTAATTAAAAACCCACTTTTTTTCTTTATCTCCCTCTATCTGGAGCAAATTGAGAGCAGTCCAATCTTGTAATTGTATTTCCACAACATTATGCCAAGGCAATCAGAGTTGTCAGGACCAAGCTGTCTTCTTTAAGAGCTAAATTTTATTAGCAAGCTTGTTTGTAAGTCAGCTTCATGAACTCCAATTTATCCCTTGTATCCACACAGCAGAGCCTCAGCATGAGCCTCCTGGTTGCTCTACATAGAGAACCCTCCCAGCAGGATGATTAGAATAATGTGTGCAAAGATAGTACCAAAATTCAATTAAAAACTGCACTTTTTGTTGGAAACAGACTAGGGAGAGCAGGTCCCATCTCAAAAGCCAGCTTGCTTCACTGGGCCAGAAAATACAGTTTTACGGGAAAGGCCTGTTACTGGGATTGCGTGACTTGGACAGTTGACTCTGAAAGATATGGGGTCTAAAATCTGGTATAAGCAGAACATTTGCTACCAAATAATTTTTTTGGCTTTCAAACACTGTTGTTGTCTTCTTCCCCATTTCCCCCCCTCAAATTATTTGAAACTTAAGGAGTAATCCTAATTGACCTTTAACCATGAAATCTTGGCTGGCAGTGAAGCCAATGCCTTCGGAAGGTCAAAGTTGGTTGGATGCAAACCAGATCCTAGAGCTCTGACCTCACCATACTTAGCAATCTCTAAAGAGAATCCAAAGAAAAACGAAGAGTGAACATGCTCTTCTCCGAATAGAAATTCCCTCCAGGGCAGGATTTAGAACAGAAAAATTTCCATTGCTGCAGCCTGAGTTGGACCTGTCCAGCAAATATTTAGAACTTCAGGGTGGCTTTCTGACTTCATTTGGACTAAAGTTTGATCCTGGGGATTTCAGAAATTTCTTTCCTAGCACAAAGTCCAAAGAAATGAATAACATTCACATTAAAAAAAAAAAAAAAAAAAAAAAAAAAAAAGAAAAAAAAAGGACCATGAACATCTGGAAATCAGTCCTAACAAATGGCTGTGTATAATCAGGATTAAGCCATTACTGTGTCTTGCTTCTTAAATGATGGAAAATTGAATTGTTCTGAATTACAGTTCTGTCTGCTAAGAACCTGCTACAGACATAGAAGGAAAGAAAGCATTGCTTAGCAGCAGCAACAGAAGAATTTCAGTTTTTGAAAAACTTAGGTTTCCCCTGCGTAAACCATTCAAACACTGGAATGTAAAGTAGTGATGAAAAATGAAAGCCATGTCAGCCCAGAAAGCAATATATTAAAGCAAAGTGTTTGAGAGTCAAAGGCCCTTAAATAAATCTAAAATACATACTTTATTTTAAGCCCTAAATCTGCTGCTGCTAATCCTCACATTTTAAACCAGAAATCTATTTTCCTGGAAAGCAGCTGAAGCAGGGTGGAATTTGTTGTGGCTACCCCAACAGTAAGTTATTGTCTTCAATATTTGTTGTGTCCATCACTACCAACATTACATCTCTGATGTTTTTCAAAATTCCTCTAGTACTTTATTGTACTTCAGTGAATAGAATATAATCCTGGAACCAACAGTGCAGCTCCCCATCCCCTGCTGCAGCAAGTACAGATGTTGTAGGTGGCATCCTAACCTGCTAACCTGCCCCATTTCCTTTGCTGACAGCAGTCAGCATTCACACCTTGTCTTTTCATCAAAGTTTGCACAAATTTAATCCTGTGGGGCTAGCAAGTCTCTTTGTCACCCTTTTATAGTGGAAGGAACTGGAAAAGGGAGGTTCAATTAAACACCCGGGGGCCTAGAAGGATGTGATGCTATAATAAAAGTTAGGAACTGAAGGTGATGTGGTCCCATAGCTATGGCACATGGCACACTGGGAGCCAGGAAATCTGCGTTTGGTGTTCACTGCAGCAAAGAGGTGATGGGACTTAATGTGATCTCTCCTCTCCTCTGAATACCAGTTTTGTTTCATGCTGGAATCTGCCTCATCCAGCAGCCCCTGGACATGAGGCATCAGCTGAAGAGGACATAGTACAGAGGAACTTTCCTCCAAGTGCCTCTGGGTACTTCTGTGTTATGGATGCAGAAGTGAGAGTAGATGTAGTGACAATAGCCAGTTTGAGTTGTTACTCAGAGATTTATAAATTAACTCCTTTACTGTGTGAGCAGCATGTAGAAAAAAATGATGTGTTGCTGTGAGATTCTGGTACATGAATTTTGGGTTCTTCTGTGCCCAGCAACAAGAATGTTAGCCTTGGGCAGAGCTGCACAGAGACCTTCAGACCCCATGGCCAACAAGGGAGCGGTGACCTCCCTAGTCATCAGTACAAAATAAAAACCTGTCTGCAATGTGAACTTCTAAATACAGCATCCAGCTCACTCCCAGAATAGAGGGATTTTCTAAATTTCTTCAGGAAGAAGCTTTTTGGGGAAGAAAAGCCCAGTCCTTTTGGAGGATGAGGAGGAGTCACAGACTTGAAGCACTCCTTTTGCCAGAGCTAATGCCTCTAGCTTCAATCCACATGCTTCAGTCTCACCAGATTTTTCAATCCCTGTTTCTCCCTCCTTTTAATACAAAATCCTATTGTTTTCGGTTAAAAACAGAAAATCCCAAGAGGTTCACTGGGATGGAACTAATTAGCCAACACGGACATAATCTGGTCTGAACAAGCAGCGCCTCACTCCTAACGCACTGCTAATGAATAGACCTGACCAATAAATGAAACAAGGCAAAGTTTTTTCCTGACAAGTAATACATTTTTCTGCCAAAAATATTTGAAACAAAATAATCCAAATAATTCTGTTGACTTTCAAGCCCAGGTTTTGATTTTCTTTTCTCTGATCTTTGTGAAGGGAGGGGAGGTGGAGGGACAAAGGCTCATATTCCTCTCCTTTTTCCCACAGATAGAGGAAATAGGAAAGAAATGGGAGAAAAATACCAGTTTTCAGGTCCCTGTCCATATCCTCTCCAGTATTTTATTTCTTCCTCTTTTCTGGGTGGGTACTACAGTAGGAGAAAAAGAGGAAGCAATATATGAAATGCGGGAGGAGCAAAGGTTTCTTCCTTTTATCTCCTCTTTGATTTATTTTCCCCCTTTTTTACAAGAAGGTAAGAGATTGGATGAAATGATGCTAAAAATTCGCAAATTCAAAAACTGAAAAGCTAAATCCAGTCAAAGACTTGTTAGGCAGCACTGAATTAAAATGTTGAATTTTGATTTACTGAATATATTTACTGAAAATGAACACTTGCAAAAAAATGCTTCATAAAAAATGCATACTCAGTTAGTAGGAGACTATAATTGATAAAAGAAGGAGACAAAAATTAGAATAATCAGGTGAGCCTAAAATGTAGAAACAAATTAGCACAGAACCTGATTCTGGAATCTGTGACATTTCCCATAGCAGAGAGAAAATCTAGAAACACCTGTCAATCTAAACCTTCAAGTCACTGAGTTTTCTCAGCACCTTGTCATTTCCATTGGCGTGAACAATCTTCAGTACCTCACAGTGTCTGCCCCCCACTCACATATGTCTGGTGTGAAATTTCCCCAGGCTCCCTCCATATGGAACTGCAATGCTCTGGTCATGGAAAAGCTGCTCCCTGTCTCCTGCCTTACTGTGTCACTTGCTATAAACATGACTGATGAATGAGTGTTATCGTTGTATGAGAAACTTAGCCATCCCCAGTCAAGCTGTGAAGATTACAAACCTTGGAATAAAATAAACCAACATATAATCATTGCCACTGTTGCTTTTGCTATAGTCAAGGGAGTTCAAAATATGTTTCCAAGTACATGTTTCCCAACATCTCACCTCCAGAGCTTTGTTTCACAGGCCCCAGCTACAAATCACAGCCCTCCACCCAGCTGAGGTCTATTTTATACTGAGCCTTCATCACTGTATGTCTGAGAGTCTCTGAGAGCACACACCATGCGAACAATGCTTATATAGATAGTTAGAGGAGCCTGAGATATTCTTTGATGTGACCTTGGTGTGACTGAAATGACTCTTTTGTGCTTGAACCAGCCAGCTGATATTCTCTATGCTGAGGAGATAAATGTCAGCTCAGGATGGTATCTCTGTTGGTTTGTTTTGGTTTTTTTTTTTTTTTGAAAAAGAAATAGAAGAAACTGTCATCTGAAACTATTCAGCTATTTATTAAAATATGAGGAAAGGGGAAGAAATGGATGATTTAGACACTCTTAGCAGAAGGAAATTTTGTCCCTTAGCATCTCCCAGTTTGGAGTCAAGGTATTGAAACTGGGCTGCCCATACACCACAGATATTGGGAAGCATCTTTTATTGCTCTCAGGAAGTTTTTGCCTGTATTTGGCAAGCTATGAGATATTGAAACATTACAGGTCTCTTCTACTAAGCAGGGTCTTCCCTAATATCACATTCTTGTCCCAGAGATTTTGCCTGCACTGATCACCTGTGTATCACTCTGGGGTGAGAAGAGACAGACTTTCTCCTATCTCTCCCCAGATTCCCTGCCATGCTCTGGCTCACATAGGGCCAAGCACACCAGCTTTCTGGCCCCTTTCCCAAGGAGACTCTCTCTGGTGGATTGGACTGAGTTGTTTCGTTTTGGCAGGTCTTCGTAATCAAGCACCACAGGAGGACTTGAAACAAACCAGAACGATTTCATGGTCTCTTTTCAAATACTCAGGATTCATGTGACAGGAATCACCAACATCTCTGAGGAGCCAGAATCACAGGGAATCAGGGGAGCTGAGTCCCCCCTGTTTCCGTGGGGAAGCAATGAGAGTTGTGTGGACTCTCTGTGGGTGTCTGTGCTGCATGGAAAATGCCACTGAGCAAAGGATGTGCCTTCCTGTGTGGTGAGACCAGCAGGAGATGCTGTGTGATGTACATGTAACTTCCTTAGCCTGGGACTGCATGACTCGCAGTCTGACCCACCTGGGTGTCCAGAGAGAAACCTCCTCCCAGATGGTCCCCATTTTGATTGCTCCAGTGCGGGTCAGGGCTCTGTAGTGCAAACATAAAAATTGTGAAAAAGTATCCCCCAATGACCTTTGCACCGAGGAGACACACTGCCTTCCGCATCCACAGGCCATACACAGCTTTCCTGTCTTCGGTGCCAGCTTCTGTGAGGCAGAAGTCACTCTTCTGTTCTCTGCTTATACAGCTGCTTAGTAGCCCCAGGCACCAAGGCAATGCAAGGACTAACAACTGAGCCACATTAATGCACTTTCCCGCCCAGTTTAGCTGCCCTGAAATCCACTTTCCAAAAGAAACTGCTGTCTTCTCCACTTGATTTCCTAGCAGCCCATTTCAGAGACCCACAGGACTGTACTGTCCTCTCATTTTCAAGTTGCCTCCCTCCATCAGGAGTCTCTGGGGTGAGCCAGTACAGGAGGGCTCATACCATTCAGCCTACAAGGGACAACAGGGGAGAAGGACCTCCTTGGATTGTTTTTTTTTCAACAGTAGAAAGGGGAAAAAAAACCCTCCTCTTAGTGAATACAATGGGAAAATTAGAGGAAGACATATTACTTCACCCCCTTTCCTGCCTCCATGAGTTCCTGGCCTGAGTCAGGGGAATGAGAGCACTAGAATATAACCTAAAGCCCCCACTTTATTTCACTGTTGCTTTCTTTTATATATTTTTGGAGGGAGATGTTGCAGGTGGCCTTCTCAAACATGTTGACTGCATGTAGGGGGGAGAAGTGGGAAAAGACATAATTAGACTTTCAGAAATTAATCAGTAGTCCTCTGGAGGGCTGGTATACTACAGCTGTAAATACTTCTGATCATGATGGAAACAGCAGTATATGACTCAGACACCACCATCCTGAATAGTCAAGGAAGACTATGAGTTAGTGCAGTAGAGCTCCATGAGAAATGCATAGCATGCTGGCAGAAAGCAGCATCAGCTCACAAAGAGAAAGCAAAGGGACAGAGAATAAATGATCACATTTATACCAGATGCCAAGCTTCAGACTCTGTGCTATCACTTCCATCTACCCATGTATTGTGGAAATGCACCTGATGATACTGAACATAATGACAGCTTGGCCTATGCACTCATTGAACATTTCAGCCAGTCCTACATAGCACAGTGCACGTGCTGTAGGCATGTAACATTGCAGAACTGCTTAGTATTGGCAAAGAGAGGGAACATCATGTCTTTTCCAGATGTAACTCTTGCAAATCCATGGGAAACTTTTCCACTCAAACATGTCCATTAGTTTGCTATATTCTTTCTTGCTGGCTGGCTTGTATTTTTCTGCACAGATAGTTCCAACATGATTGCTTTAGCTACCCTCCATTTTGTTATCAAGCCACATATTTTCAATTCTCTAATATTTGTAATTAATATTAACAGAGGTTGCAAGTGTATTTATATGTGTTAAATGCCAAATTGGCACATGTTCTCCTGGCTCAGTCAGGTCCTGGAGACTTCCCCGCACAGCAATCCCTCCAGGCTGCGTGATTGCTTCCATTTCAAATAACAACTTTTCCTTGAAAGCCCCCATGGCACCTGTGCTTCGTCAACAAGGGAACCTAGGACTGAACCAAAGCACACACGTGGCAGCTGTGTAGTGGGGAGCGAGCACTGGCTTTCGCCCACCTGCCCTGCAAACACACCCGTGCTGCCAGAGCTGAGCCACGTGTACAACCTGTTGTCAAAGCCTCCCAGTGCCACAGGCTCCAGTCCACTGCATGCCAGCTCCTGAGGCCCCATAACCTCCCACCTACAAGGTGTTATCACTGCCAAGGCCAGAGTAGCTGGGCCTGTGCTGGGATGATGCCTGATCACCCAAAACAAACAACGGTCTAGACTTATAATCTCTTTCTATCTCTCCCTCTCTCAGTCTTGCTCTGGCTTCTCCTGACAAAGTGCTTGAGCACCTCCTAAACCGAACAGCTGCCTGACAAGCCTTCTCCCCAGGGCTGCTAGGTCTTGGATGCTTTTGGATCTGCTTCCTCACTCTGTATTGCTCCTCACACATCATCTCGTAGCAGCAGACTCTGAATCCAGCACTGAAGCAGTAAGTGACAAAGGAGTTGATTGCAAACAGATCTTTTCGGTATGCGTACATGTGAACACATACTTACATTCAAGACTGGAAATCTTAAAATTATTTTCTTACTTCCTTGTATTTTTCCTACTCATTTCATGTCCCATTTTTAGCTGTGCTTGCAACTTATTTGGAACCTGCCCTCCTAAGTCACATGGATGAATTATCGCTTTGCTTTTCTGGGAAAACAATACTATAGAATAGTCACTCCAGCATACACAAGTACTACTGGCAAGGAATGTGTAGGTAGTTTAGATTTATATGGCTGTAACTGAAAGCAGAACTTGGCTATATTCTTCCTGACTGTAATGAAAAGAGATAGTCACAATGGGCTTTTGTATGAACTTGGCTCCTAGAAATTATGGCAATAAAAATAGCAATGCCATCATTTGTTAATTCTAATTATTTCAAAAGTCAGACAGACATGCAAGTCTGTTCTCGAAGGGATGGGCTGAACTGAAATGCCTAAAAAGAAAGTAGTAGTTCTTTTACCGGTAGAATAGAGGCAACATCGAGACCTCCAGGTCATCAGCCTGTGATTTGAACGCTATAGGTTCTTCTAGACAGAAACAATAAATGTTTCTCTTCCAACATCCTTGTGATAAGCCTTTTTTTCCATGTTTTCAGAGTTTCTGAAGCAATCTTCTGTTACTAAGGTGAATTGTATGTAAACATAAAGAGGCATTATGGTGGCTGACCCATGCCTTGGTCACCTGCACACAGAAATGCAACCAGCCAGGCTGTGAGCTTCATATTGTAGCAAAAGATGGACATTAGAACACAGCCAACAGGAATCAGAAGAGAGAAAGCAGTTCTAAAAAATTTTTTTATCATTAATACAATTTTCCCATAGAGCCTTGGGACTTTTCTCACAGCTTCAATCAGTATCCAAGCCTTATCCATCTCCTGTTCTTGTTGTCTTACAGACGGTAATAGCATTGATTTACCCTTTTGTGACTGTCATTCTCCAATTAAGAGTATTTCAGATCTAAGCAATTCCAAGCAGGTCCTGTTATGCAGTCTGTCCATTAACAGCTCTGAGAGACAACAAAATTTTTCAGTCAAATGCCATGGACAACTGTTATATTTTGTTCATTTCTTGAATGTATGTACTTACATTCAGGTTAATATAGGGTTGATGACAAGTACCATACTGACAAGCCCAAAGTTCAACACAAATTCCCCATATCTTCATCACGAGAGAACTTGAACATTTTCCAATTGCCCATGAACCCATGTGGCTCATCCATCCCACGTGAGGTTTCTCACCTCACATCCTCTCTGTGGGAAAAGTTGTGCACACAAAGCCAACATGCATGCATAGTATTTTTCTGAATATATGAATTTTTGCAGCCAGCCATGCTGCACAGTTGTCATGCTGCATATGCTGTCAGTTAGTTCCCTCCTTCCTCAGTTGCCTCCTCCCCTAAAATTTCTGAATCCACTGGCCACATTCAGACACATTTGATAAATTGGGAGAGATATCAAAGAAAGTTCTTATAAAACAGTGAAAACTAGGGCCTGCACAGAGGACAGATGCCCCAGTTAGTGTCCCGAGTGAGGGAAGGACTGAAAGTGAAAGTAGTAATTATCTGTTCTGTTTAGTTGCCACTTGGCACGGAACAAACCTATTCCAGAGAGCCAGTCAGCACCACATGGCTCAAAACAGGCCATGGCACATGCTGCTTTTGGCTCCCTAGGAGTTAGGGGACTACTGGAGAAGAGATGAGGGTCTGTGAGGTGTTTCAGGTAGTGCATGGAAACATGAGATCATGGGAAACTGTTACATTGCTTGTCATTATATGGATGAAATACATAAATTGCATAGAGAAATAGGCTGCATCAATTTGCGCAATCAGGGAATAACTTGTTTCAATATTTGCCTGTTTGTTGTTCACTGCAGAGAAGGTGGATTATGCCAAATGTCTGGTACTGGGAGACAGAAAATGATGAGCTGCAGGATGTCCCAAGGGGCTGGTGGAGAACAGCTTGTCCTCTGTACAGATGGGTTTCCCTGTGCAGTGCTGTTATGGACCTCAGACTCCACAGCAGATACAGGGCAACTGAAATTAGTTTAACTTCAAGGACAGACAACTAAACTCTATCAAATTACCTTCTATTTGTGGTGGGCAGAGGATGAGTCCACAGACTGATGCCACACCCAAAGTTTTGTTAAACTTCAGTTAATGAGTTACTCTAACTTCACTGTGATGCTGGAGAATACAGATGAGATTAACTAGGATGGTAGTTTATCAAGAGCACACCTGCTGGACCATTAATCACTATACCTTCACAGCTTCTCATCTATTTTTGTACGAAATGGTCTAATCCTAGTAACGATATATTTTTCTTCTGATGTGCTTAGCTTGCTTTTCCTCTTATGTTTCCCCATATAAAGAGTAGAAATTGCAATGAAATGAGCTAAGAATCAGGAGAGGAGGATGAGGCTACCAATATATATACTGTGACTGTATTATTTTCATCAAACAAAAAGAAACACTCCCCTAAAGTAATTGTATTTTGTTCAGGAACATATGTTACCCCATCATGGAGTCCTTCTGACTGATCATTAGTTAAAATCAGAGCTCTTTCATTCCCTGCCCATGTTTCTACATGAAGACAACGCATCAGTAATGAAGATTATTACCTGCATTGGATTTGCAAGTGACCTTCCTCCAAAAGTAATTATTCTACGTCAGTTTCACATAAAATCCATCAAAATCTTCCCGTCCAGCTGATTCCTGTGAGGCATCCTTAGGTCTCCCAGCTGGATGGCTAAAGCATTGACCTATTCCTTGACCTTAACATTCATATTATTATGAAAGTCTCAAAAGCAAGCAATTCTTCAGACTGGCAGGCCAGACATCAAACCCAGGCTTTAAGAAACTGCACACTATACAAACGTTTTGTTTCTACTAACATCACTGGACTTGTCCAGCTTCTGACTCCTGGATTAATGACCAATACCTCCTTCCCTCAGGTATCCTACTTAGCTTTTCTCTGGAGAAACCAGGCAGCCATCAGACCTGCTAGGGTCTGAATCCCAGACTGCTTTGGACATTGACCTTTCCAACACTGCATGATTTTTTTAAAACAGTTACTGAAAGTTCAACTAATGATTTATTTTTTTTTTAATTAGTCATCCCTTAGGAAGAAAAAGAGATAGACTCTGACAGCTCCTTGGCCCCAGAGTTGCTTATCAGCATGTGCAGTAAACAAGGAAAAAAATCATAAATATTATATTCTCCCTCAAGATAAGGGATTTCAGAATGAAGAATTGCTTCCAAATAGCAAATTTCAGGGCAATGTCATTGAAATGGGTCACAGATTTCCAGGATGCAAAGTCCATCATAGGTCTTCCCTGGAGTAAGGGATTCTCTCCTATTCTGGTACAGCTCCCTATGGCTCCCAGGCAGCTCCACTTCAGCATGTAAAGTCAAGGCTGTAGACTAAAGGTGTTTGAATCAGCACCTGCACCAGTGACTTTTAGAAAAGGAGTAGAACCCCACTTTGTTTCTCATTTCAAAGAAACATAGAGTTTCCCAGCAAAACAACTGGCGTTCAGGTCTTCTGCCTGTGTAGGGATGGAGTATTTTTGCCTGATTTGGGAAGAAGGGTATCTTGCAGGCTGAAGGAACCATAGTCCCCATGCAGTTCCTAACCCTGCCAGGGACTCACATCAGCACCATCCGTTTTCCAGTGGGAACTCGGCAAGGCCCAGACTGACCCCACCAAACTGAGCCAAGTGTGAGAGAGGAGCTGCCAAAGTCCGCCCCACCGTGGGGCCCTCAGGGCAGGGGTCTTGCAGCTGACAGCAGGAGGTGGGCGATGGACCACCTCTGGGAGAGAAACAATGCTCCCCCACCACTGTGGAAAGCTGCTCTGGTTCCTGGATCTCTTTAACATTCACAGTGATGACTTGGCATGTTCATGCTCTCTACATAAATCCTGATAAACTCCTAACCGCAAAAACATGATGTAAATAGGGGCTCCTGTGTCTAGTACCCTCATTCTATGAAAAAGTGCCTCCCCTTATCACTATTACATTTGCTCCTGTTGCTGAGTTTCACTGAACTTCTGCGTTCTTGTTTTAAAGACTTTATGAATATTAATTCCTCCCTCTCTTATCTATCCCACCCACTCTCTTCATCCATTTATCATGTCCATTCTTATTAATTTCCTCTTGAATATAAATTCCTGAAACTTTTTTCAGTCTCTGCTTAAGGAAGCTTTGTTTGTCCACATCAGTAATGGTGTCAGTCACTACCTACCTGCCTCGAATAGGGACCAGCAGCCAAAAGGTCAAGGTGGCTTTGTATCCCATTATTCAAAAATTAGATCAAGCGTCACTTCCTTTTATATGGATACAGAAGTAACTTACAGGAAAGTCTTATGACAGCATCTTCTGTCTCCGTTTGTAGCATGATTTTAATATTACTATATTCCATACAGAAGGGCATATGTTTTCTTAATTGTCAAAAGCATAAATAGATTTTTTAGCTTCTATTTAAAGAGCTCTTGGCAAACTGTATAAGGGCTAAAAGAACACAATTTTTTACATGCTTTTAATCCCTTCCCTAAATAAATCCTGTGATTTGAATTTTTTACATTTTGAAAGCACTTGGGTTTATGGTTTGATGTGTGATGCTCATTGTTAATTGTACCCATCACATTTTTGTGGTATCAACATTGTCTGTTTTCTATAAGTGTGCCATCATAATTCAAAACAGCAGCTTTCAAATCTGTTTTGCTTCTGCCCAAGGGAGATCATATCACATTTTTTTACACTGTCCTCAGGACTGCAATAACCAAAGTAAAATTTGCATGGCCCTTCCAGTCTTTAATGTTTAATCAAAATATCCTGGCATTGTTTAAATACCTATTAATTCTGCTAGTTTTCAGCCTGACTGTTAAGTAACTGCAGTTGCTTTATAAAGACTGCATTTCAGCCTCTTAAAGGAAAAAGATAGATGCCTGGACCACAACTTTAGTTTGCAAACCACCTTGTCTGTTCCACTATAACACTTCCCTAAAGTTCCTCCTGAGGAGAGGGAGAGAGGAATCTGAGAAAATTATCTTTATGTTACTGGTCTCCTCTCTTTAATATGAAAGCAAGAGTCTTCCCTTCTTCCTCCACCCCTTCCAGTCTCTTCCCAGCATAAACTTCACTTCCACTACAGAGATGTGACATCGGGCAGAACAGAAGAGCCCCAATTTATGTGTGAGCTTCAATTGCAATGAGTCAGTGCAGTTTAATGATGTAAAGGAAAATTAAATATTTACAGGTTTTTGTAGGATGTACAATATTAGTTCTGCAATGAGGAAGACCCTGTGAATTTCTTAGCTATCCTCTCAAAAGTATCCTTCTTCCCTCTAAAATAATAGTCCTCCTAAATTCCTGCCAGGAATATTTGCATTCCCAGAAGTCACACCAGGACTAAACCTATTAATTGAAAATCTTCCAGGCAAAGCCATCACCTTGAAATTCATGTTTGTATCAGAGTCAGTGCTGAGACTAAAAGCAGTTCCCTGACCTGATTGTGTTGATCCACACTCTGTGGCCCAAGGGAGTTTATTTTTATTGTTTCTTTAAAATAAAAAAAGCACAATTAAAAATAATAATATATGAAAACACAAGCGAAGAGGAAATGAATAAGCATTAAGCTCCAAACAGTGGGATGGGTCACAAATTACATGCCAAGCCAAACAAGAACTGCAGTCTTGGCTCCAGCCCTTCAAGGGCTTCTGCATGTGCTTAATTCTATCTCCCCTGGCTTGATCCTGCTCAGATTATGTCATTAAGGCCCCAAGTTCAGTAAGAGCAAGAGCAAGCCCTAATGAAACCACCTTGCACAGGCATGTCTGTAACTTGAGGATCATGAGTACCTCTGAAGTCATGCTGGTGTCCTGCCGAGGGAGAATTTAGTTTCTCCATGGGCTTGGTGACAACTTGGGGGGTGACTTTCCAGAAAGGGGCTGGTGGAGGTGAGGGGGTCATGGTTTCTCTCTGAGATCAAAAAGAACAGAGCATCAGGAGACAGCTTATAATGATGGGTATCAAATCTTCAAGTATCATGGTGCCTCTGGGTATTTTTCTTTAAAGTGAGACTGCTACACGTTGGAGTGGATTGTTCGTTGGTTTTTCCAACAGCCATGTTACATCCTGCTCTAGGAGTCTGTGAATCTTGTTAGCATTTCAAGAAGGCATTAGGCCAAATTGCGATCAATTCAAACTGCACGTTGATACAGAACAGTCCCATAGAATTATGGAGGAATTCCTGTGGCTGAGATTATACCAAACTGGTGTTAAATTATCCCAAACTATTAAATAATATGACAGTGTTCTCTTAAGCAGACTTGGAGAAGTCTGGCTGCAGAAGATTTCAGCTAACTGAAAAATGTGAAAACTTGTCCTTAGCCACAGCCTGAGAATCAGAAACACCAGTTATAAAGTAGACAAAAATGTAAATACAGGAGCAATGTGTTGACCACTGCAGGCAAATGCAGAGAACAAAAAGAACCGTAAGTCTTTGTTCAGATACTGTGACATAGCCGACCTTGGGGAAGCTTAGGATGGAGATCTGCTATGGGCCATCCAATCGCTAATAGGAAGTAGAAGAAGCTTTTATGAACATTTGTACAAGGTATCCAAACAATGAGATATAGTAAGAATAGGAGATTTTAGTTGCTCAAAACTGTGTAGAAAAAAACAATAAAGTAACTAAAATCTCTCAAGTAGATAACCAAGGTTTTAAGGAGGAGTAGAAGAGTGAGCAGATCCTAAAAGACGGCTATGTTGAAAGCATTAAAGCAAACCACCCCTATGCAGAACACCAGGCACATAGAGTTATGATCCAGCTGCATCAGGAGCTTTCTGAGAACTTTAAAAAGTGGATGCTACAGAAAGGTGTAACGCAAACACATAGCTAAGTACAAGGGAACAAGACAAACAATTGGGTACAGAAGCAGAGCTGCTACAGCACAGAAGTCATTTCAACTAGGAAAGGACATAAATGGGAACTGGGAAAGGTTCTATAAATACATTTTAATTAGAGGAAGAAAAAGGAAAGTCTTGATCCATTACTAAACAGGAAAAGAGAGCAAATAACAAATGATGCAGAGAAGCCTGTCATGTCTCTTGATCCAGCCATATTTAAAAAAAAAAAAAAAGCTGTTTGTGACCAGCTAATTAACTAAACTATTTTTAAAATTTGGTAGGACTGAAAGCCAAAACAGGAAAAGACCAAGTTAAAGAACACTTGCATGAGCCAACACATACAAGTCAGCAGGGCCTCATAAAGTTCACCTGAACTTATTCAAGGAACAAGATGAAGTAATCTGTGAAATGCTAACAATTACTGTAAAACAACTATTGTAAAGGAGTCACATAGAACAAGATGAGCCCTAAAGCACAGGAGAAGGGTAACTATAGTGCTGATCTTTAAAAAGGAATAATGAGACCCCAGGAAGCTATAAACCACTCAGCCTGATCTCCAAAAAACCTGGAATGAGTTATTAAACAATCAGTTTTTAAATACCTAGAAGATGGTATGGTGATAAAAAGCAGTCCACTTGAGTTTGTCAAGAACAGATCATGTCAAACCAGGCTAATTTCCCTTTTTAACAGAGTAGCTGGCTTAGTGAATAAAGAAGAGCAAGTGGATGTGATTTATCTTAGCCTCCTGACATGGTCACATTAGGTATGTAATCACAACAGGACGGGTGCACAACTGGGTGAACTTCACTCCAAAAACACGGTTATCAATTGTTCCTATCAAATAGGAAGTTGTTCAAATGGGGTTCCTCTGGGATCTTTTCTGGGCTTGTTTCCATTCTTTTCACTAATGATGCAGATTATGAAATCTGTAGTTGCCATTAAACTTAGAGAGGCTAAAAAAAAATCAAAGTCAGAGGATCAAAGTGTAGAAATTATCTGGAAAGATGGTCCACAGCCAACCCGATTAAGTAACCGCTAGGATAAAGGCTACTTTCAGTTAGGAAAAACCAAATTCCCAAATAGAAAGCTGCAAGAAATTTGTAAGCAGTGGGATGACAGAAGAAGGTCTGATGGATATAACAAATGGCAGGTTGGATTTGTGTTGATAATGCAGTACCCTGGCAAAAAATACAAATACCTGCATTGTATATATGGAAGCATCACATGTAAGACAAAGAAGGCAATTATTCTGTTCTGAACTTTGGTGTGGAGGTCTCAGTTGAAAGGTTTTATCAAGTTTTGGGCACTGTACTTTATAAAGATATAGATTTACTGGAGAAAATCCAGAGGAGATCAACAAGTATGATCAGAGAATTGGAAAATACAGCCAGTGAGGTAGAAAGAATTGCATTTGTTTAGTCTAGAGAAGATTGTTTAGTTCAGAGAAGATGAAGACAAAGCAAGACTCTGGTTCTTAAGTGCACACAAAACTCTAATAAAGATGACAATGAGCAATTGTTCTGGTTGAAAGTAATGACACTAAGAGATCAACTAAACATGCAGCAAAAAGCTGCTTAGGCTGGAGCCTGGGCAAAGCTTTCCATCCATCAATGCAGTGGAGCAGAGGATCGTCCAACTTCCTTGCCTGAAGAGGCTTAGGTACAGGTTAGGCAAATCCCTTCTAGGAAAGGAGAAAATACACTAGTCTGGGCCCCAAGAGACCTCTCTCTCTGGAGACCCTTCCCTGCCTGAGGTTCCTGCAGCTTTGAGGCTTCGTAGCTGAGTGTACAGATGTGTAATCTCTGATACCATAATGCAGTAACTGTGTTAGTGCTTTAATAACAATGATTTTATATATAGTGATGATCCACCTAAATAGCCCTGCTACCCACTGCCAAATATTCCTGGCTATCAGATTACTTCTGCTGCTGGGGAAGTAGGACAGTTATAATGAAATAAATTAATGCTGGCTGATTTTCTTACATTATCACAAGGAGGTCTTTGCAGTAGAAAAAAACAGTGTTGGTTACTGTATAAACATGGAGTTTATGTCCATTTTTATGACCCCAGACACATAACCTGTCAGTGTGACAGATCCATATTACGGCAAAGCCCAGCTACAATTCTGCCTCCATTTTTCCTGAATGCAATGAGAGGGATTGAGCTGCATCCTGGCCAGTATTCACAGCAGGCTCTGCCAGGCCACCACTCTGCACTGCCAGGACCACAGAAGGACTTGGGTGAAGCACTGGCAGGTCAGCGCAGGGGAACCCAGGCAGCCAAGCAATCCTTATCCTCAAGGGCTCGTCTGGGCACAAGCAGGGTGGGAAACAGAGCCCGTGGGAAGGAACAGTGTGGCCATGCTCACATCTAGGTCCAGGGCAGATCCCTGCCCTGTTGCAGCCTCTCACACTGGCATCACTTCTTTGATCCTCTGAGGGGATCTGAGACCCTCTGAGATCCTAACCCTCTCAGCTGGCTGCGTTGCTCAGCTCCCATCACTTGGAATGGGCTTAATGTTCCCCAGCTGTCCTCTATACTTTACAGGATGGCACCTTTCATGCCCAATTGCACGCAGGAGGGTCCAGAAATGAATACCACCTTCCAGGCATGGTAAAAAAAAAAAAAAAAGGGGGGGGGGGGGAGGAGGGAGAATTATTCACCTTCAAGAATCCGTAACTCACACACACAGCCAGGCATAACTTATCTCCAGCACTTGTTATTCTCCATGTCAGAAGAAGAGTGTTCAGAAAATATAGGGCCAACTAATTAAACCAATTAATTAAAAACATCTTTCCTCTCTCTTTTTTAAATATGTTTCTATGTATCTCTTTAAAATTCATAGCCTAACTTTTTTTTTAATTTTAAAATTTCAGAGCTGGAATTTTACTGTTAATTTATTTCAGTGCCACCTTTTGTTTTTTTAACTGCTTTGGTCTAGCACATCTGGTGAACAAGCAACATTTTGTGGGGGCCCAGCAATTTCCTGTGAGGCTATGAAGTGTTTTGTCCTATCACTGCACCGGTCTGCAAGTGACACTGAGTTAAGGTACTCAGGCTACTTTCCTGTCTTGAATGCTGTAAATCAGTGCCAAAAACTAAGGATGTCAGGAAACTAATGAAGAGAAGTGGCAGCAGTCATTAGAACAGATCCCTCCAGGTGATGGCCAAAGATAGTATTAGGGAAACGATGGAAATATCTGTAAGGGAATCAGATGGGAGAGTATCATCACTGGATAACTGAATTTTATAGTTAAATTAGAACTGTTCTAATACAGACACAATTTTGTATTTCACAGTTAAAGCACAGTTCCGTTCTGCATTGAAAACAGGAATTCAGCTTCTTTGTTATGTTTGAAAAAATACTGTCTCCTCCTCAAATTGGCAACACTTATCCCTCTGGGTATGAGATGAATGTTCTGGTAATTTGCTAGTTTGTGATTTTCAGTTAATTAGAAACTTTGTCCTTTAAGAAATCTGTTCCAATTGTTCCTTTGCTTGAAACATCTCAACAATGAAATAATGCAGACCACAAAAATGTTCCATCTAGTCAAAATTCATTGAAACTTTGCACACAGACAATACCGGAATAAATTAGTTTGCAATTAAAAATTTTTGTAACTAATTGCAGATAGGGAATACTGTGACTTCAACAAAATCTCATCCAGTCATTTGGTTTCCTCTAGGGTGAATTTGCACATACTAATCCTATTGGCTGTAAGGATTTACATTCATTAATCCTATTACTTGGAGAGGGCTGAATATATCAAGAAGACATGACTTGGCCAGTTCTTTGAAGTTTTTGCATTTTGATTTCGTGCATAAAAGTCTTCCCTCAGCACTGTTAATCCAGTGTATATTTAAGAGGCATTGATGAAGAACCTGAGGCAACAAAGCTCTTAACAGTACTGAAGTAGTGAGACCTTGTGTATCCTTCATTCCACTATCACCCTCCGTTCCAACACTAACACAGCACACTAAACCACTGGTTTCAATCTGTGGCCTGGAAATCCCTAAGAGGCTTAAGAAATACAATCTCAAAGGGGTCCACAAAAAGTAACTAAGAATTAATCTATTACAGGAGGCTTAAATTTGCTACACAGGTGTATATGATTCCTGTAGAAATTTTGTAGTGGTCCACAAACTGAAAAGCAAAATGAAATAAACCAGTAGCTGGTTTGATTCATGTGTCTTCACTATCTGTTTAGTGTATCCCTTGTTATCTACATCATCTATAAAATCTTGTCACAGAGACAGACAAAAAAGACAGGAGTGAAAAAAGAGATATATTTTAAAAAAATAGAAATGTAAGAGGCACTACAACAGAAAGCAAAAAAACAACAACAGCAAAAATCCCGCTGGATTAGCCCATGACAATAAGTTTAATGAGTTCCTTTCCGAGGAACTGTGGCTGACAACAGCTTCAGTGTAGGGCAGTAGGTCCTTGGAAGGACCCTTCCAGGTCAACGCAGCCATGAAGGCTGTCCCTCTGCCGCATGATGAGGAAGCATCAACAAAACAGATGCCAAGGCTAAGAAATCTGCTGTGGCAAAGAGGGGGAACAGCTCTTCTCACCACAGTGATTAACAAATCCAAGCACCAAGGGCTTGCTTGGATTCTGGTAAGGAACTGAAGAAAAAAAAAAGAAAAATGAAATCACAAAGACTGACTGAAACGAAAAATGGCTCATTTGGGTAGTTTTATGCAAGCTTTTGAAAAAACTTTTTATAACTGATGCCAATTAATAAATGAAAATGTAGTTCAGAAGCAAAAGAATGCTTCTGTTTAGAAAAAGTTGAAAACAAATATTGTTCAACATTTAAACAGACTTTTTTTTTTCCTTAATGAAAACCATTTTTTTGTGTTTATCCTAAATTCATAAGTATTTCCCTTATTTGTACAGTGGGATGAGTTCATCTGCTAAAAAAAAATAAAATATAAAAACAATCTCCCCAAATCTTAAAATAACTAACATTCAAAAAATCAGACCAAATTGTCATTCAGACATGAACTACATCCAAAGATTTAACAAAGGTCTAATACAGGAATGACCCAGTGCCTGGGAAAGAGCGGTCACCGGAACAGGCAGGATCTCTGTTGATCCCAAAGCAGAAGCACCCCAACAGCAAGCCCCAACAAGAAGTAAAGCAGCCTGCATGGTGTGGAGACTCTCCTATGATCGCCAGCCAGGAGAGGAAATCAGGAGACATAAAACACAAGGGAAACGCAGAGTTGCACAGCTCCTGTGACAGAGAGAGAAATCCCAGAGCTGTTGAAGCCGGCAGGGGATGCAATTCAATTTCTTTGCATTATCTGTTAAGAAAACATTGCCCAAAGGAAAGTGTGGGAGGAAGCTCTTGCCCCATGGCAGGAGGGCTGTGGGTGCAGTGGCTGCTCCATCACATGGGGCTGGCAGCAGGGAAGTGGTCCTGGGCCTGTGGCATGTGGCCCTTCAACACAGTGAGGGTGTGACAGAAAAGAGGGGGCTCAAGAAGTGCCAAATGGCAGAGAGGCGGCATATGCAGGCAACATGATGAGAAGTAGCTGGGTCATGAGTGGAAAATCTGCTCTGGGAAATGCTACCTCCGGGAAAGATGGATGGATTGTCCTGCACATGGGTGATGGGATGCAGGCTTGCGTTGGGAACCTCAGGAGCCCCAAGTTTTTTCCAGTGTCTGAAATGTTTATCCTGGGGACCAAAGAGGTTTGTTTTTTTCTCCATGTTCCTGTTAGGAATTCCTCTGTGTTTTCTATCCAAAAGTAAGAGTTTACAGAGGAAAATACATGAATGATCAATACATGAATGGGCAGACCAAGAGACACGGAGCTGGTGGGAGGTGTGTGTCCTCCCAGGGTTTCCTCCCAGCACCTCCTCGGGGAAGGAACATGGCTCTCCCAAGTGACTGGACACCTCCCAGCTGACCTTCCTGCTTTGGAGGACAGGATGGACAAGGCAGATGTTCCTCAGGTTGCCCCTTTGGGAACATGAAGCTGCACCTGAGGACTGGAGGTGTGATTTAGGAAGTCAGTTCATGTGTGTGCAGGTCTGGCAAAAATTCAAGTCTGCACAGAATTCAAGGTTGTAGTACTGAGCAAGGTACTGTAAAGGCTTGCAAGCAAGGCCACTCAAACCCAGAAGATTATAAAATAATGTCATAATATAAAATAATCTCCTGGAAGCAAATAATGAGTTGATGTGACTCTGCCTTTGGGTCTGACAGATGGACCGGTGGTGAGGAAACACACAGTAAAGTAGGTCACAGGTTTCCAAAAGACCTTTTTTTATTCCTTTAAGCTTATGGGAAAATGATAATTTATAAAAATCAGCTTGAAACAAGGCAGTTGTTCTGATAATAAAACCTCAAAAGAGTATGGAGGGCTCTGTCATTACAGTAATGGGCCCCACATAAGTGCTTCATCCAGAAGACTATACATCACTGCTACTTACAATGTGCTGAAAAGATGGGGCAAGAAGAGAATGAATGACATCTGCTACAAAAATAAACCACAACAGAAATGGTGTCTAGAGCTTTTATATTTTATATTATAAAATCCTCCATTTTGGAATTCAGTTAAGCCAAACATGCATTTTTCACCTCCTATCATCACCTCAGAGTGCCACTAAAATGGAGAGACCTCAGTGCAACCTGCAGGTTGAGTCTCCCACTGGCGAGGCGGCTGCCCAGCCTCAGAGGGTCCCGTGGCTGTCCCTCTGGAGCGTGCCCAAGGCGCCCAGCAGCCCTGTGCAGTGGTGGAGGTCCTGCTACCACGTGTACAAGCCGCAGAGAGAAGCAATTTCCTGCCTTGTTTAAAAGCACAGAGGTGGCCAGCACGATGCTGAGGAAAAGCAAACACAGCCTCGCCTGGCACAGTCAAAACAAAATTTGGTCTCATGCCTCTTTTTTTTCCCCTCTGCCCGTGCTTGCAGCCGGGCCATACTGCTGTGAAGGTCGGAATGTAACAAACTGCTGCAGAGTTTTGCTTTGCTCAGGTTTTTTTTTGTTAGATTCATGTAAAGCAAAACACTTTTTCTTGGATTGCTGCGTGTCTGCCTCAATTGCTGCCTGCTTTCCCCATGAACCCCAGCAGGTGAAAAATTGCTCTCGGCTTAATCATTAAAAGCTGTTCAGCCATGGAAGTGGAGGAAAAGCAGAGGCTGAACTGTGGGCAGGGCATGCTGCTGGGGAGCCTGGTCAGCAGGTAAAGGGGGACAGGCCTGCTCGGACCTCCGACCAGTCCCAGCCCACCAGGACCCAGGAGAGCCAGTGTCCCCAGTCCTGCCTGGGCCACACTCCCTGCTCACGGGGCACAGTGATGTACCCAAGCAAACGGATCAAGACAAAATGAGTGTGGGTTCAGGCTCCGAGCCAGATTGTTTCAGTGCTGCTTTATAGTGTTTGCACTGGTCTAGCAGCAAGGAAATGGGAAGATGTGCAGTGGCAGTCACGATGGAGTTTCATTCTGTTATCAGGTACCATATAAACTAGGCACAGGTTCTCTTGCTAGGCTGCACCCTCAGTTGTATGTATGACTGATTCTGATTTGTGGCCATTTAAAATGTCTCTTGCAATTGCTCATCTTCAACAGCAACAAATTTTTATTCAGAATTTATGCAGTGCTTTTACAACTTTCACCCAAAGTAAAATAAATGCAACAGCTGGTGAGTCTGTAGCTGAAGATGGTGCTAAAAAGAAGAATAAAGTATCTCTGAAATGAAATATCCTTTCCAGTGCATGCATTGGGCCCAACATAAAAGACACAACAGAATGTTTAATTTAAAAATAATTTATTGGTGAAATGTTATCAAAATCCCAATGAAGACAAATAAATCCACATGACACTGGGAAAAAGATCAGCTGGTAAGGATGAAAGCTACAAACATAACAATCTGCAGCCGAGGGAAGAATTACACAAACTGGAGTATATTAGCAAAGCCAAAGTGAAATGCTCCCTCCATAATTTTGTATTCCAAAATAAAATTATTTGAGGTTAAAATGCTGATGGGTGCAAATATTTGTTCCTTTCACAAGAAGCAAATACTGGATATTTGACTGTGAAACACTGCCTTGGTCTCATGCTTCTGCTACCCTCCATTCTGCAAAAGCACCAATTTACATGCAAGGAGCAGAGAAAAGTGACATTTTTGGGGTATGTTGACTGAATTTAACTAACACTAGGTTTATATGTTTCTCCTTATTAAGGCAAATTGGGTGGCTCCTTGGTTGTTCTAAATCAGAAAGCTGTGAATACTGTTTTGTTTTATTTTTCTGGAAGGAAGGTCTGGATGAATGAGAAGCAAGAAACAAAAAAGGCTGACAGAAAAGTTTCTTCTGGATCAAAGTTCACCCCGATACTGTTCCAAGAGGACAGATGGGCTTTTGGCTGGGGACCTTGCCAGAGGTCCAGAGACTGCACTCAGAGACCTTACCTCCAGTGGTATGATTTCTCTTGCTCCCAGGGAAGTAGGATTTGTATGACCTTGTAAATGAGCAGAACTGGGGAAAAGGTGCCTGAATCCATTGCTGATCTCTTCTCTGCTTGTAGCATCCAGTGAGGTCCTGTATTTTGGGTGGCCATTTTACATTACATGTTTTGCTCTCTACTTTGTGGATGTCTCAGTGGAGAAGAGTCAGAGTCTCAAAGAAAATTATTTACTCAGTATTGCCTTTGTTACCAGAGGCATGAAATGCTAGATGTCTTTGAGGAGACCGTGCTGTCACAAAGTCTCCAGTCTACACTTGAGAGAAGGTTTTAATTTTGCATGAGGCACAACTGCTTAGTGAAGCATCCCATAGCTTGCGTTTTGAAGGACACACTTTGTTTTAGCAGTAATGACCACAGAGTTATGAACAACATTTCCAACTCAGTTCATGCACAATCAGACACAATTGTATTTAATCAATTAATTCACTCCTGTGTGAACCAGGGCTCCAATCTGGTCAACATTTTTTTTCCTATACTGTAACAAATTATTCCTATTGACTGTATAGAGTGTGCCAAAGTTTCTTATGCTCTGATTTATGTGAAACAATGAGCATGATTTTGTCTGGTTGAGGTCACTCAGCTATTTTTCTTGTACTTTAGCATATGCATTAATTCCCATTCTGTACCAATTAGCACAGAGCAAGCAGAATCCAGCCATAAAGGACAGGTATTCTGCTTCACAGCATTCACTTCAGCCAGACTTTTCTTACACAGCTTCTTAGTTTTTCAGAAAGGACACCCCGTCAAAAACAAACAAACAACAAAACCCACCCTGGTATGATGCTTTCAGAACAGCAAAAACACTGACAAAAAGAAGAGTTTCGCAGAGCATATGACTTCCAATCAAAGTAGAAGGGGTTTGTTCTAAAAACAAACTGTCTAACACTATTGAAAAAAAAAAAAAAAAAAAAAGGCACTCCACACCTACCTCTTGAAACACAACTTAACCAGTCCTAAGAGGTAGTAACTCACAGGAGCAGCTTTTCAGCCAGGGTAAATCAACAGCTCTCTACTACAACATTGCTGATTTGTGCCAGCTGAGCTATTTATGGAGCTAATTGGGCTCAGCTGTAAAAAAGAGGAAGTTGCCATTGACTTCATAACAGGAGGGTGAAATGAGAGGAATACAAATTGGTTAAGGAGGGGGTCCATAAAGTTTCTGGGTGATTAACCCTGTTTTTCTCAGGGAGATTTTCTTCTTCAGGTAGGCTGCGTTACTATTGCTCTATTATAAGAGTTTACAATAATTTTTCAACAGTAGATAATACTCTAGGCTAAAAAGAGTAAAACAAGTTGTTTTCTATGAAAGATCCTCAGTTTAGAAGTCAGCTCTCTACCCTTTACTTGGCATAACATATCCTGTCTGGTGGCCCTTGGGACCTAATAGAAAACCCTGCTTGTGTAGCTAGATTTTTGTGCAGTAGATGTTTGTGAAGAAGAGAAAGCTAAAAAATGCTGAAATTAAAACTCTGGTTGCAGCATAGCAAGGTGCTTATGGCAGAGAGATGAGCCCATCTGCTGCACAGAGAGAAATGTCTACACGAGCTAACCAGATCAGGCTATGTGCCATTGGCACCATTTCCACCAGGGACTGTGTCCTTTCAGTATATATAAAAGTGTTAGAGCCAGATGAGTAGAGGCCTGCCTAGACCTAGGGAGACCTAGTCTGGAGCTAGTAGGGTAGATTTCACTCTAGGAGAGAAATGGGACCCCACTGTAACTGGGATCTAGCTCATTAGGAGAAGACGGTGCTCATCATAGCTTGTGCAATGCAAAGAATGAGTAACAGAAATCTTCTCTCCAAAGATCTATTTTTGAAAGAATGTAGTGTCAGTAGCTAAAGTAAGCCTGGGAAAAACTCTGGTTTTATCCCCCAAAACAATAAATCTTAAAACAAAGAGCTGTAATTTATCTAAATCTGTGGTTGGAGTTTGGTTTCTTTTATTAAATAAACAGCAACAACTACCTTTCACTACAGTTTCCAGTATACCACCCTGCTGGAACATAAAGTCTGACCAAAGTAATCTTTTGTCTGTTTCTTTTATAAACATTACTTTGCATAAAAGTAAAAAAAAATAAAATAAAATGTAAAAGATAAGTTAATGACACACTATGCTGCAAGCATTGAGCCTGAGCAGTTTCTGGAAGCTGAAGTTCATTGAAATAGCAACATGAACTACCTAATTTCAAAGGTGCCAAAACCTTTCTCCCATTATTAGGGTCAAATTTTCATCAAACCTTTTCAGTAAAATTGCTATTTTGTTGCAAATATGGTATGTGCCTACTTCTGGATCTGAGAAATTATGTAACCGAAGGGAAGAGCTCTGTTTTTTCTGCTGTTTTTGCTGAAGAGCCAGCCAAATGGTGATGCTGTGGTGAGATGAGCAGCTGTGAACCACAGACTTTAAACGTATTATGTTATTAGCAGTCCACATCTATCCTCACCATTCTTGATTAAATTTCATTCTTACCTTTGGAGACATTTCCAGATGTCACTGATTGTCTTGTCCTTGCTTTCCACATTCATTACAGTAGTGAAGTGTATCAGGGGCACGGACAGGCTTTTCATCTCTTGTGATGGAAAGTGTGGTGTAATTACAAGCGATTAAGGAAAGACATTCCCTTAGTGGGGCTGAGGGTCTTGAATCCCACTTTTAGGCATTCATCTCCCAATTTTCACAACTTTTAGGATGCTACAAGGAAGATTGATAGATCACAGACAGCTTTGCTGGCTGCTTACTCCACACTGGCTTTTTCCCAAGGAGGAGCAGGTGGCGCTTTTGATGTTACATAGTGAAAAAGAGAAGCCTGCAGATGAACCTGGCAAGGCACAAGTAAATTGCCTGCTAACAGATTCATGTTCTCCATGCATCACTTAGACGCATGATAAGGAGAAATGCAGGATAGGGTTGCAAAGTGGCCTCTTATCAGGTTATATCTCCTACTGATATCACAGAAGGCCCCAACTTATGAGACTTCAGCTAATTTGTCCTTGGTGATGTATTTCTGATGAGGTTTAAATAGTGTATTCCTGGGGTGAGCTGTTCTGCACACCTAACGTAAGTTGGACACGCTGTGATGGGAGGACACCTGCCCATGGTGTTTCTTCTTATGATGTTAGAGAACACATACTGGGGTCATAGGACTGTTTAAGTTTCAGAGTTTCCCATTGCACTTTATGGAATAAACATATCTAATTTTATTTCAAACAAGAAATGAGCCTGAAGAGGATTTCAACTCCAGATGCCCCTGTGGCAAAGATTAAACACTAGATCACTACACCTTAGTCTGGGCTCTTCAGACAGCCCAGATCAAAGTACCCCCAAACTGTGAAGCCATGAAGTTTGACCCAGGAATCTGATCTTCTGCTCCCAGACAGGATTTCTACACCGGTGTAATTTCTTTGACTGGCTGCAGTTCTTTTCTGTGAAAAAGCAGATTAAAAGAGGAGGAAGGTCCTGATTCTGAATGCTGTGGTTTGGGTAGGTATTTGTCTCCAACCTTTTTCTCACAGCTTCCTTTAAGACCTCTGTGGCCATTCTACCACTGGTGGGAAATCTGCACACATTTCCAAGAGCAAGATTTGGCCTCATGAGTTTTATGAGACTGGGCTAACAATAAGTGTCTATTTTAAATCCTATAGCCAGACTAAGAACAGTCCTTATCATGCTAGTTATGATAGCAAATCTGCATACATACAAGTCTTAGATGAGGGACCAAAATTCTGTTTTGCTTCCCAGAATTTCCTGCTACTCTGAAAACCAACAAAATACATGCATTGGCTGGGAGCTATGCCCAGATCCTGGCTGCTCTGCACTACCTCCTATCATCTGAAGACTCAAATGGCCCTACAATAACCCCTTAATGCTCTGCAGAAAATAGCATGTAGTACAATGGAACGGCCATTCTTACTGAAAGAGTGAGAAGACACTAAAAGGAAAAAATAATGGTGATTGATAATGTAGCCAGTGTTGGAAGACAACATGAGCAACCACTTCTCCTTCAGGACATGCATCTAGTCACAGAATATCATACTGCCTTTCTCACATCACCTGGAGAAGCCAAGAAAACACTCTCCTTCCCCTCAAGGCACAGGATGACCTGACCTTCCCATATTACGGTTGCCCACACTATCCAGTTTCTATGTGTAGTGGGACTGCCTTCGCTACCAGTTCAGCAAGCTGACCTTCTGCAGAGCCCCGGTTTCTACCCTTCAGGAGAACACGTGACACCAATTTGTCAGTGTAGCTGGTACCCCACCACCTACTCCCTTCAGGCTTTTGCCATCTGTCCCTGGTGATTTACTGCACCAGAGGGTCTCAGGAGGCCCCATAACTCTTTCCCCTGAGGTCATGAAGGGAGAACATCCCAAAAGACGGAGGGGGTGGATTTTCCCTTTGATTGTGAGACACGGATAATACTGCCTCAGTTTACTGGTACTGCACTGCCCAGGACCAGTGATGAGGGGAAAAGTACCACAGTGACAAAAAGCTCTTCCTCATCTGCAGATGGAACCATTCTCAGAGCTTGGCCACCCTGGGGGCAAGGATCAGAAAAAGGACCCAACAGACATCCACCAGGCAAACCCAGCACCAGGTTACCATTTCCTAACTGGTCTTTTCAGAAAGCCCTCATAACCTTGGTACTGGACAGGACTGTTGGGGACCCAGTGTTAGGAGAATTGAGTGGGGCCTTTTCCTGCCTGACAGTAAAATCTATTCTAATTATAACTTCCTACATATGAAGGGCAGGGAAAAGCTTTTGCCGCTTGAAGTTAGGAGTGAAAAATTAGCTGGTGGGCTCTGAGCGGGTAGACACAAGGAACACCTGCTGTAGGAGGCTTTTGCGAAAGCAGAGATGGCAGGAAAATTGATGACAACCTTGCAGCACACGCCTAGAGGAGAGACTTAAGGATGAGTCTGTGATCTGTGTTTTGGAAATTGCAGAACATGCAGCAAATTCAGCATCACATCTCCAACCAACCTTGGAAGGAGGTGACAGTCCCCCTGCTCAGTGGGAGGAATCATGTCACCAGGATGCATGTCCATACAGCTCTTCACACCTGAAATCTCTGCAGAGGCTCCTTTTCCTCCTCAAGGCTTCCAGGGGACCCAAGGGAACAGACATAATGTTTTTCCATTCTATACACAAAATGAATTTTTCACTCAGAAATATTCCTTGTTCTTTTAAAATGCTAATGATAAATCCAGAGGTTGGTACATTTTTACATTCACATTTTCTTTTAAAACATTACAAGGAAACTAAATTTTTTTTTATTTTTTTTTTTTAACCACTTTTCCTTTGGACAGGTTTCTACTTTGGAACATACAGAGTGGAGTGAGGAAAAGAAAATTAGAGCCCCTCAGTGTTATTCATTCTATTGCAATTAAAGGTGAGAAACTAAAGGAACAGAAACAAAACAAACAAACAAACAAACAAATTTGAAATATGAAAATATTTTGAATCTTTAAAAAAATTGATAAAAGTCCATAACTAGTCTGATGTAGATTTACCATGATGTCAAGATATTACCAGCAGATTGGAAAAAATACTTGAGAAATTTCCTCAGTGGAAAAAAACAATAATTTTCCAGTTTTTACTATTACATGGGTATTTATCAGCTTGGCCATATGAATTTCAAGCAAGGAAAGGAGGCACACACAACATTAGTAGTTTTCACAGCAGTCCCAGATGTCATTTTTAGCTGACATTTCAGAATATTTTTTCAAGGAAATGTGTCCAAGTATTTACTATCCTAGACCAAGGAAAACAGAGTTTCTGTACAAATCAACAGTACACCGGGGAAAAAACCTGAAACATCTATAGTTTTTCTCCTTATGTCATGTATCACCCCCAGATTGGAAGCCAGTTGTGCAGTGCTTTTCTAGTGGTGAGAGCAGGATATTGGGTTTCAGGACTCTTGGGTTAAATTATCGAATCTGCCATTGATTTGCAGTGTGACCTTGGACAAGTCATTTAAAAGGAAATATGTAATTATTAGTTTCAATTGGCCAGGCTCATTTACTGTCCATGGCTTTACAATAATTGCTACTTTTTATTAGAATGGTTAGGAGGGAGGCTGTCTCATTTTTTGCAAACACTTTTTCTTGTTTTGAAGGGTTTGAGTTTTTTTTTTTTCTCTCTTATAATGTATGGAATACCTAAATGGTCCAACAGAGAAAACTAATAATCTGGATTCTACAAGTAGTTTTGTGTATACTGCAAGCTATATTCATAAGTACTCAATTTGAATAGCATGTCTTCAATTAGTATAGTACATAATTGCATATGTACATTGTTGCATGATCAGTGTTTAAAGGAAAAATAAAGGAAAGACAAACTGTACAAATACATGACAAGATGAGAAATATTACTCTATCTAATAATTTAAATAGAGATAATAATAATAAAAAAAAAAATCCAGGGATTTTGGAGTGAGGGGAATTAATTATAAAAGGCTTCTTTTTTTTTGGCAGATAATTTTGTCCAAAGTGCATTAGCAGGAATCATCTCCAGGCTTTTGTAAAAATATAAACTTTCCAATAGTTCTAAATAAAAGCATTTTCTGGATAAAAAGTGTGCCCACAAGTGTGTTCAATCACTTGGTTAGTTTTATTTAACACCATAGCAGTGTTTTAAAAATAAGAAATATCCTGGTTTTCACACCTTAAAACAGGTATGTTGAAAACAAGATAAAAATATTTGAGGGGATTTCCCACATATTCTTATTCTCTCTGACTCGTCTTTTGACTTTTCCAAAGTATTTCAAGATGGAAATTCTAATTCTGAAAAGTGTCAGGGGGCAATATTTATATTTTAAACAATATGATTAAAAGGAATTTTAAAGTTAAGGTAGTCCATAAGTTAGTATTTGTTCTATCTTTTCTATAGCCTAATGGAAGCATGCAAAATAAAGTGTAATACTTGTATGTCCTGTGGAATTATTTATTTTGAAGCTTAGGTATAGTTTATAAAGTGCTTAGAGATCCTCTGATGAAAATAACTATGCAACTCTGATGCAATAACCATGTTATCATCATCATCATTGTTATTATTGTGAATATCATTATTTTTATTCCCCCCAGTGAAATAAAAAATCAGTTTTTAAAGATTACAACAGCTGCAGGGAATGTGCCTCGATAACTTCTCTGTGTTTTGTACTGTTGCCAAAAGAAGTTTATAAAACGCTGCAGGAGTAACCACGCTCCTAGCTAATGGGCAGGAATTTGCTTGGGCTGTCAAATGTTCACTCGGTATGACCAATAAAACTAACGGGTACATGGTGCAACATTTTTCTTTCAAGGGATGCATAAAAGTCTTTATATAAATGCCCTGGGATTCACATTTTTAACCTCAGACAAACATTGGTAATTTGTAGGGGTGTGTGAAGTGCAGTTATTACGGGTAATGTGTGGACTGTTATGGGTGATGTCTGGCAAAGGACATAATGAAGAAGTTCCCTGTCATGAAAGCACTAGCTCACAGCATGTTACTAACCCTAAACCCAGGCTGTGGGAGTGACCTAGGCCACAGCTGCCACAGTAGCTCCGGCTCACCAGGGACTTGACGGTGGTTTCGTCTTGCACAGGGGTAGATGTTGCTGTCCTTTGGAGGAAAACAGGTCTTGAATACTCTTGTAGAAGTTAAGAGAGCACAGAATTTCCCAGGAATTCTACCCATAAACTCTTTGCGCTGTAAGTGTCACATCCTGGAATTCTCACTTGAAATTAACTGTTACTTGAGTGGACATTTATCTGACAAGTTAATCCAGTCATTATTATTTGGGAGGAAAAGGCAGTATAGGACTGAGGGTATGAAGAAGTAAAGATGACCAGAAGTTAGGGCAGTAATCTGAATCTTGAACATTGGACTCTGCTCTGCCACAGACTCACCATACAACCTTGGTCAAGTTCCTTAACCACCGGTACACAAATTGTCCAAGTGTAAACAGGGGCTAAAAACACTGCCCAGCTTCCCTTCCAAGTGAGGATCAATCCAAGGCACTTTTAAGGAGTTCAGACAAACCCCTGCGATGTGGTACCCTCACCAAGTATATGAATCAGAGGACAGTCTTGAAAAGGGGCCAGCGGGATTTGTTCACATGAAGGAATGTTTAAATGCTGGCAGATGAAAAATTCTCCTTCTCTTTTGAAATTAGATGTCACAAACAACGGGAAAATTAAATCCATTTCTCAGGATATGTCCCTGCCCAGGAAATTCATCGGAGGGGTGTTTCCCTGATAAGAGCTTTCCCTGGGAAGAAACTGAGTCTGCCTTTTGTAAGGCACTCTGAAAATAATTCCCAGAATCCAGATCCTGTCAAAATTATGTGAGAACTCTAGACATTTTACTATCAAAATATTTTGGCTTCAGAAACAAGCAAATCTTTCTGCCTCACTATGAAAAGATGCAGGGAAATTAATTGATTGCTCACTCCCACTGTCACTGTCTGGCACAGAGAAAATAATTCCATTTCCCTCTATCATGAGACCTCACAGGCTCCTGGCACCTCACCCTGTGTTCCAGCCATTGCCTCCTGCCTCCCACTGAAAGACTCACTGGCCAGATGAGACACTTGCTGGAGCATTTCCCTTTTATGCCTGAATTTCTCCTGGTAAAATTATGCCCCACTGGCTCTATACAAAAGCCTTACTGGGGACATAGATTATACACTTGAATGTAACCTCTTGAGTTCAGCTGTGGTGATGGGACCTGGAGGGAGTGCCATGAATGCTCTGGCATCTCACCTAAACCAGCATGTGGGAGCACAGCAAGGGCAATGCTAGCCCCCAGAGCTCTGTTTTCAATCCTGGTATAGTGTTAGCATGTACCTGGTTGAGCTTACCTGTGATGTGGCCTGCCCAGCATTGTCTCATAAATAATTTACACATTTCAGATTTGTTTTGACACTTTGACATACTATTTTGCTGGTTTCAGATGTAAGATTTCTTAATTTCTTGTTACCGATTGAACATTTTTCATTTTTAACTGAAGCTTAGAGCTATAGTTACTCCCAAATTCTTCTGTTTCAGATAGCATAGCCAGAATTTTTCTTCTGAAGTCTTGTTTCAAAAAGTCCCACTGGGCTTTCCATGACAAAATTGTTTCCAGCAAGCACCTTGTAACATGTGAGCTCTGCAAGAAGCAGGGAGTGCACCAGCCTGATTCTGTCCTCTGGGGCCACTACCCTATACCAGACCCAGGAGATCAGCACAGACATCAGCTCTGAGACTGTGTTTGACACATCCCTGTGCTGCTGTGGGTATTGATATGCAGGGATGGGCTTGCTACAGGGCTGAAGTGTAGGAGAGGAGTAACGCAGCACTTGTGCAGCCCACAGCAGAACATGTTCTCACCCAAGTGACACCAGGGCAGATGCAAAACCCACAAGCTAAATCCAGACTTTGCAAACCCTCTAAGTTTCTGTACCCAAGGCCTTGAAAAATCCCAACTTTTATTCACCTGCTAATACCACTGCTGTTTCCAAGAGTTAGCAGGCAGCTGGAGAGGATTTCTGAGGCTGCAACCTGCATATTGGCCCAGAGATGCTCACCAAAAGGTATCCAAAGGGTCCTGGTTCCCTGAGGAGTCAGGATGATGGCACTCCCCACACAGCCTCAGGACCACCCTTGACTACCAAAAGTGCTCTCAGCACCCTCATTCATTTGGGTGTGAGCACCGGTGAGTCTTCCACTCAGGTCTGCTTCCAATCACCGAGCTCTGCTGAATAAAGGCTGCTCACATCAATGTGAGTCAGGGTTGGCCAGGGAAGAGTGCTTGAGAACTTCTCTCCATCCAGGAAAACACTTTTAATATAACAAATCTGGCTCCCCACAGCAAGCAGCTAGCCCATGGTGGAGGAGAGAGGAGGGGGACAAAAGCAGAGGCTTCTTCAGCAGCTACTAAAGCTGGTTAATAGGAACTACCCTCCCGTGTGGCACTTTGCACTCTCTGGCAGGTTGGAGCCAAAGTGAGTAAGCCAGGTGGACTGTCCAGCAAAGCTCCACACTGGTGTGATAAGGGAAAGAGGTTTGTATCATGAGGTGCTGCAGTTTTGCCCTGTGCCAGACAAGGGCAGCCTCACGCCAGCACCTTCTGTGAAGCCATGACAGAACTAAGAGCCTAGAGAGTTTATGGAAGGGCTGGTTCCAGGCCCAGATTTGCTCTGATCTGAGTTAAATCCCCAGCCCAATATTAAAAATCAGGTGGTCTGCAGAGTGATTCCTGCCCGGCAGGATGTGAGTGAGCTCTAAGTCAAGTCCTCGAGCTCCAGTTCACAGGGTAAATCCTGCAAAGCCAACAGCTTCTTCAGCTCAGGGCTCAGCTCTGTCTGCTGCCAGCCTGCAGCCGGGCAGAGGTGGGCAGGCGTGGGCAAGGGGCTGCACCAGTGGACGGTTGCCAGCATGGGGCAGGGACCTGAGTAAAGGCCACAGCTCCTCCCTGAAAGGCAGAGACTAGACAGAAAAATGTGGCCAATCTGCATAGAAAGGTGGTACTTAATTCCTGTCTGTTCCACAGTTTTTGCTTGCTTTCTGGAAGGGCAAGCGATGCTGGCTCAGGGACTCAGTCCAGAGGTGGATATGTTCTTTGTAATCAACCATTAGTTCTTAGGTGGTGCTTCTCACCCATCAAACACAAGCTGCTGCCTGAAGCTTAGGGGCCAGTAGGATTTTTCTGACTTTACAGAGGGTGGGGAGTCATCCCAGCCAAAGTGACTTGGACAACGTCACCTGCTGGAGCATGGGACCACTAGAGAAGAATACAGATCTTCCAAGGCCTGATCAAGTGATACAGCCTCTAGATCCATTTACATTTTCAATTTGTTCCTAAATAAACATTAATATGGGATCTCTTGAACCTAATCAAGGTTTTGGCTGGTGATTTGATTACCAACCCTCATCAGGAAGCTGAGTCACCCCCAAGATACTGATGCTCCACCAGATTGAAAGTTCAGCACTTGATCTTGGCCATCTAATATCCGAAGGCAACAAGCATCTCCATGGGACTTTCCATCCCAATTCCAGTGGCATGCTGGGCACGTTGTATCAGCTGGTTATTAAGAGCAGAAAGGTGTTGAGATAAAGTAAGGGACTAACATTTAGGTGGCTAAATCTGGGTGAGTGCTGTCCAACCCCAAAAGCATTGCTACTGTTATTTATAAAGATTTTTTTCTCATCAGCTGAAGCAGAATGATAAAGAATGTCCCATCTGAGCCAAACTCCTACTGGCCACTGTTTTATCAAGGTCTAGAGAATCTTTCATTTTAGATATACAAATATTTCGTGGCTTTTCACTCAGGAGCTGGACTTTATCAACAGGTCACCTCAGTGGGGAGATAAGGCAGCCCCTTCTCTTGGCGCCCTAGTAGGAGTATCACAAATCAAGGTTGGCTTATATGTCCATTAAAAATCCTTCTAAAGTGGTTTTGACCTCAGCACCTTTCCAACAACTCTGTAGTTCAGAGGACTCTTGTGCTAACAGAGGAAATGGAGCTTTTGCAGCTCTAGCACAGATTGAAGTATAGACGTAGCGATACACCCTTAAAAATATTTTTACTGCCTTTCACATAAATTTATATGGTGGGACCTCATAAATTTGTTGTCACTCCTGTGCCCACCCTTCTTACACCACCTTGCAGCATGCAGCCCATCTCTAGAAATGGGCTCCTTGTTCCAGCAGAGATGGAAGTTTTAGGTCAGAGAATAATTTTAGGAATCTTCAGTGAGTTAGGCAAATTGTTTCTGTAAAAAAAAAAAAAAAAAAAAAAAAAAAAGAGAAGGCAAAAGTAAAGAATAAAAAGGAAAAAAATAAAAAGGGGAAAGGGAAAGGAGAAGGAGAAGGAGAAGAAGAAAGAGAAGGAGAAGGAGAAGGAGAAAGAAGGAGAGAAGGAGAAGAGAAGGAGAAGGAGAAATTCCTCTCCTTCCCCCAACTTCAAGACTTGAAATATTTTTCAAAGCAAATAGTAAAGAAATTTCATCCTCATTTGAAACCATAGGATTTTTTCAGAACTGTACTTATGAAAGGTAGTATTTCAAACTCATATATCATCTTTTGAAAATACAGACATGGCTGGAAATCTTTTTAATGTTGTGCAGTTTGAGTCCCCAAAACATCTCAGAGATGTTTCTACACAAAAATTTTTTCCTTGTGAGCTCTGGATGTGAGACACTCTGTCTTCCCTTCGTGTGGCGAGGAGGGGCGGTAAGGCATGGTACCAGTACCGGTACCAGTGGGACCAGTCTGTGCACCCTGATGCAGCTAGTGGGGAGAACTGCAGGCATGCTCAAGGCCACGAACCCGCTCTCCTCTGTGCTGCCAGCAGAGGGAAATCAGCCCAAGAAGAAAATCATGGGCTCATCCTGATGAAATTAATATTAGAGTTCTCATACTCATTTTAGCAGGAGACCTTCACGCAAAGTCTTTGGTTTTAGTAAGATACAGCTGGACAGAGATTTCTCTGCAGTTTCCCTCCTTCCTTCTCTTTTTCAGCAGCACATCTTCCAAGAGTCAGCTCTCTGTACTCAGAAGTTAGACTCAAGGTGTTAGGACAAAAATTCCTTCTTGAGGAGGAAAAACTGATTTTGCACTAAAAAAATAAAAAAGTAACTCAAGAGCCTGTAGAACACAAAAGAAAGTTACTGAATCCCCCCCACTCTCTCACATTCCAAGGAAAAGAAAAGGAAAGGAAAAAGAAACTCCTATCAGATCTGAAGTGGAAAACTTTGGGGCATTTTGAAGGCTTTCTGAGCAAAAATAGTACACCTCCTAAAAAAGAACGTGCTTTCCTCAAAATGTCAGTGCTGGCAAACACCGAAGTCCCACCGGCTTTCCTGAGGGAGCAGGTAGGGGGGTACAACCCAGCAGTCAGCCTCCAGGCTGCAGGCAGAGAGGCTGGGCAGAGGGGTGGCAGCTCCAAGGGCCCACCACACGGTTTCTGCAGGGGCAGGGGAGCTGCTGGTCCAGGGCAGCTGCCAGCTACCTGAATGCGAACATTCAAACAGCCTTTTGCCTTGCTCCTCCTTGCAGCCACAGGGAAACGGGCAAACAAGACTTCTCCTGCTGTGGTCCTGCTGGGATCACAAAGATATGTAGGACAAAGAAGAAAACTTCAGCCTTATTGATATCACTTCATCTGGGTAAAACACCATCTTCCTTCTCTGTATGTATGTACAGATAGTCCCTCCATATTCATATTCCTCTATAGAAAACACTGTGGCTTGGAAAAAGTTCATCTTGTCTGCTGTCTGTCCAAGTATTTCCTTACTCCATTAATAACAATTATGAGTATGTTTACATAGCAGCAAACGTTCGCAAAATGCTTTACCCATGAATACATATCCTAATTACTCACAGAAAATTATTTCTTTACCCAAAATTAGCCCTTTTTGTTTGCCTGACCCGCTTCCAATCAGATCATGATTACTGCAAACTTAATGAATGCTTCGCACAGGCACACTTCATCCTGTGGATAGCTGCTAATTGTGTGATTGCTGTGAATTTCACTGCATATTCTGCATTTGCTTTCCAAAATCAAAGCACTTTTGACTGGACAAATAAATCACTGGTATATGTCTGTTATATCATGTTTTTCTTACAAAAAAAAAAAAAGGCAGATAATTTTGAATTGAAAATTGACTTTCCATAACTACCATAACTAATCTTCAGGTACTATTCAACACTTGGCCAGATTTCCTGACTGTAAACCCCTCTTTTTTCCTCAACCACCCAATACAGATCCAACCACACATATACACCTTTATATATACCTACAACAGTCATGGGAAGAAAAAAGCAGAACAAAGCTCATCATGGGGTAAAGACCATAATAAAACTGGTTCACTTGCTAAAGTGAAATGCAATGTGTTTAATACCAAGCAGCCCTGAAAATATTCTAGCCAAAGGGCATCAGCATTTGGTGAGGTAGAGCATTGCTGACAGGCTGAAATTTGTCCCAGATCACGAAGCCAAGACTGAAACGATGTCTTTAAAGTCTCTCAGGGGATCCCACTTGTACATGCTACCCTAAAATCGTGACCCTGCTGCTGCCTGCACTTGCCAGCAGAGTGCCAGGTGTTGGCTGGGCAGGCTGCCTGCCTCGATCTGCTAGCTGTGTCGCAGCATCCATGGAGCAAGAGTTGCAGAAATGGGGCTTCAGTGGAGGGCACAGATCTTCGATTCCCCCAGAGGAGGGAGCTTTGAAGACCTGCTTTCCAGAGATTTTGAGCCTCTCTGTCTCCGTAAATTTAAAATGGAGAGATGTGGAGGGGTGAAAAGGGAAAGGGGGAGAAAAGAAGGGAATACACCCACATGGAAACATCACCTTCAGTGGTTACAGACACTGTTGGAAAGCAGCTCGTCTGAAGTCAACAACAGGCAAAGCCAGTGCTTCAAGGCCAGCATGTGCAGCAGAAAAATCCCCCACCGAGACACACGTGCAACCCCTCTGCATAAAAATCCTCACAGCTGCCAGCTTTCCACCACAACAGCTTTCATCTTGGCTTGTGCACATAAGGATGGTGCTGCCAGTGAGGGGAGGGAGAGAGCAGGAGCCAAACAGCTATCATTCCTCAAAACCCCTTCAAGCAAGGAAAAGGGGCAACAAGTGTGTCACACTGTTCCTGGAGGTGACCCAAGCCTGCCACCTTCTAAATGAAGTTGCACAGGACCAGGCTTGCTCCATTGAGAGAGCATCTCTCAGGGAGAGCAGGCGCAGGACAAAGCCTATTGTTTAGCTCGGCTTACACCATCTGTTCTTCTGTCCCCCTACATACAAACCAGCAGGCAGCCTGGGGGACAGTGCCACACCAAGCCTGGCAGGGCCCACGCAGGGCGGTGGTATGGAACAGCCCCTCGGCACATCTCCAGCCAGGGAGGGCACGAGGGGACGAGGCAGACACGGCGTGCGCGCTCTTGTGCCCGGCCCTCCGGAAGAGACGGAAACCGGCAGAGACAGGCAGCTAAGGGACAGGCAGGAGACAGGAACAAGGTCAGCACAAATGCAGGAACCCCGGTCTCAGCTGCAGACAAAGGTAATTCGACAAGCAGTTTTAAATTCCCAAGTGAGTAACGGTTTTATTGGGAGAACTCCCAGCGGGAAGTAAGCAGAGGCTCCAGGTCTGGCACCGCTCAGACAATCAAGGCTGGGTATTGTCTGGATTTGCAGAAGGAGACCCCAAGCTCAGGCTTTGGGTGGACAGGTGGAGACAAGCCTTGGGAACTGGCGACACCAGCATTGGGATGTCTGGCACGTCCCAGAGTGATTTAGATGCTTGTCACCAGGAAAAAATAGACTTTTCTTGAATTGGGCAAATACACCTTTCATCTGGACACTCACTGCTAAAAACAGGCAGCTTTTAGAGCAGTAAGGGGTTGGATTTACTGTAAAGCTGTATCCTCCCTTCTCCCTGTAAAGGCAAACACTCACGGCCATACAGGACCAGCACGTGGTGCCAGAGCAGCCACACAGCTGTGCAGCCCCGGGGGCTGTGCCAGATGGCAGTGGGATTAAACCCCCCACTCCCCCACCCAGGATTAAGCCCACCATTTATCAGCAGTTAATTATCAGATTACTGAGGGGCTGAGAGAGTCTTTTTAGACAGATAGCAAACTAGTCTGCTTGGCCTACAAACATAAAGCCCTTGGATTCATTTTGGGTCCAGTGCTATTTCCCAGGATGGCGAGAAGTGCAGATAATCACTGAAACTTGACAATTGTTCCATTTTTCACAGATTTTCCCACGAGAAAACAGTGTATGGGCTTTAAAGGTGTCCTTCCTTGAAAGGCCTAAAGTAGGACAGACACAAAACTGTTGATACTGAGGTTTTACTGAAAATATGGTTTACAATTAATAGAAAATTTTCATGCAAACTCTTTGCGTTCTTTGGAAAGCTTTGATTTTTGGTCAAAAGCGAATAAATAACAAAAATGGAATGGAAAGTTTTCCCTTCTTTTTTTTTTATTTTCCAGCAGAAAAGATCATTTGCAAGTGGTCTGGTGCTCCAGTGCCTACTGAGAGATGGAGCTGAACTTTGTGTCACTCCAGAAGGGAAGTGGCTGTGGGGCAGCAGAGCAGGCACTGCCCTGGTGGGAGGTCACAGAGGAGAAGGACAACAGAAAGGTCCCTGGGGCACCAGCATGACTCTGGGTGACATCAGAAAAAGGAACCAGACGGGATGCAGCCTGGTAGCTTTGTGGGACAAATCAAAATCATGTCTGGAAAATGGGAAAAAATGTCCAAAGTGTCTATGAAAAATAACGAGTCCCGCTTCCCACTCATTTTCTTAAGTGAAAGCCAAAAGTTTCTGTCACTGGAAAATAATTATAGCAAGTGTGATGCCATCTCCTTTCCCTGCTTTGTCCAGACCATCCACCTGAGGAGCTAGACGTCCAAAGCCAAGTAAAGACTTTACCACCCAGAAACTCAGTGTTCCAACACTTCTGTCCCTCCAGGCATATTTAACTAGTGGTCAGTTGACATCCTAGCTTGCAAAAAAAAAGAACAAACCAGCCTGGAAACAGACGTGCTCCAAACACCACAGGAAACCAAGATCTGGACCCCATTAAAAGACAAGAGGAGACGTTGTCCTGATTTTGGCAGCGTTAGCACTCAGATCAGAATGAGCACAGCCTCCACATAATCTGGAAAGAGTCACAGGCAAAACCCAACCTATCCCTAACTCTCACTCAGGGCTGTAAAGGATGAATCTCCTTATAACTATTTACTAAGTGATATCTTGCAGGACCCCATTGAGGAAATGGCTGTAAAATCCAAGCTACTGCTCCCCCATGTGAAATGGATGACCTTCAGGGTCTGCAAACATCCCATTTCTTACAGCAGAAGGCTGGGCAGAAGGGCTGTGAGAGTGATCCCATGGTCGCCTTGAAGCCTTGGCAATGATGCCCGGGCATGCAAGATGCGGTGGTACCCACAGGGTCCACAGCTGGGCCAGCCTCTTCAGGCAAAGCTCCTGTGAAGAAGTAACCCCTTTGGGGGAGGGGATTACTTCTACTTTGGTCTCTGAGGAAGAAACCTGGCTCAGCACAGAAGGAATATTTCCCATTTGAAATCATATTCTACTTAAAGCGGGAATAAGACACTCCCTGAACTCCAGTCTGTCCTTCTCCCTCTCCTTCCCTCCTTGCTTTTTTCTTCTCTTTTTTGATCATGCATTCCTATTTTCTGAAATATTTTTCACTGCAAAGCCACACAGCAGACCCATTAGCTGAGGTGCTGCTCCTGCAGACTTGGAGTCATACACAGAAGTAGCTCTTTGGTCTCTCTGGGCCAGCTGTCATTGCTGCAGGGTTGTGCAGGCTGAATCCCACCCCCCACAGTGCTGGTGGGCTTAAAGCATCCTTTGCTCCATTCAGCATCCTCCAGCCAGCCTGGGCACAGACAGAGACACATCCTTGCAGGAACAAGGACTCCCTCTGCAACCACAGGGCAGTGCTGGCCAGGTACATCCCATTGCTAATAAACTACCAGGGTTGTGATCAGGAGAAGTCAACATTTGGAGATTTCCCTACATACCAAGGCAACATGCTCAGCTATGAGGTGGGCAGGGGGCAGTGGATGGCAGGGGAGCTGCAGGGGGCCAACAGGCTCATTTCTGAGACACAGCAGGACCTGTCACGACTTGCAGGAGACAGCACCAACATTTTGCAGAGCAAAGGCAAAGTTTCAGATGAAAAAGGTGACTTGAACTGGCTGAGCATGACTGTCAGTCTGGAAGCATTTCAAGAATATACTGTGCTGAAATTTCAGTTGTTCCATGTGCAAGGCAGAGCTTCTATGCAGAATTCCATAAAATAGATTTAATCCTGGTTTAGAGAAAAATGTAGGTTTGGAGTCCACAAACTGCTTTGCAAACTCATGTTAATTCTATTGCCATGGTCATTTATGAAAGAATACTACAAAAGGCATTTAGAAAAGAAGAAATACTCCAATTAATTAATTTCTAAACAAGTCATTTGGGACTTTTCGTTCAAAATGGCTTTCCATTTTTTAAATGTCCTTGGGAATTTCATGCCACTGTATTTTTATAATTGAAAAAGTATGATGTGTTGCACAAAATCACTGCAGAAATGCTCTGTTTCACTTTCCAATGCTTTGCCTTTACTTCTCTATTTTATGACTCTTTAAGATATTAATCCGTCTTGCTCCAGACACAAACTTCTTCTTTTAACTGCTGAAACTTACATCAACCTGATTTGTCCTGCACTGTCTTCCTCTCACAATGCTACTAGCAATGTTACAACTACACTTAGAGATTTGTTCTGAGAGCAAGATCTCACTGCACTTGGCACCGTGCTGGCTAAACCTTACTAGCACTGGAGTTTGGTGCTAATGGGCAACCCAGCACAAAACAGAATCTGCCAGAAAAAAATGTTTATTTTATACAGCCAAATTTTGGAAATGCTGTCCTGGTGTCCCCTGGCTATTCCTTAAAAAGAACAAAAAGGAGGGTGGAGATAGAGCTTGGGGGGAATAATATAACAGCTATGGAGTAAACAGTTCGGAAGCCAAATATAATTGGCTGGTGAGTGCATATTGTGATTCACAAAGGGAAGGCTTTTTTTAAACTTCAGGAGCCACAGAGCAAGGACAGCCATGCAGTCATCTTCCGGTGCGAAACAAAAGCTCTGAGCCAGTGAGGTGCAGCACCAGTGTGCTGGGACAATGGGGACACAAAGCATTACCTCAAGCCTGCAACGTGCTACTTGGTGACTGGCCTGATGTTCCACAGCCAGGCTATTGCATTTAATATCAGGGTTCAGTGATTCAAGCCCTGTTCCCTCTCAGGAGCTCAGAGCACTGAAGATCATTTCTATTTGGGGAGCATACCTTATCTAAGTCCATTATTGCCTCTGCCTAATATAAACAGTGTTTCATTATGTACAAGCTCTGTGCATTGAAAGTTTTCTTAAACCAAGGAAATATGGAATAAATACCTCATTGTCTTGAGGACTTTATCACAGGGGTATGAAAGAAAACCAGTGTGTGACCGTTTTCCAGCAATAAAGTTCTTTCAGTCTCAGGAAGGATAGTTTTGATTTGTGAATTTATTGCTCTCACAGTTAGGACTTCACACTTGACCGAAGTAGCTGATGTACTGTCAAGACTCTGGTCTGGCATGCACTCTGCAAACACAGTCTGTTTGTTTGACATAAAAAGAAAAGAGGGGGATTTTTTCACCCAAGTTTCTACATTTTTAACTTTAAAAGATTTAGAAGTTTAAAACTTTTCACTTCAAAGCAAAAAAAAAAGAAGGTTCAACATCACCGATATATTTCACAAACTTGTCCCCAAACTGCCAAACTGCTGCTGTCAGGGGATATTAATTCTGTTCTTGCAAAAGTCACTGTTTTTGAATGAGAAATCACTGTTATGAAATATTGTTTGCTTTTTTCGTAATAAACAGTCCCTCAAAACTGACTGAATCTGAATTGCATGCTTTATTTCATTCAAAACTTCAGTGTCCCTTTTTTCACTTTCTGGATTGCCATTTTAGAAATGTTGACATATACTCAGAGGTGTAGCAGCGCAAAACTGCAGAACTCTCTGTGTCTCTGTGGTGGTAGAGGTCTGTCCTGCATGTACCCTGCTGCTAAATCACAGCCAAACCCATTGCCTACTTCTTTGCGCTGCCAAGGGGCAAGGAGGGTCTCTGCCTTTTCTCTCCCATCCTCTGTGCCTTCCTGATGGCTAAGCCCAAATTTTTGTCCCCTCTCACAAGGGTGTTCAGACATGAGGCTCACTGTCAGTCAGGAGCCCCTGATCTCCTGCATGACAGAACAACACGGGCACCCCCAGACCATTCCAGGTTTCACCTCCTGCCCACACCAATACATCAATCTCCTTGCCCAAACCCTGTCCCAGGCACCTTCCTTGCACAAAGCAGCACCAATGCTGAGCGCCCCTAGCAAGAGAACTGACACAAAGGCATTAAGCTCCACATCTCCCGAATAACTTAAGGGAGTTTCTGAGCACCCCTGATCATGAATCCAAGGCAGAGACTGTGTTGGCACTGCATGATGTCCCTTCAAGTCAGCAGGGAACCTCTGCCAATGACTGAGGGAGATGGCAAATTCTCTAGCTAAAGATTCATAGGTTCTTGCCTAAAACAACTGTACTCCAAAATGCGCAAGCCAGAATCTCATTTGTCTGAGTCAGACCAGAAATCAATCTCCTGAAGACACAGCTGAAGGGATTCCTGACCATCCAGCCCATCAGACCATGCCAGGATACCTACTAGGTGTAACTAACATTCTGCATACTTTGTCTTTTGCTGTGGCCTGCCTGACTCCAGCAAGAGTCATAAATCCAGCTCAGCACTGAGGAGGCAAAGTACAAATGGTCAAATGTATTAAACTGTGTCTGAGCTGGGGGCACTGAAATCCCACCCCAATACGGCAAGTAAGGTCTGTCTGTCAGGCCTCCAGTCCAAACAGGAATCCCAGCTGTCCAGATAGGGTTTTAGCTGAAAGATATATCTCAGTAGCGTTGAAAAACACAAGCAGTCCCTGGAGAGGGTGGAAGCACTGGGTGGAAAGTCTCAGGAGAGCTAGTCCTGCTGAGGACGGACTTGTGACATGAAACAACAAACAGGGTATCTGGTAAGTCTGGCCTAACACCCCAGGCACATATGAAGGAAGAATCACTCTAACCACGAGAATGGGACCAGATTAGTTGATTTCAATGGTTTATTGTAAGAAAGCTCTTTAGATTATGCAGATTAAAATCTTCATGGAAACACTTCTGGAGACTGTGTTACTCAGCTTCCTGCACAAGTCACTGCTTGGTCATGACTACATGGAATAGCAAACTTAGGAGAGGCAGGTTTATTAGTTTATTATTATTACAAGGCTGGAGAACTCATGTGCCTATATTGGTTTCCTCTTGCACTGGAAGAAAGTAAATCTCCACTTCAGAATCACCCACAAATGAAGGAAAAGAATAGCAGTTATGCAAGGGGTAGGTGCTCAGGGGAGCTTTTCCTCTCAGACCCTCCAAAACGTAGCCCAGGACTACCAGCCTGGAGAAGGGGAACAGCCAGGCTGCTGTTCTTTCTAGCTCTGGACCTCAACAGTTAAACTGAATAACCTAAATTATTCAGCTGCAGGATCAGGGAAGGAGTTAAGGCTTCTCATGCCAGCCTGGTCCTTAACACAGTCCCTTCAGCCTGGTGGTGCAGAAGTCAGAAGCTGAATGGCTGTGTTGAGGTTGTGTGTGATGGCAGAAGTTCCCACAGTGTGTACTCAAAGCTCTTCTGCGATGCCCCTGAGATTGTTCTTGGGAATAGAAACCCTTATTTGCCCACTGTGGTCTACTTGATGAAAAAGATTTTATTTTATGTGACTGTAATGTGCCCAGTGAGTCTAAGTATGTTGAATTGCACTGCTGTTTTCACCCTGAGCAAGGATTGGAAATTGAGCAATGAACACTAGAAGTAAAAACCCAATGCTTCATACTTAACATTCCCTTCACAGCTCCCAGCCTCTTCCAGATCCTGTGACCTTACCAGCCTATGCCCCAGCTCTCACCAAGGGCAGCCCTGGGCTCACCTGCTTGATCTGCCTTCCTCAGTGACACCCCAAAGCCTCCAAGCTGTACCAGCAAACCCAGCTTCAGCTGCTTCTCCAAAAGCACTGTAACATCATGAATAAAGGCAAACTCCATCAGCTCAACACTTCACTTTCCCCCATTTTTTCCCCTCCAGGCATCTCCTGTCTGCTGCTGTCTCAGCAGGGTTATACCCAGGGAGGGAGGCAATGTCTAGCTGTAGCCTTGCCAAGACCTCTGCCTGCAGCAGGGCACAGAGTTTTCCTCCACAGGGCACAAGGACATGTGGGCATGTCCTCTCATTGCAGCAGGGGACAGAGAAGAGGAACCACTCTCTGGAGAGGTTTCTCTGTCCTCAGCAGCTGTAGGAGGAGCCGAGAACAACTAGCTCACCCCAAATTATTAGCTTTTAGAGAGCTGACGTTAGGCATGGAGCATGTTGGGCACTGGCTTGTGACTGCTGCTCCTCCTGCATGGTGGTATCCACAGCTAAACTGTGCAAAACACAGCTGAAAGGCTGTGGAGAGATGAGTGAGGGGTCAGATGTTGGGCAACTGGGAAATCATGAGCAAGATAAAAAGACAGGGAGTGGCAGGCTTGGACTAAAACAGAAAGAAAAAAATGTGATAAATGGAGGAGGGAAATAATTTTTACTAAATCCAAAATCAAGGGTTTCCTTTTGCTTTCATGTTATTCAACTCTTGTAAATATGGCTTTTTATCATGACCGTTCCTAAATGAAAAATCTTTCAAAATGAAAAGCCAAAAACCTTCAGTTTGCAGCTATCCAGAGGAAAGGGTCTGGTGTTTTAAAATCCCACCCTGTTGTTTTTCTTCCAAACTGCTTATCAAACTCAGCATGATTCTGAAAATCAGTCCAGACACTCTGAAACTTCCTATTCCATCACTTTCCAATGCTTCTCAGTTCTCTCATCCTTTTGTCCTGTTTTCAGACCTGAAGCCCCATGGGGATGCAATTCACAGTCCCCAAGTATCCCCCAGCAAGTGGGGCCTGACCCCAGTGATGACCATAGGTGTTCCCTGGTCCAAATGCTCTCTAATAACACGCATACAATTATTTTGCAAGGTGCTGCTGGAAGCAGGAGTTGGCTTCAGTTGTTAACTGTTCCTTTTAAAATTAGCAGCCCCACAACCTTGAATACTTACAGCAAATCCATGGGAGGTTATGTACTCTATTGTGTCCTCCTGAAGCAGCATTTTTCTCCCACTGAATGGATATGTTAAACCACTATCATGGGGTGAAATAACTGGCATTCATTTGAGGAAATACAGGAATTATGAATCTAAAGTATCAAAACAGCAAACAAAACACCAAACTCACTGCATCTCAGGCAAAACTCTTGTTTCAGTGTTCTTACCCCAAGCCCTACCAGGGATAATGGGGATAAAACTGGCCTTAAAAACATGAGGTCAGAAAATGACACGTCTATCTGAGCTGTCTCTGTTTCTTGAACCATGAAGACATTTGTGGGTTTTGTATTCAAGTATTCAAGCTCCTGCCTGAAATCACAAGGGGCACGAAAGGTTTGGAGAGTGTTAATGACAACTGTGATACCACCTAACCCCACAGGAGACAGGGCTCTGCACAGTGCCAGGCGCACCAGAAGAAGCACGTGATGGCAGGCAGCCCCGTCACCCTCACCTACACTGGCCTGGGCTTTCTTGCTCAGCAAGAAGGACAATTTGGACATAGGAGCACACAAAGAGTGAGAAATCCACCTGGATCCTACAGGCAATTAGGAGGAGCCCTGCAATGTGAGGGTAATTTTTGTCATCAAGCAGTAATCATATTTCCTTCCAAACCCCTTCCTCCAGAAGAGTAGGAACAATTAAAAGGTCCAAAGATTCATACATATGAGCTGACGTTGCAGACTTCCAACAAAAGCTTCAAAGCCTTTCCTTCACTGCAGATGTCATTCCAGAGACATTACCTGCCAGAAAACAAAAACAACAGCGAAACATTACATTTTAAAATATAAAAAATTATGCTACACTTATGCCAGAGAGACAACCACTTTTTTAGTGTTTTCCAGGGGTTTCATGGCTTATAGAGTCAATGGAAATAGGCGTAAAATGATAACATAGTTTTGGCTAATGATTTAGGTTGTGAGAGGGGTGAGCAATTAATTTTTATTATGTTTATCAATATCTTTGGTCAGAATGTTATGTAGAAAATGCTTCTTTTGTGACCCAGGAAATTGAAAAGCCATTTGTTGCAGAATGTTTGAGTAACATAAGTAATTATATATTTGTACACGTTTTATGTTGCTACAATATTGTTATTTCCTAGTATGTGGCTTATGCATTCTTGTAATTGTCTTATTAGGCCAGTTTGGGTTTCAAATAGCACCTATATTGCAGTGTTTAAGATGTTTGCTTTGGAAGGAATTATGGGGCACAAAAACATATGGATCACTTTATCATATATAGAAAGCATACAGTAAAAAGCTGGCTTTCATTACTCCATTAGCGTGCATCTAGATATGCACTCAGTGTTGAGACTTGGTTATTCATATGTTTATGACATTTAGGGCTGTTTTGTGTTATTGTGGATGTACATTCACTCTGCTGTCAATACAACACATCTCCCCACCAAACATTCTTTCTGGTAAATACTGAGAGACCCAGGATAACTGAAATCAGGGCTTGTTACTGGTGAAACAGATGTACTTCCAACCAGCTGGTCCCCCATTATCTTTCCTCATCTCCCTGCTTCATATCTCTCCTCCACCCTGTTGTTCTGCACCATGGTGATGTTTTGCTGCTCAGACTGAGACCTTCCTAAACAGAAAGATAAATCCAGGGAGACAGAAATAGCAAGGACAGAAATCATTCTTTGAAGACCCCCGGCCTTCACTAGTGAAAAATGCTCCAGCACTGTGTGTGAGATTCTATTTGCTAGCATCTTCTTGCATGAAAAGCAAACACATCACTCTGGGTACATGGGAAAGAATAATTGCTTCAGCAGCTCTGAACGGGTGAGTCCAGCCTGGTGTGGGTGAGGATTGATGCTCCCATGGATAGGGCACCTCGTGGCAATGGAGGGCTGGTAGAGTCATGCCTAATGCACAAAACAGATAGTCTGACTTTAAATAAAACCCATAAACTTTGCCGTCATTCCCTCTAGTGGTCAAATCAAGAAGCAGCTGAAAAACTTTCTAAGCATTAAGCTTTGTCTCTCCTCCCAAACAAAGCAGATGCATGCATTCAGCACTGCAGGTCATGGTCCCAATCACAGTGATGGTTCAAGTAATGTCATTTACGGGATCACAGTGCCCCAATAAACCTTTTGGGTACTTCTAGTTTCCTGATAATATCCAGGAATTTAATACTATACATTACATTACAATAGCCAGACCTTGTGAGAGCCTAGAAAGATGATTTCTGGGATGCTTCCAGGGAGCCGTTGGCTTTTGCAGAGGAGGCAAAAAGCCAGCAAGTGAGAATTTATTTGGTGCTGAACACACCTCCATAGCCAGGTTAGAGCAAGAGTGTTGCTGCACACCAGCAGCTCAAGGGAAACCTGCTGAGGCTGTGTGTCAAAGCACTGCACTCGTCATTACACTTTCTGCTGGCAAATGCTTTCACCAGCCAAACCCACTGCACCATGAAACACTGTGCTTGAGGGGTCGCACCTGCCTCAGCTTCCCAGCACGTTTACATGATGGTGTCAACAGCATACAGTCACCTCCAGAGAGAGCACCTGGCACCAGTGACTGCTGTCAGGGAGGCACTGCAGCTGGTGGCTTGAGTGTAAGCAAAGCAGCCAGCACAGAGAGCTGCTGGGCTCAGAATTTCTCCCTGGAGGCACAATGACTACGCTCACCTGAGCTACTGACATTAGACTTCCTGTAGCCCTTCCACACAAAGCAAAAAGATATAGTTGTTGTTGAGTATAATTACAATTGGATGTTTTCAAACATAGCTTGTGAACAAGTTTCCACAAATCTGAAGTTTTGAGAGTCAGGTGTCTTTCCATTATTGGTAACATTTGGGAAAGACAAAATGTGTAGGTACCACACATTTAATGGATCTAGATTTTAATTACTTTCATCTTATAAACTATTCAGCAGATTTACTTGTAAATTCTCAGAAAGAACCTATTTTGCTTGTAGGAACAATGTTGAATTTGCAAAGGACATGTTATATTTCTTATATTTCTCTAGGAGGCTCAGATCATCATTTTAGGTAGAAATTAAAACTATGTGGGGCCCCCACCAAGATCTCCATGGCACTCATGTTACCAATGGTCCACAGCGATAGTAAAACGGTCTTTGCCCTACTTACAGCATGGACCACCAGTGGTGTCTGTAAATCATAGGCTATCTATCTTGTTCCTGACAGAATGTGTATGATAAAAAACCACAGCCATATATAGAAACAATTAATTCTGTAGGGAATCCAGTCAAGGAGTGAGGACAATACTGCACTGACTGTGCACTCCACCAACACAAACCAATGTCCCTGATGGAATTTGTTCCTTTGGTAAGACCGGGCTTCATTTTCAACCGCTCAGCTGCTGTTTGGTTGGATTTGGAGAGAAAGTTTTTATTCCACAGTAGATCATTTATGGTGACTGCATACCTCCTCAGAGTGCTTCAATGTACAGCTCTGCTTCCTGCATTGCATTTGAATGTAAATTTCTTTTTGCAGAGTTTTAAAAGTCAAGGTTAAGTGAGCTTTCTGTCAGTGCTTCTTTGCGGCTCTAGGGAACTGCGTGGGACCGTTTTTGCTGCGTAATTTCTAGCAACACTACAGGTTGTGACCTCAGAAGAATCATCTTCTTTCCTTATTTCTGTTGCCTTTATTGAAACAAAATTAAAAGCCTTAGCCCCCTGAGAATTCAGTGATTTCACACACTTTGGCCTGCTCTGATTTATACCTTTGTTAATGCAATAAACATTTTTCCTGCTGTATGACTCTGTTGGCCCGATTTTCAGCTCCCACTTAGCTGTCCCAGTGTAGCCATCAATGATAAATGCTTTGAAAACTGGCCCCAAATTCCCCTCTGTCTCCTGCCTTAAGGGCAGAGTTGTTCTATTCGGTAACATAAGAAAGACACAATGTAAAATTGGACTTGTACCTCTTTGCTGTCATTTGAACTAATTTTGAGACCATTTTGCACACAAAGCCAGTGCATAACAGTCTTTTAGTTCACATGCTGTTCCAGTAGATAATTAAGTACAATTTTAACGTGATGTGGATCCACCTGATAAAAATTATTTTCATTTTAATTTTTTTTGATAAGATGAAAATTAAAAAATAAACATGATGTGATTGACCCCAAACCACCTTTTGTTTCACTATTGATATATTTTTAAAAGTATTTATTTTAACGTAAACTAAATTAAACATTTACATAGAACATTTATGATGAAGGAACTAAAATGTTTTGCTCAAAAAAATGCCAAAAAGAGATGTTTTCATTATTTTCATGAAGTCAGAGACTCGAGCAAAACAGTTTTGTAAATCTGACACCAATTTATACGTTTCAGTCACCCCAAGCCTACAGTTGCCAGTGAAAAAAAACAACTATCTGAATTCACATGGCTCTATTTACACATCCATTCTGATGGCAATTTTACTCCTGGCTCTCCATCTCGGGCTTCTATTATTGAAAAGATCTTAGCCGTGACAGAAGAAACAATGATCCCAAAGTTCACCACAAAGACCCACAGTCTTTGCTAGTCTGAAATCTCCCCCCATTCATAATTTATCTTACCCTCAAGCCCACTAATTTGTAAACTGCAAAAACAAAGACGGTGCCCAAGAACTGTGCAAGAGATTCCAGCTCTCGGAGCATGCAGGAGTTCACAGAGTCCCCTGAGATAGCCTGTGAACTCAGCAGCACAAGTTTAATGTTGCCCAATAGCATTTACAACTTACTTTCATGATCTTTTTTCAATGGTAATATAATAAATAATGTCAATTTGGGATTTTTTACTTGCCTTTTTTTTGTTGCAACAGACATAGAGAAAATCCATGATAAGCATCTGTTGTGGAGAAAAATTAAGTACAATATGTATACACAGAACACATATTAGTTTCCCAAATCATCTTAATGATGGGCTATAAATATTTTTTTGGCCTGCCTGCAGGCATATTACTTTCGGCTGTGATCGTGTCAGCTTCCATTAACAGAGCTGGATCTGTATTTTTAATGGACAAGTAACATAAATGAAGCTACAAAACAAGAGCTCTTTTTCCTTAGCACTGATCATAAGCTCCACCATATTTCACAAGGGTATCATATTACAGAAGAGTCACCTGTCTGACAAAGGTATAAAGCAGATGTCTTATTTGCACTAAGGATCTCATGGCATTATTTTAAGAGTGCTGCAGGAACATGACATTCTACCTAAATTGTAACTCAAGACATTAAATGTTTATATTCTGCCTCCTGATAGTCTCCATTATGGTTTGGTTAGATCCATATCCTGTATTTCCAATGACTGGGTACCAAATAAATTTATGCAGCTGCTGTGCTCCTCACCAGAAGTGGCTGCATTCCTGCACCACAGCAAATAACCTCTCACCTGCCACAGAGTACTGCTATGAAGCTTATGTATGTAAAACTATAGGGTAATCAGATGACATTTGACAGACTAGGAATTATCTGCAATGGTCAGAGTTAATTATAGCATTAAATATTTGGCCACAGCTGGAATTAAACAGTTGGACAGACTCTAGATAAAGGGGAACTCCAGAAAAGTATCGTAAACATTTTGTTCCAACAACAGCATTTCATCAAATTTCCAGCTCCCAAGCAAGCCTGAGTTGAGTGCACTTAATAGCACAAAATGTACATATTGCTAATTCTTGAACAAAAAATGTACTGCAGGGAGCAGCACTAGAATCACAAAGGGTTGGAGGTAGAAGAGAAGTGAATTGGGGAGGTAGACGGATGAAGTCTGTACAGAGGCAGCAGTGGAAATGAATGGATACTGCACAGCAAGAAGAGCAAGAGGAAATAAAAAAATGAGTTCTTCAAAGGAAATAAAGACATAGAAACAAGAGGTAAATTAAATCTGTTAAACAAATGAGTTATTCACTTTGAGAAGATTGATTCTGTATTTCTGTTTGGCAAGAAATGCGTGGATTTGCCTGAAGTATAGGCCATACACCTTTAAATCCCACTAACTTCAGTAGGACTATGCTTACACTTAAATGTAGGTACCAAAGTAATTTGTCTGCTGAGACAAAGGCAGAATGCACAGTCCTTGCCAATGGCAAACTCTTGCCATCTGTGATGAATCTGGTATCAGGCAAACAAGCCCAGTTAAAGCAAAAATTCAAGCAAGTTCTGATGAAAATAATCCAGTTTCATAGTTTATTAATAAACTTTGTAACTTTCAAATACTTTTGCAAAATATTGGTCAATTAAAACTCCCGTGATCACAGTATAGGTAATTATGTGATATTTTGGGTCATGGAGAGAAAAAAATAAATTTGGATTAACTAATCCCACCCAGTGACCTCAGCTGGAGGTACCTTCCTTGCCTGCAGGGCCTGGATTAAACTGATTTGAGCAAGGGCCCAAGTTCCCTTTCCCACACTGAATGGGAATCTGAAGTATGTCAACAATATGCAAGGAAATCAGGGGAAGAGAAATGAGAACAACTGATGATCTAGAGGGGCTTCCTGCAGGAACAGGGCAAAAAGCACCAGGGGGCTGCTGATGTGCCCAGCCCACTGCTGAGCCTGGGCTTGCTCAATCCCTTTTCAGCTGATTCTCTCTGATGAAAGACACTCAAGAATGATTTCCAAAAAATCCAGTGGGTGCCCAAATCCCAAGCCAACTTCAGCTCAGCATCAGTGTGGTGGTATCAACAAGGAAGTTCTTGTAAAACAGAGCTAAGTCACACAGAACAGTACCATGGATAAATTTGGCTTTGTCTGTTCATGAATTACCCGGGAGAAAGTTGCAACTTTTAGTAGAGTAGTTGTAATTCCAGGCAAATTTTCCCCCAGAAGCAGGACATGGTAATAACAGGCAGGGTCTGTTTCATCTGGACTTAGGTGCTATAGTCACAGTTCCCCCCAAAAATTAATTTCAAAATTGCTGTTGCTGCTGTCAGTGTGTGAAGCAGAATCACAACCCAACTCTGAAATACCAGGCTGAGCTGCCTGGGCTGGGGAGAAGTTTTTAGCAGACTTTTGAGTCCTTTTGTCCACTTTCGTTGCAGACTCAAATTAAAGGCTAAGTGCCCACACTGGCTGGAGAGATGCATTTTCCAGTGCATTAGAGAAACAGGCTTTTAATGCAAAGATCCAGGTGCAAGCGCTATCGATGACCCTTGGCAGGGGCATTACACTGTAAGGAAGGGGAGGAAGGCAGCAAACAAATTGTCTGGGAGTGTTCAAATATAAAGCAGTGCCTTGATCAAGGAGTAAATCATGTGTCCAGGATAGAGGGGTCATCTTGTTTTCTTGCAAATACAGACTGTGCCTGCAGCAGCCATGGGGGTGTGCAGACCCAGTGCAGAGGTGTGAATGCCAAAGGTATGCAGAGACCCATCCCCATCCCCAGGGCTTTGACTGGCATGGAGACAAGCACATAGAAGAAACCAGCTCCCTCACACCCTCAAAGCTCTGAATGGGTTGAAAGGCAGCAGGAAATCCTGCCTGATTCCTATGCTGGAAGGCTCTCGGGGAGGGAGAGGTTATGGGGGAGGCAGTGGCCACAACACAAGCAGAGGAGCGCTGTGGGCAGATGCCAGGGACTGCTGGGGAAAAAGCTGCCTGGCATTTGGAAACCATGCAGAAGTCAAAGAGATGGAGAACCCAGAGGAGTGTAAGATGTGTAGATGTGCAGTGTTTTTTGAAGGGTGCTAACCTAGCTAAATAGCAGGCAGTGTTCTGATGTCTAAAATGGAGTGGGATGCTATGGAAACAGTACCCTTGGAACCCTGACAACTGAGACTTCCTGTCAAGGTGCTCTGGGAGCAAGAGCTGGCAGTGAGGTTTATGGGGAACCCAGCAGAGACATCAGGTCCAACATCATGACCCTGATGGAAAAATGATAAGTGGAGCAAAGATTTGGCCTTAGCTAGAAGGGCCTAAGGGAATTCTGGGCTCCAGGTCAGTCGGGACCTGATAAATCTGGCTATTTCTACTGACAGTGGATCTGAAGTGATTTGCCAGTGAATTCTTGCCCGCCTCTCCAAAAATGGGACAGAATCCACCCCAGGCTGAGAGGCAGGAGAGGGGATCCCCCCTCCCGGAAAACCAAAGCTTACTGCATTAGAATGAACAAACTCAGCTTTTATTCTTTCTTTGCCATTTTAGGAGTTTTCCTGATTGAAGTAGGAGTGTAAATCCATTTCTGTCTTGCCCCTGTTGTAAGAGTAACACAGAGGACAAACCCTAGAGGGGAGCCCAGAGAGGTCCTGGAATGTTTATCCTTGGCGATCTTCAGGACTCACCTGCTTTAGCAGGGGGTTGGACTAGAATGACCTCCAGAGGTCATTTCCAGCCTAAATTCTTCTATGACTCTAATAATCTCAATTCTGGCAAATATCAAATGAGTCTTCTCACCTAAGACAAGACCAAAGCCAACACACAATCTGGAGCACCAAGATTTCTTCTATAACCTCAGACACTTGGGAGAAAAGACTTGAACTCCTGGAAGGGTGGAGGAGCCCAGTTAGAAGCCATGGCATGTTGTTTCTCAGCCTTCTCTTCCCTCCTGAGCAGCTGCTAATGACTCACTCACTTCAGAAATGCTGCCAAGAGCTGTAGAAGCCATAGGGACTGAGGGAGAATTCCTTTCTATCCTGCGTCCAATAATATTTACTGAATAACAATACTACCAACTCTGAATCACTGCTCCTGTCAGCGGTCAGGTGGTGCACAAACGTGTTCCTCCACCACTTCCAAACCAACCTCCTTGGCACAATTGGCAGTAAAGGCATCAATGATTAAACACCATTTGTCAGAAATCCCTCCAGAGATTAAATCTAGAGCTGAGTGACAGTTTCATTTCAGATACCAAGCACATGAGAAACTTGGCTAAGTTGAGGTTTGAACAGAAGCGTAGCTGTCTGAACTGTGAAAAGAGGCCATTTGTCAGAAGGCATTTTGCTTGGGCCTTGAACAGCAAAATGTTGTACATGTGATGGTTTTATGATAGGCCCACACTACCAGCATAGGAAAACAATCATCTGTTTTTTTAAAAAACTCCAAGATAAATCACAAGTAGTGTACTATTATTGATTTATTTATATCTCAATGGAATATTTGAGCTATAAATTATGGTTGAATAAACACAAACTGTGCAGAATTTTGTATTGTTTGAACTTGTCAATGGCAGGTCTTTCTCGTGTTTTCATTTTAATATAAATCAAACTGTGAAATGTATGGATGCAATTTATTTTTAGTTATGTTTATTGGACTTGGGAATGACTTATTAACCAGGGGCTTTACTCAAATTCTCATTTGATTTCCGTAGATTTGACTGCCCAGCCTCTGTGGAGCTTTCATGGCTTGAGCACTACAGAACCTAAATCTGATATAAGAGACAACAGTGGTTTTCTCACAGTGCCCTGTGGAGTCCTGGAGTGAAACTCTAATGGGAAGAGTACATCCTGCAGAGCAGAGCGCTCAGAAGAAAGGGCTGGTGTCTGGGTGAAACCCCTGTTTTGCTGCCAAGTCTTCTCTTCGCTGCAGCAGGGCCAGGAGTTCAGTTTCTATGTGTAATTTAACTCTGTGGGGAGACTCGCCCTTCACAATATACTGTAGATCCTTCTGGTGTCAAGGAAAAGACTGCAAGGATTCAAGAGAAGATAGTCTTTAAGCAATTATGAAATAAGGGAAACAAACCCTAATAACGCTAACCAAATCCAGATCAGTGAGGACAAAAAAGGTCAGTCCCAGGACCTGATGGTCTGTAAAAGCAATAGAGGTGTTTACACGACTTTTCATGCCAGAGCTGATGCGAGCCTCTTTCTAAGATGGAACAGACACAGCAGCAGAGGTAGAAAAGCAAGGAGGACGTGGGTTTTTCAGTCCTCTTTTGATTTCACCAACTGAAAAATCCTGACCTGAAATCTTGACATTAGCTGCCCTGATGATTCTTCTCTAACTCATCACTTCACCGAGTCCCCTATGGGCCTTGGGGAAGTCCAAGTGAAATCTTGGCCACGATGAAGTCAATAAGAGTTTTATCTTTGTCCCTCATCAGGCTCCCCCTTGTGACTCTGAGGAAGTCTCTCATCACTGTGTACCTCAGTTTCTCCAGAGAATATAATGCTTTCCTGTTTGACTGAGGTGTCACAAGGACAAACCCCTGGTGCCTGGGGACCACTAGCTGTGACGCTGACAATCAGCACAGGAAAGTCTGTGTGGGTCACTGGACACATTCCATTCTTATGATACTTGAATCCAAAAGAGCATTTAAATCAAAACATCACTGGTTAAACTCAGTCCTTAGTGAATGGCAGCCTGTAAATTTCTTAGCCTAAATTATTAAGAGAACATTGCATACTTTATAACTGCATGTTTGAAAATACTCATGGGGTCAGGCTCTCCTTTTAGCCCCAACAACATAAAGTTGAAGTCATTGCCTGACTCCAAGGCAGTTACTCCAGATTTATTTCAGGGTAACTCTGAGCAGGATCCTGGGTTTTGTTTATGACTTTTCATTTGTATTTTGTGAAAACTTAATAAAAATCTTTTAAAACTGAAAAACATGGCTCCATAAACCCCACATATGGGATCTTTAAACTCGACCAGTTTATGAACTTAACCCTGACTTGTCTTCGTCCTCTTGGCCTTTTCAGCAGCTAGCACTCTTCAGCCATGTCTGTATTTACAGAGGTCAGAAAACCCTTAGACAGCCAACTCCTTACTTTGCCTAAAACAATAACAGGAACATATAACAAAAATGAACCACAATGTCCTGAAATGGAAAAAAAAAAATGCAGAAAATGAGGAAAGGCAGCTGAGAGAATCCAACTTAATATCTGCAAAGCAGAGAACCTGCCCAGGTTGGGTAGGACATGGCTTGAGGTAACACTGGAACCTATTTAGAGGTGCTGGTACACAACTAGCACCTTTTTTTTTGTTACAGTTTCTATCAGTGCAGTGGAAAAGTTACATGACTCATCCTAGATGTCTTTCACTCAAAATTCTGCTTGTGACTGACTCTATCCATGATAGTGACAGGTATCCATAGATTTTAAGTCATGGGATTTTATAATAGTCTATTCTGAACTGCTTGAAGCTGGCCATGGGTTTTTCCACAGTAATTTCCACATTAGACTCACCAACATGTAGCTGATACAGGGTATATCTAATGCAAGGTATCTAGGTTTGATTCAAACACTTTGAAGGACAGAGTTCACAAGTTGCTACATCACCTAGCAAATTTTTCCAAGATTTGACAACCCTCCCTGTTAAAAATCATTGTGTTTCTGAACATCCCAGTACAATTCTATTGATTTCAGTGAAGTTCCTCCTGAGTAAAGGAAACTTTGAAGAATGGGAAGATAGAAAGATTGTTTTAGATTCAGCCCTGGGATAAGACCCTCTGGTTTAAACTCAATAGATCTGCCTCTGTGCTTTGCTACAGAGCAATAAAAAAAGGTGTTGCAGGTGAAAATGTTGAAACTGCCTAAGAAAAATTTAATTAGTTGAGAAATGGGCAAACAGATCTCTCCAGAGGCTTTGAAAACCTTAATTTCAGCTTTTTCAGAAGCTGTAGCAGAGTGAAGAATGAAAGAAGTAATTAAGAGCTTGATCTACATCCCTAGAAACCCAGTGGCAACACATCCCAAAGAATTCAACATTAGGTTTGGAAATGAAGGAGAATAAAATAATATGAAAAAATATTAATTAAATATACTAGTTAAATCACAGATGGCGTGAACTGATGTATTCCTCAGTCAGCATCGATGGAAAAGCATTGATCTACCCCACAGGGAGACCAACCACAAAAGCACTGAGAGCCATAGGAGAGCAGCTCCCTGCTTGGACAATGGGAGCTGGTCTCCCCATGGGTGCTCACAGGGATGCCCTGGTCTCACCTCAGTGCTCCTGGGCAGGCTTGATCTCTGCAGACTCCCAGACCGCCACGGTTCCCACCCAGAGCTGGCAGTATTCTGGTGCTGTTTGGGGATGCTCTGAGTAGTGCTGACTGCCCCGTGAAACTGCTTACCCTGACAGCTGCAGTCAAAGGTCAGACAAATAGCAGGAGCCATCTTCTCAATGTTACAGACAGCAGAGCCTGCCCAGGAAACCAAGGTCTTGATCTCTCTGAGTGATGTAAGCAAGTGCTTTCCAAACTCTTGTATTCCTTATTGTAAGATCCTTGGGGACCAACCTACCACTTAGTTCTTAAGAGAAGGTCTGACACAATGGGACCCTCATCTACTTTAGCACTACAAAAGCACATACTAAATGAGAACCAGAGAACTGACTATTTCAGAAAGTAGCTAACAACAGAGAAACACCACTTTAGGGTATGGGAGGCTGTAGTGAGGCCAGCTGGGTCACTGATATAGGCCTGGGCATTACTAAACACTTTCCTTAACGATCTGGAAATAAAGACATGGAAACCTGGATCGGTGATTAAGGTGGGACAATTAAAATTAAATAGAATTGACCAGAAATAAAAAAAATGCCTAGGGAAAATGTAATTATTTGATAAGTGAGTGCCAGGCATCTCCTGAGACCTTGGAAATCTTAGACTTGTTCCATAGACTGGAAGAAGGCAGGCAAGCAGGGCAATATAAAAGACAATAGGAAATCAGGGACTTTATTGAAGGACTATACAACCAGAGCAAACAAGCTCAGACTAAGTTCCAAGCATGTTCTCTGGCCAAAAAATAGCAAATGCCATAGCTCAAGGTGCAACCAGTGGAGATGGGAGGTAGGAGAACATGGTTTTGTCCATGTCTGTAATAGTCATGCCGGGACACTGCTGTCAGTTTGGGTGTCTTTCAGAAAATTATGCTGGATGTTTGGGAAGGAAGCAGAAAAGAACCACTGAAATGATTTAAGGACTGGAGAAAACATTGTCCAGCATAGGTCTTGAGAGATGTCACTAGGAGAAGTCCACAGACTGCAGCCCCCAACATATCATCAGCAGATATTCTTCTGTAACAGGACATCTAAAGAACTCCACATGATCAGCTTCTCAAAAAGAAGATGTAGTAGTGATTTGATTTTGGTGTCTGAGTATCCTGACATGGATGATATATTAGTCACTAACAGATTCTTTTATTCTAGAATGAAAAACAGTAACACGAACCAATAGCTGGCAAATCAAAGCCATAAAAATTCCACTTAGAAATGTAGCCATACTTCTTTTTTTATCAGTGTCTGTCCTTAGACATTGAAGAAAATTACCTAAAAAATTAGAGAATGTCTCCATCTCTTGAAGTATTCAGATCACATCTGAAGCCCACCCTGGAAGAGGCACTCTTTGCTAGCACACATTACTGAACTTTCTCCATGAGTAACTTTGCAAGATGAAGTGGCCTCTGATGTACAAGAACTCAGACTCAATGACTTCCTTGCAGATTCGGCAGTGTTGCAGCAATACCAGTGAGCTAAAGGCAGCTGGTTTTTTTAGTCTTTGGCAGGAAAGAGCAGGTAGCCGAACACCCCCATGCTGCCCCACTAGTCAAGATTTCCCCAGAAGGATAACTATCCCAATTACTACCCCAGTGCTATCATAATGCTCCTTTCCTAAGCCTTCTGGCAGTTTCAAGCTACAGTAGACTGACTTAGAGAAACAAATAATTGCTTCTTCAGCTTGCGGTCTGTGGTCTGGTTTTGAATCAGTACAGCACACAGGTGGTGGAGGGAAGCATTCTAGCCCACGGCAGGAGGATTCATCAATAGCAGCCAAAATAAGCTTTTATGTCCCAGCTGACATCTGTGGGAATAGACAGGTCTTTCCCTGTGTGGGACATACACAATTTATATGAAGGGATCCCTAAACACTTTAGTATTCATTATTTTAAAAAGAGGCTGGATTCTACAAAGGGGAGGGAATGTGTTTTCATACCTTGAGAACATTACTCCCTTACATGACACCAATGTTTTAACAACTCGTTTATTCTCTCTTGTCTAGTGGAACAGAAAAAAAAGAGGGAAGCACTTATTTACCAGCAAATTCTTATTACTTTTCTAGGGAATCAGAGAAGAATATCATTTCTTTCTCATGTTGATTTTGTGAGATCCTTCACGCACGTTATTTTTTGAGGAAATATATATTCATTTTTTCTAAACAGTGGTTCACGGACATCTAATCTTCAGCTAAATCTGTAACGGTCTTACAGAACTGCTGGGTGACACGGTCCAGACCTTAAGCCTTACATAACTCAAGAACATTGATGATTGAATATATATAGTTGCAATTTATTTTGTACATGCAAATTAGGAATATAATGAAAACATTTCAAATTATGAGGCTGGAACGCCATTTTTACAGATGGCTTTTTCTGCCAGTGGGCAATTTGTTCTCCTCATATAAACATTAGGAAAGTTTAAGCATCTGCTCCTAATTAGTTCCCTTGCACAAGTTACTGATGCACATAACTCACACTTCCCCATGCTCATTTCTGAGATCTCAGATGATTAGTTTGTTTGCACACTGCTCCTTGGAATTAGACAAAGCCAAAGACCTGGAATCACAGCTGTTCTCTGCACCAGAAATCAAAACCAATTTTATTGGAATGATGAAAATTGCCAAGATCAGATGACTCTGGGAAGCTAACACAAGTTAATTGGGCCCCAGATGACCCTAATGTAACCACATGAATTTGGGGAAAATATGGCCAGTGTTTGATTAATTTGTTTTCAGAACATGTTGTTTGAATGATTTTTCTATGCTAAAGTAGGTCTTCTTACCCAGAAAATTGTTTGTGCATTTTATCCCTCAAGCTATCATGGCTTTATCACCAGAGTTGGGACAAAGCCATGGTACATCTTTCAGAGTACATTCAGCCCTAACCCTGCTCTGCCAACTAACACCTGAGCTTTAGGTCTAGATCAAATTAGGTTTTGGTTCTGGCCATGGTGTAAAACTCTGTCACACTCAAGTGACATGGAGAATCAGCAGAGCCATCCAGTGACTCTCCCTCTACAGCTGATTAGAGCAATGTATGGTTTAAACCTTTCCAGAAACCCTAACTCGAGTATATCTTCAATGTCTTCAATGACATCATCAAAGTTTTATGCCTTTCTTAAAAGCTTCCAGAAATGTTAGCTCTGGAAAGAATTTTCCTCAAACTTTTTATTCAAACAAAAGAAAAATAAATTATTAGGCTGATTTGGAGACACATAAAACATAGAATCCAAAGCCTCCCGATATTTTAGTATCTGACAGAAATATCTCAAATACCTTGTACAAATATGAATCCAGTTAACAGAAGAATAGCAAAGCTCAAAAACCTTTCTGTTTGTAAGATAGTACAGCCACATTCATCCACCATACCTGATCGTATTGATCAGAAACATATTCAAACTTTACTTGCTTAAGAGTTAAATGAAAATGCTTCCCGTGCCTTGCATAGTATGCATGGTATCTTTTGACATCATTATCCATAAAGTAGTATAGAGGAGAGCATTAAGAAAAGCTCAGTCTTTATAACTCTTCATGTTTTAGGATTAATTAAGTGGCTACTCTTGTATATATTTTTTTAAAAAGTGTGACTCAGAGATCTTACAGTCTAATGTCACAGTAGCAAGAAACTAGATATTAAAGTACATGGAGCTTTCAAATACACCTATCTCTATTTTTTGCAGTAGTCAAAACACTTTCAAAAGTACTTAAGTATCATTAACACTATTTTTAAAACAGGTAATAGCCCCAAGAACGTAAGAATGGAAAATACTTACCCAATATCATACAGCATACTGTTACTTAATCCAAGTTATTCAGAGCCTGCTTCAGCTCTGTTCACAGAAAATACTGCTCTTTTTCCAAGAATGCATAATCACCCATATGCTTAAGTTTGTTTCTTTTTTTTCCAAAGGAGGATGTTTTCTTAATCTTACTCAAACACTTGAATGGAGGTAAAGGTATGTATGCTGCAAAAACAAAAGCAACAGAATCAATGAAATCAGTTTCCCTTAGATTTGTATCTCATGGATGAGCGACTTTGATATCTAAAATTTTATTGCAACTGAGACATCTGTAAGGGTTCTTCCCCCATATGGATTCTCTCATTTCTAATAATGTGCACTCTCCTGCTCTTTTCCCTACTGTCAGGTCCTCCCAACACAATTTTCTTCCACCTGGACATCTGCTTTTAGAAGCTTACTTATCTTAGACATCTTTACTCCTCTGACAAATCTGGTTGAAGTCAGCCAATGAATTCAAAAGGTGTCAGGGACACACAAAGATATATACACGTATGCACAATACTTTTTTCTGCAAGAAATCAGGGCTCATTTCCCTAGACTCAACTGAAAAATCTAAAAAATTATACACAAATAAACTTGCCTTCTACTATTATTAAATCACTGTAATAATTAACTGTAAATTGGAGTGACATATTTCAGTTTAAAAGACTCCAACATCTTCTAAGTGTTTACTAACATCTAGACTTGAGCCCATTAACACACTTGTTTAATACTAACATGAATTTCACTGACATCATAGCAGTCATATATGGTATATGAACACAAAATCTGCCCTATTCGGTTTAATTAATACAGACAGTAGGACAGTGACTGCAGTGTGTAGAAATCCAATAAATATTTTGAATAGGAAAGAAAATGTACTATTCTTCCTCCTCGATAGACCAGGGCAAAGACCACCAAGTTTGTTTTTCAGGAATCTAAATAGTCTTGTGCTATTTATTTTCTCAGCAATGAGCTTCATCCTTTCTGTGTGGTCAAGTCTGCCTGGTTATGAAAAGGAGAAGTGGTTCCGATAGAAATATAGTTCTACAGCAGCTCTTTAAATGTTCTTTGTGAAATACAGGAGGCCACACTGCAAACATCCTCACAAAGGTCTAGAATTTTGAAGTCATGTTCAGCTTTGTACTATGTGGCAAATAAAATTTTTGGGATGTGATCTGGACTGTGTACATTTGGTATTAGTGGAAGTTGCTGTTACAAGAACTTAATTTAAAAACACCAATTAACAGAACACAAAATACTTTGTATTAAATACTTCCAGTTTAAAGACTTTTGCCCAGACATGCCTTCTTGATGCATCCGAGGCCAGAGATTTCCACAGCTGCTCAGTGAAATGGACTATTTTACCAGTTTCACATCTAGATTGTCAGCAAAAATAACAGAAGGTGTTAATTTTGTTGAGCAGATTCTCCGGATCACTGAAAATATCTCTGAATTTGGTTTCCACTTCAACTCAGACTGAAGTCAACTTAAAAATTATATAAACATTTTGGCAAACTGGAAAACGGATTTTGTTCATCTCTAGTTCCCACTTCTACCATGGGCTGGCCAACCCTTGTCTTAAAAGTATCTCATCAAAGGCAACATCAGTGTACCTGTTTACCTCTTTCTGAGCAAATAAAACATTTGCTGCTGCAAGCTGCTACTCTGCAGCCAAGAAATTCCCCCCAACTTCTTACTTGGTTTTCACACAGTGCTTACTCAGGCAAAGATCCCACTGACTTTCAGTGGGTGACTGGTACACAAGTAGGAACTTCAAGATTTGGCCAACATATGTTTTGTAAGTAAACGCTAAAGGAAAAGCAATTTGATCTCATTTCAAAGCCTGGCAGAACACAGTATAGCATAATCACTAAAAAATCTAAGACAGAATTTCATCAAGCAAAAACAAACACTGTTCAGAAACTCAGCAGGAGACAGCTAGTCCTGAGCCTACAGTAATTGCAATGTTGAGAATAGGAGTAAATTCCCTGAAGATGCTCCATACAGTAGCAAACCATCTGTCTAAACACTTGCAGAAAAGGCTCATGTTTGAAAACCCTGCATCTCGCCAAGGCCTTTGCCATTGGCTTTGGAAGTGTAATGACATGGGATATTCACAGATGTTCTTTCTGAATGTCCCCCACTCCCTGTAAGCAGATGGATATAGGAGACTGCAGAACGAACTACCAGGAAAGACAACAAAACCTTTTTCCGCCTCCTGTTGCCTTTCTCTACAGTAGGGACGGAGGCTTCAAAAATCAATTAGCATTTTTCTACTGATGGCCAACAGTCAGGAAAATGTTTCTTTCAAAGACTGACCATCACTGAAACTGACCCCCACATAGAATTTCATCAAGGCGCTCTTACATATGGCCCTGGACCACCAACCTTATCCTTCAGAACAAACATCTGTAATTCACAGCAACTCCAGAGAATAATTTCTAATGTATCTTGGGAAAATCATGACAGCTGTTGAGACCTAGCAAACACCGAACCCCAGGTTTTTGCAGAACAAATACAATTCATCACTAATATATCGGAAAACTCCAGTCCACAGCAGGGTCTTTAGTGAATGACACAAGTTTGTAAAGCAGAAAATAATTCATATAACAGTATAAAAGTAATGACATTTGAAGTTAAAGGTCAGCTGCCAATTCTCTTGTGAGCTCTATTTTTCAGGGCTTTAGAACTTGAATAACTATACACAACATCAAGTTGACAGTCTCAATGATTTTTCAAACAATGGATTAACTTTTTTAAGATGATTTCAACACTCACAGTAAAGTTTAATGGGAAATCTAGGAGTTGTGAAAAGAAAGCCCGCTGAAAGGTATAAAAACTGGAATCCGCTTGTCCCTGTACTCAGAACAGTGTTCAGCACCAGAGGATGCTTCCTCTGCTGCTGCACCACTGGGCTTCACCCCAGTGAAGAAAAATCCAAGAACAAGTTCATCCTTACAGTATCCTGCAAGTGGCCCTCACAAGCAGATAGATGAAGATGGACACTACAGGAATTTCATGCTGTGAAAAACCTAAATATCTCACTTGCACTCAGCTTTCTTCTCAGCATCTGGCTGAACTCCTTGAGTTGAGTTTTCAAGCCCCACCTATCTGTACTCACCCGCACAGGCATTCCTCGGTGGCTGGACTACATCACCCACGTTGAGTAGTGCTCTATTCCTGTAACTCAGCTGCCACAAGATGCTAATTTTCAAAATGCACCACTACACATTTTGCTTCATCAACAAAACAAAGATGTTGACAAACACAGAGGTCTTGGCTTGGGATGAAATTCCAAATAGATTTTTGCACTTCATCCTAGTTGTGCAAGGAACGGAAGAAGGGGCTCTGCCACTGGGTTACCTCCCATTGTCATCTGGCTACTATCTGGCTAAACCTCTACTTGATGCACTGTAATTGTTCATTTCAGGGATAGCCATATGGCACCTATATATCAGTAATTGGTGGAGACAAATGTTCCAAGCATTGGCATCTGCATTTCATAAAGGAACATGAGGACGTGGTAGAGACAGCCTGTGGGACCTCCCAGAGAATGGATGAGAACCATCTCAGCTCCCCAGGGGCTTCTAGGTAACTACAACACAGCATTTTTCCCACCTTGACAACAGGGAGCTGCCATAGATGCCTTATGGCCCTTCTCAATGTAGTATCTCACAGCCTCACAGTTTTTATGGTTTCTTCAAAATACTGCTTTGAGGCAAGGAAGTCTTATGTTCCTATTCACACATGAGGACAGCAAGGCGCAAGTCTGATGGATAGAAAGCACCAGGAGCCCTAAAGGTGCATCCACACATCTGTCACTTAGCTGCCTGAGCCAGCATCAGATTGTGACCTTCTAGGAAGGAACATCAGTCACATCATTGCATCTGCCATATGGTGGCCATAGGAACACTGCAAGGTATTTGACAAATGGAGGGAACCTTGGCAAAGACACCATGGCCTCCTCTAAAGGGTGAGGTGGATCTTCTTCCCAGCTTTACTCAGGAGCTCACTTATATCTGCTCCCAGATCACTTGGACACTGGGTTAGTTTGGGTTCAAATGTATGCTCAAATTCATGCTTAAAATCTAAGCCAGACAACCTTCCAATCATGCTCTCTTGGAAGACGTGTAGCACAGCAGAGATCTGGACCCAGGCTTCTCTCCTGTAACTGGTCTTTTTCCCTATATCTTGCTTCATTCTTAGAAGTATTTTCCCCCACTATGTTGTTTTTGTTTTTTTTTTCCCAGACACAACAAAAACTTGAAATTAAAAAAAAAAAAAAATAAAAAAAATAAAAGAGCAAGAGGGGATGGAGGAGGAAAAATGGGAGAGAAATGCAGGAAAAGAAAGGAAAGCAAAAATTTCAAACTACATTATTTCTAGATAATATTAACTGAAGAATTCTAAAAGATCAGAAACTAAAAAATCTTGAAAAATTAACAGCAGTACCCTAATATTTTCATTACAGAAACCTTTGGTTTGCAAAAAAAAAAAAAAGTGAGAAAGAAAACTGTGACCAGCTCCCACCAAGGGCCTTTAAAAATATCTCATGACAAGGATTACAGCACATTTATGAGGTGGCCATTCCACATGTAATCAAGCCAACTGGCCCTTTATGTTCCTAATAATAAAAAAAAAAGGTGCTGCTACACTGGTGTAATATTCCTGATGAGAGTGCTGAGATAAGTTTTCTTTCAGTCAGGTCCTTCTCAAATAAATTTTATAAGCTATGCTTGCCCCTTTTACACCAAACTGCATGATCTGCTTTATGTCTGCAATGAAAAATATGGTTATAAAAAGTCTTCTTTACCCTTGTTTTTATTTAGCATAATACTAAAATCAGTAGCATGGAAAATAAGGACCCAGGTTACATGCTAGGAGCCTTGGAACATAAAATCTTGCTGTGGGCCGATAATATCTCACTGATTCTTACCAGTCTCCAAGACTCTGTCCACGACCCCTCTGCAAAATAAACTTTATGAAATCAAAACTTGCACCCTTCTCAGAAGTCCAGTCCCTTCCTGTGGTGAACACTGCTTTTGTGATAACCAAAGGAATTCTATATTTAGGGACAGCACTTGTTCTTGACCTTCAGAGGATTGTTTCCATTGACACATGCTGAAAAGAAAAGGGATAAAAATCCCCTTTGGGATTTCAGTTCAGATCCTACAGTTCTAAAATGAAATTTAAACTGGCCCAAGCTGCTAGTGTTATAATACCGCCTGCTAAGTATAAAGCAGAAAGGGAAAAGTCCAGAAGACAATACCTCATTACGTGGAAATTTTTTGAATCTCAAAGCCATATGGGATATTAAAAGCTTTCCCCAAATCCCTCTCAGATCAATGGAATTCAATTGTTGTATCAAAATGATCTTCAGAAGATGAAGAAAATTCTGATTTTCTGCACTTCTGGGAGCTGGAAGCTGACTGAGATTCATCTGTAACTAGAAAAATAGCTTTTATTTTAGAGCAAGTATAAGAGCCAGAAGGCAAAATCTCTTTTAATCATTTAATCAGCAGCTTTCTCAGTGACTTAGTCTGTGTGCCCTCCTTCAGTTCAGTGAGATCAATGCTTCCCAGTCATAAAAGATCCTTTAAGACCTTTTGCAAATCCTGCATTTTATGACTAAATTTTCATAGATAGCTCCAGTTTGTAAAAATTCCTACAATAGCACATTATGAGCTGCCCTGCTCAAAGTTGTCTTGGTGTTTTTTCTCTTCTGAAGAACAGTAGCTGTAGGGACCCCATCAAAAAGTCTGTAACTTACACAACTCACAAGGTGTAAGGTGCAAATTCCTTCACAGACATACACAGGAGATAGTTCATACACAAATGAATTTGCATAAGTTGTTAGTCAATTCATCATGAGAAATTAACAAACCTAGAAAGATGATGGCCTTTGTTCTGGAAAATTAATGGGCAGAAAAAGAGTCTGCATTTGAGAAACACACTACCATTTTCCTACCACCACCTCAAGGTCAAGAGCCTGTTCTGCTGTGTTGGAAAAAGGATGTGATACCAAACTCCCAGATCAGCGCCTGTTCCAGAAAGGATATGACTCTGCTTTAGGGCTTTCTTGAAGACCAAATCTGAAAAAATTTTATTTTGTCCCATGTCATCCACAAAGGCTTGTGGTATTTTACATTACAAATACTTTTCGCAGGACACACAGACTGTTTGTTTTCACCCAGACAACAGAAGCCAGGATTTGGTAAAATACCATAGTAACTTACTAACTTCCCTGGCAATGTGAGTGACCAACTCTTTATCACAAAGGGCATTTAAATGGCATGGCATTTTAATAAAACTTTCAGAGCACCTCTCTAGTAGTTCAGGGGGGAGTGTGCTGTGAATTTTGCTTCCGTTTAGCTGGAACAGCTTACTCAGAGGAATAGCATGCTGTGCTTGCTGGCATCCTTCCATTCAGGGTTATGAATCAGAGCTGTGTTAACGAACCCAGAGAAATCTCCATGCTGAGAGCAGCAGAAGACCAACAAAGATTTAATTCTCCTTTCTATTACTCTCCTCTGCTTGGCTCAAGGTAGAGGCCTCAAGCCCTGGGTGGCATGCCTATTCCCACGACACATTCCCCATTGCACAGAATCCATGTCCAGCACGAAGGCAGAATGGAGCATGACCAATGAGTGCGAAGCAAGATCTCTGCTTGCCATCACCTTGACTTTTTGAAGTGCTGCAGAGAGATGTTATTCATCCATTCTATTTCACCCTCTGGGTTTGCATACACCTAACATCATTGTACCATCTGGCAATGATTTTCTGCAAACAGCAACATCATATGTTCTTGCCAGGAGTTTGTATGAACTACATGGCTCTTGCTGCTCCCCATTCAGGAAATACCTTCTCTTTGGTAAGATCAGTGGGCCAAACATTGATGTTGACATTCAGCTCTTTTTCATTTTGCAGAACTCCAACTAGTCATGGTAAGCATCTGCCTCAGCAAAGATGAAGTAAAATACAGTCAGGACTCAAGTTGCATAATAAAGGGCTCTTATTTTATGTCAAGCTTCTTTCTAGCAGTTTTTCCTCAAACATGAAAGGATGATATGCAAATAGCTATATCAGTGAAATGTTCCCTGTGCAAAAATGAGCATTTCAGGCAACTGCATAACCATGCTCCAGTTTTTGTGGTCCTTTTCCAGTTGGGGATATCAGGCTCAGTTTCCCATCACCTCAGGCAGGGCACTGAGTGAGCTGGAAGCACTGTGACTGTCCAAAGCTTTCATTCTGTTCTGATCACCTCTGATATAAAAGCAGCATTCACATTGCAGTAGTGCAGCTGATGATACAGCAAGATAGGCTGAGGAGAGACAAGCACAGAAAACCCACTTCCATGCCATGGGGGCAGAGGAAAATCATGAGGAGCAGTGAGCAGAATGATGCATGGTCAGGCAAGTAGAGGTAATTAACTCTTGGTTAGTCTAACCAAAGGACTTGGTGGGTCTTCTGTCTCTCAAAGAATTTGAATCAACATACAATATCTCTCTTTTTAAAAAAATGTACTTTGACTCTGCCACAACTCAGACCTCATAGATGAGTCACAGGGTATCCCAGAGGTATGCTCTACAGAGAGTCCACCCAGACAACCATAAAAATCCCTATGGCCTGAAACGCAATGAATCAGGACTTGTTTAACCTACACCTGTGTTATTTCCAGGGCCAAAGCCAAACCGCTTGCGCAGCCCCAACACAATTGCATGGAGTTCTGCCTGCTTACATCATGGGCCTGCATCCCATGTCCACAGAATATCTGCTAGTTTTTCACTTTTCCCAAACTTCTGAAAAACTTCCAGGCAACATGAAGCTTCACTTCTTCCAACTGAATCACTGACTAATGAATCCTGGCCAGAATCTCTGCATTAAACACCCAGGTTTCTCAATTGTTCTGACCTATTTACACCCAAGAGTTTATTTTAACATAGTATTTTTTTCCTCCTTCTCTAATTTCTTATTTTAAAAAAACAAAACAAAACAAAACAAAACAGAATTTTAAAAAAATGCAAGAGTCTTTGCTGATATTTGGTTACTCACCACATGTTGAGTTGAGTTTCCTGTTTAAAGAAAAGAGACTGTGTGTGTGCACACGCGTGTGTTTGTGTGTGTCTGTGTGTGTGTGAATGTGTGTGTAAACCAACAGGCTTAAAATAGCCACTACCCAGGCATGAGATTTTTCAGAGATATCTTGATCCAACTAGAACCAAGCACAGCTTGTGCACTGCAAACAGCACTGTGCAGAGATCCTAACAAATGCCAAAAAATATTTTTAATTCATCTAGGGGATTTCCTGAAGAAAACCTTGGCATGGAAAGAGTAAGCTGCAGTACAGCAAGCATGGTGATGTTTGTCTTTGAGGAGGATTTAGACAGCAATAGATGTCTTTAGTGGAGAGCAAGTTCTTCCCAAAGTTTGTCCCTGAAGCAGGGGTGCGTGAGGTGCAATGAGAGAGCTACAGAGCATGAGAGAGGCAATTAATACCAGATGGGGAGAATAAAGAACTGTTTTCAACGGGCCTCTGAAAATGTATGGAAAGAGGTGGGAAAGAAGGGCTGAAGAGACAGCTATCCAGCCCCTTGTAAGAGCTGCAGAAAAAGAGGCAAGGGAGAGTGGTGTGCCTTGAAAAACTAGATTTCCCAATATACAGTACATACAATACATACATGACCCTGAAAAAAAGAGGTCATATGTGGAAAGGAAGGAAAATACTGGAACTAAGAGTAAACTGAGACAATACTGAAAAAAAAATCCTTTTGGATCCAAAGGGTCACCATCCCTCACAATCTGATTATGGGTATTGCAAAATCTGGTGATTTTTTAAAAGTCCAGCTTTTGAAATCCCAGGATTTATGTGCGAACCTCATCCACTATTCTCTCTCTGTTTCACGAAGACTCCTCGCCCCCATGCTTAGAAATGTAACTCAAAGGTTTCCTAAAGGCTCAGAAGTCAGCTGTAAGGAACAGAACACTCATGTCTCCAATGCTGTAAAGCTCACTTTAAGACAAGTTCAGGACTTTGCAAGGCTCATTATTTAGCAGTAGTGGAATATAGGAAGCTGAACTTTGTTCCCTTTTGACAGTCAGGGACTTGCATATCACTTTGGCAGAATAAAACAAGCCTGAAAACAATACGATTAGTTAAAGCCTTTTCTGTTACCGTCCTAGCAAGAAATCCTCTACAGCAGAAACAATGTACTAATCTCTGATCTGCCTCTAACTCTATAGTGCCACTCCAGGCACTATATTAAGCCTTATTGTTCCCTTCAGCAAAAGGTAGTTCTGAAACTGTGTTTCTGGTGACAGCTTCAGACAATGAGAGACTGAATAGCTGTAAGTATGACGCCTACAACTGGAGAGGAATGAGGATTTAGTATGGCCATTCCTAAATAACAGAAGACATAAGGATAAAGGTCAAGTATTTTGAACCAAAGACTGGGAAAGAAAACAAGCTTCTTGCTACTGTAGGCAATGATACCATCATGTCTGGCTTATAGATCTGTTAAGCTCTCAGAAATGAATGCAGGGTGCATCTGATAACTTGCATGCAATTTTTTGATGAGGTTCCAGTTTGCTTCATCTCTATTATACTTATGATTGTACTTGTAGTCCAGGAAGAGGGTTAGAGAACACAGATCCTGAAGAGTCCTTCCACATTTTCAAAAGTGCATTTGTTGTAAAGAGCAGGAGCAATATGAATACAAAAAGAGGGGCTAGCAGTCTCAGTTCCAGAGCCTTGTTCTGGCTTTCATAGCTGCCTACAATCAGGCATATCACTCCCTTTGTCCCTTAGTTACCCCAGAAATAATCATATCTCTATGGCAGGGAGAGCACTGAATCAGGCTACTGCTTGCAACCTGCCACGTACATGTGAGGTATGGTTTAGTAAGTGATATTTACTGCTCATAGGAAGGGCTGTATTTAAAAATATAAACTAATTTTCAGATATACACAATATTGCTGTAATTGGATCCACACTCATCTGAAGTCACCAAATATATTCCATTTTGATGTGGATATAAGCAGGGTTTGGCCAAATATCATTCCTCACAAGACACCAATTCTTTCCTGGTGCTGACTGCCAATCTGGTCTTGACTCTGGCATGTCTATTCTGCAGACTACTCTAATAACAGCACTACTGGATTTTGCACATATATTTTCAAAGAAAAAAAAATGAAAGAATATGTCCTCTTCACTCTTCCAAGGTGCACTTGCCTTGAAGGAAGAACCTATTACAAAGAAAAAGGCTCACAGGTTTAAGACTCATTTTCCTAGTAACAAATTCTAGTTTTGATCCCATTTGGAGGCATTAGACAATGGATAAGGAGTTTTGGCAGGTAGCATGACATTACCGTTACTCCCCTGGGTAGAGGAGATAACTCTTTGGTTTGTTCCATTGGAGTGACCAGAAAGGTGGCAAAGAGCATCAAAACTTACCGAAAGTAACTGGAATCAGGGATCATTGCAATGCGCCTTAAATTCTTAATTTCCAATGCAAATTGGTCCAGTGCTTCCCCTTCAGCTGAAGGGATTTCCTATTTCTAATCAAAAGGAAAAATCTAGAACTAAAACAGAGCAAAGCCAAAGTCTCAGCCACTCCCACATCTGCTTTTTTTCCTGTAGGTTCATCCAAATCTCCCATAGAGTAATTGAAATATCACTATATAATGAAGCTTATAAAATTTTAATACAGGTTTTATACCTTTTCATGTATATTATTTCCAAAGCTTGCCTCCAAACTTTGTCAATAGGTTTCCCCAAGAGTATGGGTAAGGATCTCAGCTGCATCTGATTTGACTATATCCTAATGAAAATGGTGAGTCGATCAGTATCAGATATATCAGCATTCTCCCAAAATTAATTCTGACATTTACAAGAAAATAATACTGTAAATTCAGCCTTAGGATCTAGTAGTTGCTTGTAAAGCAAGAATTGGCATTGGCAGGCTCATGTTGACCTAGAAATTTCAGGGAATGTAAGAATTCCTTCAGCAGAAAAGATCTGTGTCTACACTGGCAGTAAATTTTAAGCATCCAGTGTCAATCAGAAATGAAATGCAATGTAATTCAACCCCACTCCTTGAGATCTGGCCAAAAAGGAAAACTTTCGCAAGATGAAGAGTAGCTACAAACCCATCCTCCCTTATTGCATAATGCAACCCAGCTCACATATGGTTCTGCTCAGTGTTTATCAGACAACACAGACCCTTCCTTGAGCAGGAAAGTCCTAGGGACAGACTGGATCAGTAAAAGGGAGATCTGTGACAAGCTGCATTGCCTCAAGATGAACTCTTGGAAATAGATGGCTGAACACTGACCCTTTCCTGAGACAGCTGTTGGGCACGGAGGATCAGGTTTTATTCAGGGTTTCATAATACAATACCATTTCATTACAACTGTTTTTCTCCCTAGGAAGGAGGGTTTTTTTCTAAAGTTTCCAGCTTGAATTTTCTTTCTCCTCCAAATTGCTCAAGCTTCTACTTTTCAAAGTAGCTTTTAATTTCCAAATTTGAGCTAATTGTAGTGGCTGGAAACCCATTATAGATATCCAGAAATAAAACAAAACATTTGAAAATTGTCTAAACAAAGTGCTGCACTTGACCCCAACCTTACTGCTCTTTCCCAGATTTTCAGTTCACCAATATGTTTCAGATTTTGACTTTCCGGTCTCTTTCAGGACAAAAAAGTTTTTTCAGTACTTTGGAAATCCTCACAAACTGAGAAAACATTTTCCAGCATAGATCTAGTGCTAGTCCCTTGCCCTGCTCCCTATATAATTCTTAATTTTTACTCTAGTGTCAAGGATGTTAAAAAAGAAGTTTTGGTATTCAAGAGCATGCAAAGACTGTAGCTGTGGTGGGGATAAAGGACAGGGAACAAGAAGGGAGATGGTGTCAGGCAGATTGCACCTCCTGTGAACTTCAGTCCTGCTGGTTTCAGTTTTCTCTCCACCCTCAGTAAGTCTCTGCTGAAGCCAATATGAGAAATCTCCCAGGACATAATTTCTCCAGCCCACATGTGGTCCTGGTGGCAGTTCCCTTTGTCTTCTGCACTTGGTCCCATATGGATCAGCCATGAAGTGCAGATCTCAGTTAGGGTCAGCCTCACCCACAGGCTTATTACCTGCTTTGGGTCAGATCCATACCTTTAGTACCAATTCTTACTTAGCCAAAACTCCCAGCTGACTCTCAGAAGACCTGACTGCAAAGTATGTCTCCTGCTATCATTCATAACTCTTGCAAAACATCTATGACCTTAAAAAAAAATACTGGGTGCCCTTTAGGATTTAGAGACATCCTTCTTCAGAAGAGAGTTTTAATTCACATCACCCTTGCCTTTCAGGCTGTAGTAGAACAGCATGACCAGCCTCTCCAATTATCACAGTCTTGAGTGGGAGTAGGAGAGGAACACACAGCCACAAAAGTATGAAGTACTTCTCAGGTCAGATTAGTACTGTCTCAGCTCCCCTCTCATTTTGCTGCACTGGGCAGTATAACAGGTTGGAGAGCAATCTTCCAGCTAGAGACATATAAAGCAAGGAAATCATGCAGAAGTTGTTGTTCACACACACACATATCTCTGTTCAGGGGACTACTGCCCTTTGAAACCAGTCACAGACCAAGCTGGCAGAGGGGGATTCATCTGACTAGGCTGTAGCGATCTAGAATAAAACATATAACATAGGCTGTGTTTTCTCCTTAGCAGTCAAAAGAAGTAACCACAGGATAGCAGAGACTTCATCTCAAAAACATCATCCTGTCCACACCTACTTACATTTTGGAGACCAACGGAGCCAGGGACTTAGGCAACACCCCAACATCACAGTCGAGTGGGGAGAGAGGTGATACCAAAGGTGACTATGCTGGACTGGGCCTGGAACCCTTGGCTACACTCTTGCCCCTAGGCATGCCAAGAGAAACCAGCCCAGCAGGGGAAACAAACCAAACTCCAAACCAAGGGCACCACTTGGCAGAAAATCAGCCAGAAGACGAGGCGGGGGGGGTTGTGTTCCCTGAAGGCACATAAAGCATGTGCACACACTGAAAGATGCACAGCCCAGTGTGGAGTGGGACCACCATGGCTTGGATCACTGTCAGCAGAGCAGTGAGCTCATCTCTGAGCTGTCACAAGAAAGATCTGCCACATATCCTCACTAAGCATGACTTTCGTTTACAAGGCAAGAGCTAAATGCCCCATGTGTGATGAGACAGGGTGCAATGCAGCCAGCATGAGCTCTGGGAATCATCTCATGTAAGCTGCCCTTCCAAGGCAGGACACACTGTTTCAGCAGTTAAGTGTGAGGGGGAACAGGCTGTTTGTTCTGGCATCTCATGCACCTCATTAAGCCAAAGAAGCAGCAGATGCTGGAAGTGACCTTTGCAGTTCCCTAGTGCCTCCACTTCTCAGTCTGATATTTGTATGACTGGAGCTGTGTCTTAGTCAGACTGAATCTAAAGGGACTGATTTTCACCCTAGACATCTTAATACTACAGCAGATCGCAAGGCAGTGAGCAACTGTGAGTGCTATGAAATGCCTGTGTGAGGTTTTAGAAGGAAAGTGTTCTATGAGACCTGGGTGTGGAGAAGCATGTGTTTCTCACAAGTGTGGCCAACCCTACTATTCCAAAACCATACATGAGATCCCCTGAAGAAAGCGACTTAAAAATCACTGGATTTATCAGCAGTAATGTTCCTGGGATTATTTTTATTTGCCTTCTGGTTTGGGGACTTTTTAGACCATATTTTTGTGTGTTTTTTTCTACAACCGTAAAACCTAAAAGCCATGTTGAGGTTTTTATAGTTCCCATGAATCCAGTAGCTGGAGGTTCACAGAATGTTCATGGGACTTAGGGTAAAACTCATGAGCTAAGAACATGTAGATTTGCATGAGAGAAACTGTTGTGTTGTGCTAAGCAAATTTAATCTGTATGACAATATGTGAAGAGAAGCATGTGAGGAAGATGTTGTAAGTTGGTATGACATGTCTGTGGGGAAGATGATGGGTATATATGGAATTGTTGTACTTTAGGACCATAAGTACATCTTTGGCAAGCATGTTTACTTTTTTTTTGCACAGTGCAGATGTGCATGAACATGGTTTGCTAATGATTTGCCAGCTGCATATGGGAGGTGTTAGAGAACACAGAAACCCAGACAGGTATTTGAGGGCTACATGGATAAGGCTGTGGTCAAGAATAAACATGAATGGAGTTAGCCTTTGGGTTAATCCAGACGTAGAATAGACTTTTCTCCCACGGGCTTCCTGAATCCAAATCACAGAGAGGATTCAATCTGGTTAAACCACATAGTGCTGGCTGGTGGTAAATGAACTCTAAAGCTAGAAGGTAAAATACCAGTCATCTATTTTTGGCTTTTCTGCACCCTTTTAACCCTAATTCTGGCAAACCCATGGCTTCCTCTAGTAGGCCCACCTGCTAACAGGGACCCTGCGACACGAATTCAAGGCACCTACAGTCTTGCACTTTCTGACTCCGGGATCTGCCAATATGCAAGCCACCCCTGTCCCCCATGCCCTCCGGATTTCAGGAACTTGCACGTGCTGTGTACCACATAGGTGCACCCCACACAATAGCCCAGTGCTTATCTGTAGGGGAAAATCCTGTCACAGCCTCACTGAGCTCCCAGAGCCGCTGTGGCTGGGGCCAGCGTCGTGCTGCTGCACAAGGCAGGGGCAGGCAGCCAAGACCACCATGCCAGGCTTTCCTGTGAGCCCTGGGGACACGATGCTACTGAAGTAATACTGGGGTATCAGCTGCAATACATCCCTGCTGCCCTGAGCAGTCCCACAGGCATCAGCAATGGTGTCACAAATGGAAACATTCAGCATTCACGTCTTAATGTAATCCTCTAAAGACCACTCAATCTTTCAAGTGAAACTTCCTGTTCAAGCCCCAGAACCAGGTATCTGGTTACCCTTATCTCAGGGACATAACTACCATGCTATTATCAACCATTAAATTGTCCGATCATTTTTTAATACACCCCCAACACAATTGACCTGATGACCCCTTCCCTGCAGCAAATACCACAGGCAGAAACCTCCAGGAGACTCCCAAGAAACCCAGCAGTCAGTAAACTGTCCCACTCTGTTTTTCTGGGCTGGCTCTACAACTTAAACTGCTCAGTTGTGTCAGGGTTTAGGACTTTGGAAGACCTGTTCTCAGAAATGCCTGGCTCATCTTCCTATCAAGATACAATACTTTGTCATTTATCATTTGTCTTCTCACAGTTTTCTGCCCAAAGGGAAGTTAAGTCTTAACTGCTTTTCAATACCTATCACTTTACTTGGTGAACTCAGGTTTCTCAAATTAGCTATCTTGGGGATTTTCACTGGGAGCATATAGAAGTGACCAGCAGGAACATAAAATGCTGCAGACTTTCACATTACCCACCCAAGATTTAGTACGCTTTTAGTCATGCAGTAAAAAGGACTCTTGCTAATTAATCATCTGATTAAGGTTCTCGGCTTGCAGATCTCATTTTTTCTACTGAGCCATGCTTTTTTTCGCTGCCTGTCAACATAGCTGTACTTGAACTCTTGCCCAGTGTAAGCACATCAAGTTCTCTTCACAGGCACTGCTTTAGTGATCATCAGTGAAACAGTGGCTTTAGATCCTGCTGACCTAAAGGATTACATGGAGATCTTAGCTTCCACATGATGAACTGATAGTGATAACTTAGAAATGTTGTAACAAATACAATAAGATAAACATTAGAAGAAAGAAGACTTTTGCATATGCACAACATTCCTAGAAGTTTCATCAAGACCTTATATGGAGCTTGCTGGGCTGGATGGTGAAAAATAACCATTTTTTTCCCCATTACTTCTTTTACCCTAATATTCACTTCTGACCTTGCATCAGGAGCTGAAGCAGAAATCCAAAAGGAGCATAAAATTCTTCTTTGGAGGTGGGCATCCTGGCGATGCAGGCTGAGCTGAGGAACCAGGGCTTTGCAGTACTGGAGGCAAAGTTGTTCTAGTCTACTTTAGCTTAGCCCATCAGGTTCAGAGTTGAATCTGTACTTCTCAAAACTACAGGGGTGGCCTGTGCCAAAGACAGGGAAGAAGAGCTATATGAAGAAGTAATTTTCCAGTGAGTTACTGTTTCAGTGATTCAGTCATGTTAGCGGTGAGTGTGGAATGGCTCTCAAGCGATCCCCTTATAATGATGGGCAGCTGTTTTTCAGCATAAAAAAATCTCAATTACAGCAAAATTCCAGGCATGACCCTTTCCACATGTATTTTAGCTCCTATATAAATCCTTTTGGCAGAATCAGAAGGGAGGAAAAGGCTCTTTGGTCAAACAGTTTAAAACTTATTGGTTTTTTTTAAGTAAATACATGATAACATCTATTTAATACAAGCTCTATGTGAATATGTGTATAAGGAAAAAAAGCTGTGTGTGAGAGATACAGGACTGTAACTAAAGCTGGTTTGCAAATTTCTGACTAAACAAAGTTTCATCAGTAAACACTGCTTCCTTGAACGTTTCATCTGAAGCATCACACATTTGATCAACATTTGCTGAAGTTTAGACAAAGGTAAATTTTAAGAGATTGACAATTAAATGACTCTGTATTGTTAAGCTGCTCCAGATGACTTTCATTTCTCAGACTTGTTTTCTGAATTTCCAGTACATAGCAGTAAAGAAGAAACTGAAAACTGAAAATAAGTGCATCCCAGAAAACTTACCCAAGGGCCAGAAATGTTGATTTTTGGTCACATTTAATGACCACTTTTTCAGTTGTGATTTGAGAAGTTCCCATCCTTGTTCTTGATGCCTTAGGAAGGTGAGATCAGATATTACTAAACAGAGACCAATTATAATAATAAAGTTTTGTAATTTCTGCCAGAAAAGTGAAAAAAAGCAACAGGGGGAAGGGAAGAGGAATAAACAATTTCCTAAGTAGTTTCTAATTCTCACCTCTTCAGTATCACTGTGCAAAACCAAGACAGACTCTGGTGTATTAAACGGAAATAGCTGCAAGCTCTTTGCTTATTTATATTTCTTATTTCTGACCTCTGGCAAAGCAGTCAGTGATCCCAAAGACAGCAAAGATCCCAAAGAAGAATCTGTAGCCACTTTTTTTAACAGTGACTGGGAATTTAGAGGGGCATGCAATTTAAAGCATATCCCAGGTACCAACTTTCAGAAAGCACTGAGAAGTCATGCCCTGCAAATCAGCCTCATTGCAGTATCCCCATTCAGAAACTCAAACACCGAGGCACTCAAAATCACCACCACATGGGCTCTTTGAAGTCCTGAAAGCTCAGTCTTTAATTAAATTGATAAATAAGAATTTGGTCAATTTTGCTATTTTTAGAAACCATTTTCTAAATATTCAGTTGATGTCCTACCCAGATACTGGGAAAACACATCCCTCTCAGTTAATCATCTAAAACTCTGTTAAAAATAACTTTGCAAGAAAGTGCCTCAATCACTCAGGACTTTCAACACTATTTCATGCAAATCAGCCTCAATGCTATCGTCACCCTGCATCATATATGTAAGTGTGTGTGTGTTCATGTACACACACATATATATACGTGGTGCTTGAAAGAGCCAAAATATGCCAAAAAGCCAAAAGTTCTTTCTTACTGTATCTCAGCATCCATGCCTGCACTTCTTAAATACTATTTCAAGCACTGACTATGCCTGTTTGTGTGTGCATATATGTATGCTTTGTTTTCTTTTCTATCTGGGTCATTAACTGGAGTAAGTCAGCTCATGTGCAAAACATCTGTTTTTCAGTAAAGTCCTGCTTTTCCTCAGCTTAGCAACTGCATTGATTGAGGCATGAAGCTGTTGCTGAATTGTTCACAAGCAGTGTGACATGGGCAGAACAGAAACCTAGACTCCTTCCCAACCTTGGTTGCTTTCTTTCTGGTGCCAACTCAGAAAAATTAGCATCTTGAATGATTGATAGCATGCAATCAGATGCTGCCAAAACTATTACCATATCTAATTCAATGAGGGAGGAGGTGATCCAGTCTTGTTTATACTACTGAAATATGGCTGGAGGGCTTTGGCTAGTCTGTGAAGGCTCAGTTCAGCCCATTTGGGGATTTATGTCAGCATTTCACACATCCTGGGAAACTTCACTCACCCTATAGACAGTGCCTCTAGCTCTAGAAGTTAACCTGGGTTATAAAGTATCTATGACAACCACATCGTTATCCAAGGTGGTTTCCATCTCAACTCCAGTTCATGGATGGTGTTTATTATTTCTAGGTCACCATAGGTGTTCACAGCATGCTTTATGGCCATGCACAACATGGAATTTAGGCATCAATTCCTTCAATCAGGTCTGCTTCTAGGAGCTCCAGTGACAGTGCTTTTTCTGCACCCTGTGCATCTTGAGGGAGGATCAGGGAGAGCACTAGGCAATACACAGGTAAGTGTGGGTCAGGGTAGAGGGAGGTTGAGATGTGAAAACCTGAAGCACAAAACACTTTGGTCACAGTTAGTTTTGGGTATTACTCTGGCGATTGTTATTAAAAGAAATCTTTCCTTAATTCTTTTTTTATTTATACTAATGCCATTCAGCCCAACTAACGTCTGGACTTGCCTTGTTTATGCCTATCTCTCATCATGAATGAAAAATGAGATGGAGGCAACGGAGATCCTAATTTCGGTATCTCAGTTAAGTATCTTTATTTGGGTTGAATGGATGTGGGGTGTAGTACTGAGGAGCCTGGAGAAAGACAGGATTTCTTTGAGAAAAATCAGCACAACTACAGATGATCCCAGCATAGATAGAAAGATGGGGAGCAGGGACAAACAGACAGGGCATTCCCAGGAACTGTGAGAATGATAGGCAGAGATCTCAGCACACCAATATTTAATGTTATCAGCCAGTCAACCCACATCAACCAATCCTGGCCACTGCAATCAAGGGTCTCTTGAAGTAACAACATTATTGCAGAGTTTTTTGTTCAGATGAGACAGACTAACCAGCAACCCTGTTTTGGCTGAATTTGAACCATACTGTTCCTCTCAATGTAAATGTGAGCTAGCTGTCCTATAATAGCAGAGTCTTTAACCTTTCAGGAAGTGTGAGGCAATTGCCATTTGGTCATCTGTCTTTAAAAAGGCACATGTATAGGAGAGGAAGCAGGAAGACTAGGTGACGTATGACAATGCTGAAGCCTCAAATTATTGGTGACCTCAGTGCTTTAAGATCTGGTTTTGCCCCACATATATTCTGTTACTCTCCCTTGTTTGTGGGGTTAGCAGCCACATGCACAATTACTGCTGGGCTGGAGGTCCTCCCCCTCTTCATTTGACATTAATGAAATTGCAAGCAGATATGGCTGTACAAGTCACACTTGCTGCTCTGCTTCAGCACTGTTTACAAAGCTGTTACCTTGCTGGGCTCCTAGTTCAGTGCCAAGTGGAGGAAAAGCATTTGAGTTGCATTTACTATTCTACCTCCTTGGATAATGTTATAATGTTATGTCTGCTGGCTGGAAGCTGGACACCACTGCAGACAGAACAAATTAGCCAAGCCCTTCCACATCTGGCATGCAAATACCTGCATGCTACCATAGCTAAATGGCATTTGACCTGGAGCCTGATGCTCCATAGACAGCAACTTTATTAAGAACAGCTCAAGGAAATCCCTTCCCTCAAGCTGTGCTGTGCTAAGTTGCCCTCTGCTCAGTCATTCCTGATGAATATTGGATTGCTAATGAGGCCTTGGGGCATACACACAAAGCCACTACAATGGATTTTACTTGCATACCCAGCCTTCTCTGCTGTTGCTTATTGCCACCCTTCAACACAATGTCATGGGATGCTTGTGTAAAAGGCTTAAATATTAATCTCTCTGGAGATTCATTTGCACTGTAACATCTCAGACTTGGACTCTACCTTTTTTAATACATTCTGTGGGATTTGCAGTGTATAAACCAACACAGAGTGGTTTATGAGAAGTTTCCTCTGGCAGCTTGTACAGCCAAAGTTTCTTGGAACATGGGAGTTTGTGTAGAGGGTGGGAGTTTTACTCCTTGAAGGGGTTTTTGTTGTTGTTATTCTTAGCCTGCTTAGCCCAGATATACAGAGAATTTTACGTCTGAGTGAAATCAAATGCCCAAAATGAAAAAAGACAGTTTTATGGGGGGGGAAAAAAAAACAGCTATGTTGTTTTGATATGATTGATGAGTATGACATTAGCAGAAGGCTCAGGAGCTACACATCCAAGCCATGTTTAAAAATGCCTAAATATGTATGACTCTGCTCATATGTACTAACTCAGCCTTCTTCACAGTTGAGACACCTTTCCAGATTACCTGACTATAAATAGTACACAAAAAAAATTAAGAGATGACCCATTCTAATTACTTATATGAGTCCACTGTTGTAACATATGAAAGTCAATAATGTTATTATTCCTAATTTGTCAACCTCAGATGACAAGTGCAAACTGGGACATAGAGAAACTCCAGGTCAGAATTATAAGAAATTCTCTCTTTTGTCATGAAATAAGTTGATTTTGAGTATACTTAAGCCTCAGACTTTGGATATGTAGGGGAAAAAAAAAAAACAAAAAAAAAAACAAAACAAAGCAAGCATTTACAACAGAAACCCTTTCACCATGAGTCTGCAAAGCTTTCCTTGGGAAGTGAAGAAAGCTGTTGTTCATTCAACTTTGAAGTAAGAGCACAAATTGGTTAGGATCAAGAGTGTTGATCCTAAACAGAGGAACAGGATGCCACAGCAGTTTATTAATCAGCCTGGCACCCAAGACTTGTGATTTCATTTCCTACTTGTAGAACTACATTATGTTATTTTCAACTAGTTCTTTAGATAAGAGATTACAAGTGTGGTGCATTCCGAATACAAAACTTGTCACTTGTGAAGGAGTTTCTTAACCTTGACTAAAATCAGTAGGTGGTACAAGGGCAGAAATAGTAATAATCAAAATGGGACAAGAATACTACACGAAAATGCCATCACCGGTTTCCTCATTCATTCAAAGTTTTCAATTTAGAACATAGTCTCTAAAAAGCAGAATGTGCAGAGGCAACATTTCTAATAAAAAGACTAACTTGACATACTATAAGTGATGTTCAGAAGAAAGAAAATCACTACAGAAGGGTTTTTTTCATGCATTTGGATGAGTGCTTGATTCTGCCTTGTACTCTGCTTTCTGTTGCTAATTGATTACAACGTTTACATTAGCTAGAAATTTAAAAAGAATTTAAAAAGTAGGTACAATTACTGAGATCCCATTTCAGTCAGGTGTAAAAATAACAAAGGTAGACTGGCAGAGAAGCATCAGCATCTAAGGACATCCACCCTGCAGTTACTTAAAACTTCCCTTGCATTGCTTACCCTGGTTGAGAGCAGAGCAAGAGGCCTGGAAGAGGGGGTCAGATATCATGCTGACAGTCTGCTACAGGGATTCAAAAGTCTGCAGTGAGACCCATAACTCCATAGGAGAGAGCTTCTTCAAGAGAGCTCTCTGAGATCAATAGCAATGTGGATGCAGGCAGTGGGAACCTGACCCTGTGTCATGGGAGCATCCTGTTATCCCTGGCAACTTGAGTAGAGACAGCAAGCTGCCCTGGGTATTAAATAGCCCACAGAGAGAGCCCTTTCTTTTCCTGAAAATCATGTATATATCATTGCTTTATAACTGAAGCTGGCCAAATGATTAGGAATGATGGAATAATTGAGTGGGCTCAGATCTGTCTCACCACCTTGATTGAATGGGTATTATTTTAAATGTTAACAACTGAAGAGAAACAACCTGGCTTGATTAGCTATGATTGGGCAGAGAAGTCACCTGAGCTTTTTTACTGGTGGATACAAATTCTACATACGCCAATTATTCATGGAGAGCAATATATTCATTTGCAGGTGGTTTGCACAAGCTGATGCCAGTGAAAATTGTCCTATCAAAAGCTCCTTGAAAGCTGAGAGCACCCAGCTGCTCTCAGATCATCAAACAGTATTTAGCAAAACAAAAACCCTGTGAAATGATTGGTACAATCAACAACCCCATAATCACAATTGCCTAGAAACATCCAGCTTGTAGAGGATCTCCAAGCATGCTCATGCCAAGCATGCTCAATACAGTACAAAAAAACCTGGTTCTTATCTCAGAAAGCTTGTCTTCAGTGGTGCTCCCAGTTCTCTTGTGCTGCAGTTCTTAAATCTCCTTGATCAAGAGAGTTGACTGAACTCTGTTTCTCAATGAAAAATAGCTGGTATTAAGTGGAAATTTAAGAGATTGCTCCTCCTCTCTTTTTTTTTTTTTTTTTTTTTTTGTCTAAGAGGACACCATTCAGTACCACAGTGTTAAGATCTAAAGAATAAAACACTCAAATCCAGTGTGGTTTCTGTGGGAACACTATAAAATTTATATGGGATATTCCATAAAAGTTTGTTTTAAAGTGCCATAGCAAAAACTGAGTTAAAAAACGGGCAAGTTGTATGGGAATAATGGCAAAGAAATCTTCCTCCAAACCACTCTTTTCGGCCACCCTACCCCTGGTTACCCCCACAGCTCCCACACTTGTGTAAAATCTGCCACTGGAGATAGAAGCTCAGTCCTCACTGAAGTCAGCAGGGTCCTCTACAACTCTTCAGAACAAGTATGTGAGCATCACTCCCCCTTCCCTCCCCTCCACTGGGTACACCATGCAGAGCATCCCTTGAAGTGAACGGGAGTTTTGCCAAATTAAGATCTGCAGGTTCAAGCCCTGCATGCTATACATAATTAGCCTTAAAAATATCCTCACAACAAAATTCACTGCCTAAGGACTTGTAAATGTGCACGATAAAAATAATTCTCTTGCTGTCTGTAAAACTTGTTCCTTATTAGAGATCTCTCCTGACTCCAAGAGTGCCCACACTGTATTCCTCTCTTTGCTTCTCACAGTTACACGCATGCATACACATGCACATGTACTTTCTTCATTTCTAAACCTGGCAGCTGTAGTAGTAACAGCAGTTGTAGACATTTTGAGTATTTCTTCATCCCCCATATGTTGGGAGAGTCTTTGGTGTTTCAAAATAAGATCTTTTGCCCTTGTAGAAAGGAGAATAAATATATTTAAAAGAACATTACAAATTTGGCAAACTTCGCATCACAACATCAATCCAGACCCTCATCAGAGTGAAGCAAACAACAATGTGCAGATTTTATTAAAAGTACAAGAATGAAAAAACTGTTTCCCACAACCGAGGAACTTAAAGCCAAAAATAAGCAAGCCTGAACTCTAGCTTTGCCTGCAGTAATGAGCTGTCCCTCCCCTGGCGGAGTGCAGATGACTGTTTGCTTCACCCTGCACTGCACTCCTTTCTCTGAGAGTTGTCAGTTAAAAAATAGACTGCTCTGACCAAAAAAAGAAAACATTTTCTTCAGTAGCCAATGAAGCTTGATCTCCCTCTGCCCCGGCTTTACATGTTCTCTAAAGCAAAAATAACAATTTTTTGGATTAATGCTTTTCCATGCAAGATGCCTTCTGTTCAGTTTCCCACTACACAATGGTTGTTCAGTTTCCACAAAGATGCAACATCACTTGATCTTAACAATTCCTGAACTAAAGGCAATTTATTTTCACAACTGGACAAAGAACAAACATATATAAATGACTGTGTTCTGGGTGCAGCGTGAGCCACAGCCATCATCACAGCTCAAAGCATTTTTGGAGAAGGAAGATTCTTTTTGCTGTCATTGGATTGTAATCACTGAAATCAGGCATAAGAGGGAGACGTGGTCACATAACAGGGCAATTCAGAGTTTAATTATATTATTTCTACTCTTAACTGAGGATAGCATGAGATCAGAATTTCACCAAATGAAAATATGGAATAACTATTGGTTCCACTGAGGCTGCTTTGATTTATGCTAATGGAAACAAAACACTGCTTGGCCTTAGAGGATTTAGCTTTTAAAAAGGATTTATTAGAATGCAGCCACAAGAGATTAAAAAAATAGAATCAAGTTCCCTGCTGTGGATAGGTATAACCCAACCAAGAAGTTCTGCGATTAATGCTGAATACACAGAGTGAGCTTTCAGACCTGTGCTCTGAAAGAAGTCAGATTAGGTGATCACAGTGATTCTTGTCCTTAAAACCTCCAATCTATAAAATGAAAGTACATAAACCATGATAAACATTTTAGGAAAGAACCTTTGCTTAGTTCCTCTGCATTCCTTTCTATTTCCTATTCGTTCATTTCATCACTACTGTACTTTGTCTTTGAAATTAAATGTTCTTCAGCTCATAAAAGAAATATGACTAAGCCAAGACTCTGACTAATAATTTCCAGCACAACCCCTTGGTGGATAATACTTATTTATCAGATTTGACATTGATTTGCATTTTCAACACTTGTAGCAATTTGATCTCTGCAGAAAGTGTCACCTTTACATTGTCTTTGGAGCTGCAGGGTGTTTAGAATCATTCTTCAGATGCTGTAAACCAAGATCCTTAATCCACAAGAGGATTTTACACAGAACTTTGACTGCATGTTTGAATCAGTTATATTAAACCTGAACATTTTTCAAGCAGTCAGACAAGTTTAAATTCCAGTGGAGCCAAAACATTTTCAGCCGTATAACAACCAGCTTTTAGTGCTAATAAATGTAATTTTCCTCCTGCCTACAGTATGTCACTAGATTCCCCCGGCATGAAATGAAACTACTCCTAAAGAATGCTAACAGAGACACACAATACATTTTACCTCTTTAGACTCCTAGAGTTGTGCAGCAAGGGTAATTCAGGGGTACATGCCAATCTCTGGTGCTTATAAAGTAATTTTTCTTTGTCCTCAAAACCACACTTGTCTCTCTGATGAGGCCAAAGAGATGACTGGGATGGAGGGGCTCCTGAGAGCAGATCTCATTTCCATCATATATGGGGCTGGTAATTCTTGGCAGGTTACCAGACCTCTGAGGGCCAAAATCAAAGAGGGATTTACAATAGTGTTTTAACATTTACTTTCAGTGGCTTCTTTCAGCTGTCTTGGTCATTCCAAGAACAGTTCAGCCAGATTTGTTTAGACTTGGGCTCACTTCCTACCATGTGACTCACCTTTACAGAAGGTTGTTTGCTTGCATCCCTTCCCCTACATATGTGTATGGGGTCCCACACACCCATAGCTCACACCAAGCACAGAAGCAAAAACAGCTAGCAAGATAGTGTAGGATTGTAAATTAGGAGACCTACCCAGATGAATTTCCACCAAAGTAGATCTTCAATTGCATTGGCTGGTGATAAACAGATCTATGAGAAAATGAACTTAGAGCAATCTAAACCAGAATGTTGCACTACCCTGATGAACATAGCCAACATTTATTTCCCAATTTACTGTCTGTAGCCTGATCTAATAAGACCATATTACCTCATAGAGAATTCATTAGTTTGGCTGGGTTTGAACCTATGCCTCACAGGACCTCTTGGTGAACTGTCAAGAATGTTGCCCCAAACTTATTATCCTCAGAACAAGGATCTAAATGCAGATGAAAAATCCCCTTGTATTCACTAAATGCATGCAAGCAAATTCTGATGATAAGACTATATAATCTTCAATGTGTAAATTCCCAGTAAAATATACTACAGTTTCTGAAACATTAATTTTAATGATTGAAATCTTCCAGGCTCAGTTACTTTCACAAAATCATTTGAAAGTTTGACTAAAATGTTCAGCAGCTTCTAGAGCACAAGGATAATGAAAGCCTTCTCCAAACTTATTTTCATTATTAAAATAGGGGAGAAAGGGCAGGGTTTTTTGTTAAATCCAAATGCAGTAAAAGTTTGCACCAAAATAACAAAAAGAAAGAAATAAAACTCTTCCTTGGACATGTGTATTACAGATCCTACATTTGTTGTGCTCTCCTCCAGTCAGGCCCTGAGACAAATGGGAAAAGCAAAGTAAAACAAGTCATATTAATAAAGCCATGGAGCATAATTATTTATGGGCAGGCAGCCAGTATCCACCTGCTGTAACCTGGAACTGCACTATGCACTGAGATAAGAATGCAAACCATGATCAAGTACAATGGAGGTCACAGACAGCTTTGAGGGAAAAGAAAATCCAGTGTTTTTTCTCCTGTTTAAATCTTCCTATAAAGAACATGGCTCCAAACTGGGGAGGTGGCTCTTTTCACTGACAGCAAGAGGGTTGGCTGGTGTCACTGTGGAATTCAAGACCATATGAAAGTAATAGGCACCATGAGCAATCCTGGGACTCTAGCTGGAAGCAGATGCTGATTCATCCCTTGGCAATGATTGTCCACAGAGCCTACCAGCAGCAGGGAAACAGAGGAAGCAATACAGAGAGAATCATAAAGTACTTAAATATTCTACAGACTTAGCCAGAGGATGTGAGTTATATTGATCTTGATGTCATGAAGTTCTAATTAGCCATTTCACGTGTCACAGTGAGAGCTACGAATTCAGGCAGACACATATTCAGAGTAATATTTTATTACACATCATATGATTTTGCCCTGAGGGGGGAAGGAACTTGAGTGTAATTTCAGAACCACTGTATACACATATGTTACACGAAGCTCCCTTTGTGTCATCTCCTTATCACCTTTCTACTGAGGGTGGCAGGCTCCTTTTAGGAACCACAACAGACACACTAAGACATACACAAGAGATAAGATGAACATGTGTTGGAGGCAATTGGATGGTACAGTTAAAAGTGATTCTTAAAAGTAGTCCATGATATGTTTTACCCTGTGATCAAAAATGTCCAATTATGAAGAAATCTCAGACCTATCATTTATTAATGAATTTATACATAAGATTTCTCCGAGTGTTTTAATGCTCTGGTTCCTGTTGGGACTGGAGTAGACAGAGGCTAAAATTCCAGTCCAGATTTATGATATGCCAAATGTGACGTTTGGGACACTAAGACACAAACAGATCTTCAGTTCAATAATTCTGTGTCCTAGTCCATTAAACTAGTCTCACTTTCTTTCTGACACTTCCTTACATACGAAAGCCGTAAAAAAGTATATCATGACAGCTGTTACTATGGTTTATTTGCATCAAAACTTTTGCTTTGGAAATTTGCAATTAAGCAACACTTTTAGAAAATGCCTCACTGTTTACTTTTTTGTTTCTTCAAAAGCTTGTAATTTAACAAACTTTAAACGTTTGCCAAAATTTATTGATTGGAAAAGTTGGCAGAAAACATCAGGTGTGAGGGAGGCAGGTAGTAATTTGTAGTGTCAAGGGGAGAGGAGCTATTTTTTGAAAAAAAAAAATGTGCAACTTTCAGAAACAAATATATTTTGAATTTTCAGAGTTTGAGGCAGATTTTTGAAAACAAAACATTTCCATGGTGGGAAAGAGACACACTTTTTTTACCAGCTCTAAATGATTCCTCAGTTCAAGTGTGTTAGATGAACCAGCAGCCTGAAGTTCCCTGCACTATTAATTAGCCAGAGTAATGGGGGAAGGTTGAGCTAAACAAAGCACCAACACGTATAAGAGGAAATATATGTGGAGAAGGCCAGAGCACTGTACTTTAGCAGGGTTTAGTAGGAAAAGGAACGGTCATTCTGCAGAGATTTTCAATTTGGCAGAATTATAAGGTATTATGGGGCAGGTCTCATAGCAGTGGATTGGGTAGACAGATAATTCACATCCAGAAGCTCATGCAGAATCCACACAAGCCAGTAAATCCTGCCAAAAGTTTATATAACCACTAGTTGAGGGAAAGCCCCACAAAGGCACAGCCAGCCTGCTTAGAGGGTAGAGTTGGACAAACCTCATAAGAAACCATATCCCGGAAACCACTGCCTGTTTAAATCACCCCTGTATCATCCAGAGTGCTCTCACGTTCTTTAGAAATAGCTAACTTTTCCTCTCTCCCCATTTTGTTAAGATGAAAAACCTGTCTTTACACATTCCGATCCCTTGAATAACCAAACAGGTAAAACAACATCCATTTGACTGAAATGATTGCTGAGCACTTTCAAGGCAACTGAACAGAAGAATTTCAGTGAGAAAAGGTACCTTAGTGAGATCTGGAGTAGAACTTATCCTAAGAGGAGATCGGGTCTGATCTGAATCTCTGAGATCCTACGAACAAAATTCTGTTCTCTAGGAAAAAGATAATTTCTAAGAAAACTTCATTTCATATTTCCCCATCAAGAAATAATGGCTTCCCTGTAGGAAAATTAGAAAAAAATGGGCACAGGCAGGGGGGAGGGTGAGAAAACAAAGACTCACTTTATTCTCCATCCTCTGACTGTACTTAAGCTTTTGTCAGTTGAAAACCAGATTCTTTTTTTTTTTTTTTTCATTCTAACTTTGCCAATTCGAACAGAGCAGTGGAACTATGTGCAAGCATTACTTTCTGAGTAGAAATAACACTTCCACATGAAAGTTAAATTATTTCAAAAAAAGCTGTTCAAGAGAAAAAAACCCTGCAACTACATGCTATTTCATTCTAGTGAAAAATCTTAATTTTTGACAAAAAGATTTTATTTTTATTTAAAAGGTTTTCTAACCAGCTCTGCTTAGAGAAGATATTTTAAAGATCTGTTTCACAAATCAACATGAGCCTTGCTAGGGCTCACCAGTGAGGCACATGTTACTTTGTCCAAAGCTCTTACCCTTATCCAAAGATTTCTGCCCCAGTTCTTAAGCTGATCAGCTTGCAAGTGTCTCGTTTTATACTTGAATGCCTCATTTACACCAATGAAAACATGTGAGAGCCATTTGTGTTGTCTCACATCATATTCTGCTTGGCACAGAAGAACCAAGGGCAATTTCACTATAGGCATCAGAGTGGCCACTGTGCCTGCAAGACCCATGGCAGCCCCAGCCTGCGTTATCTGCAGTCCCACATGCACCCTGCCACTGCTCTGCCTGGGAAGACTGGCTTTCCTGTTGGGGCTGGTTTATTCTGAATGTTTTAGTCTCTCCAGCAGGAGATCAGAAGCAGATCAAACACACAGGATCCTCCCGCTGAACAGAGAAGGGGCTGGGAATCAGCACAGAGTCACTCTTCTGTTATGATTCAGGTGAGAAAGAGACTCCAGGTATTTTCTCCACAGTTATAAAAAGTTGGAAGCACAAAATATAAAGATATAAATGGAGTGGTTCACGTGACAACAGCCAGAGTTTAGGTTAAGTGCCAAATTCCCAGTGCAGCAAAAATGGCAGTCTTCAACTGCTCTAGCTTAAGACCAGATGCTACCCAAAGAAAGTCATGTAAGTGTTCTAGCAGTGCAAAACCAGCCCTGAACTGTTAAGGGAGGTGCTTTTTACTACCTAGGAGTCAGTATCAAGGCTGAGAGGTTCTGCCTGTGATCCCTGAATTAATCCACCTATAACCACAGGCTACACAAAAGGCTTAACTTTAAAGATCTCAGTTTCTAGCCATGTTGGAGAAGCAGAGCCATGGGCTTGAAGCAGGGAATAGAAAAGACATGAAATCAGAGGGAACTCTCTTAAGAATAGATGCTCTCTGTGCTTCTGACTGAATGGACAGATCGATTTTTTTTTTTTTTTTTGGTTTTCCCCTGGTGAAAAAAAAAACACATTCTTCAGCCAAGACAGGGATTGTAAACTTTGCTTAGTTTGGCTCCTGCATAAGGTCATGCCACCATTCATTACCTTTCTCCCCTCTCTGCTCTGATATTTTCAAGCCCTCAAGCCTTCCTCTATGACAGGTCTGGAAAGGAAGACACTACACTGCAGCCTGAAACAGCTTCACACATCAGCCTTTGTCCCTTTGTCCTTCTTGAGTTGTCCTTTAGAACCAGAAGCCACATTACAATTGTTTCCTAGTTGGGAAAAATACGCAGGATAATATCTGATTATTCTTTTTTTTTTTTTTTTTTTTTTTTTTTTTTGAGAGGTACAGAGAAGAGAAGAACTGTGAAACTACCCATTTGAAATTGATATTTTCTAAAATTCCCCATTTATAACCCATCACCTTTTATAGCTGACCTGCCAGATAGCTGTCTTAGTAATGCAGATTCCTGGACCCTAAAATCTGTGGTTGTTACCTGTGTTAAGACTTATTTATGAAGGAAACTAAATGGTAGGAACATCCTGGATGTACGTGCCAGTGACCCGGTTTCATTTCTTCCCTGTGGCATAAGTCTCATTACCAAATACATCATTATCCTCATTACCAAATACATCGTTATCCTCTGGAACTCATTTCCACAGGAACCCAGTGAGTGGGAGTCAGGAGCCAACTACACATACATTCAAAAAATGGGAACAACCACAGTCAGATTAGTTGAAAATCACTTCAAAATGAAAAAAAAACATAAGCCTGACTCTACTTTGGGAAATTAGCCAAGCATCATTTAAAATAAATTAGAATAATGGTGCATTCTCTGGTAATTTTTTTCTGTTATTGTCCACCAAGAATTTCTCTATGATCTCTTACGGTGTTTTTTCACAGTATTTCATACTGGTCACTAGTAGAAAGAGGAGATGGATTGAGGGAACTTATGAACAATTTCTATTTCCTATATATTTAAGTAAAAGTCACTAGCAGCCCTTAAAGAACATGTTGGCACCTGTATGATGTTGGTGTGAGCTCAGCTCTGTATATGACCAAAGAATCAGAGTTTAAATTGTTTCAGCCTCGATTCATGCACATAGATAAGTGCTTCCCTGAAGTAAGGCCCCTGTGTCTCAGTTTCCCACCTATTTCACAAGCACAGTAGACTTGACACTTCACAAAAGCCTTTGGGCAAGAAGAAATATGTTGGTTTCCAAAGGGTGAGAGGGCCTTCTGCACTAGCCAATTGTCATCCCTGCAAGGAAACAGAGGGAATCAGCCAAGTGACCAGTGAGATTTTGAAGAAAGACAGGTTCATGATGGTAGCACTAATAACAAATCCTCTCAGCCACCCCATTTTCCCTTCAATAGCAGCCTTTCCTGGGACTTATAATGCAGTGTGACCCTGCCACGCCAAGCAAAATGAAGACCTGATTCTTGGCTGAGAACCATTTTGGTATGCTGTGTTAATGACAAATAAACAAAAGATCAGTTTTAAACCATGAATCCAGATGCACAGAGCAATGTCATGAACACCTGACTTCAGCTAGATTTTTCCTAGAGCTGATGTGGGAAGGGATATAGTATTTTTGGGGCTGCTGATGGTGAACTCAGGAAGCAAATACAAGCAAGATCTGTCTGGTTTGAAAGGACACAGGAAAAGTTAGAAGAACAAAGGGTGTCTCCACAGAGGGAAGATGATGAACTGAGCATTCACATTCATGCCTGAATCAACCCCCCAGATCCACATATTACCTAGTTTTGGAAGGCACCTATCCCAAGATCTGCATCTTACAAACACCTATTCTAAAGAGGGTAAACCAAAACTCATGTCTGAGTTTCCCATGCTATGGGGTGGCCAGAGAGAAATTCCAGACTCAAATTCTGAGCTTGGTCCTTTTCCACAGATTAGATCCCTTAGGGAAAACCAGAAGTTCAGCTTGGTTGCTTATCCCAGCATCTGTACTTTGCACAGTGGCCTAGAAACCACAGTAAGCTTGGCTCCTCCTTGGCACTGCAAGATTTCTCCTAGAGTTAACACTGGAAAGCAACCAGAAATGGCCTCAAATCAAAACCACAAAGGGCCTGCTGCAAGTCTCACAAACCTTGGTTTTGCACCAAGCTAATAGCAGCAACATCACTGAAGCTATGTGGATTTGTATTCTGTAAGTGAGAACAGAAGCTGGCCGTCTGTGTAGAGAAGCTAAATCCCTTTAATTATTAAAACATATCCTACTGCTGCTGAAAATCCCATTTCCATTGAAAAAATACACTTGCAATAAATGTATGCTATACATCAAAGGCCTCTTTTGTAAATAAAGCTTTTGATTTTTTAATTTTTTTTCTAAAAAAAAATTGGCCCAAGGACTAAATTAATGTTTGATGTGTTATCTTAGAAACATTTCAGAGTGGCGGATTTATCTGCTGTTTACATTTTTCCTCATAATATAGCAATGAATTATTCTTGTTGATAATGAGAAATGTTTTAATATAAATGGTTGGAAGGTCCTCTTCTGAAGTCAGTGGGAGGTTTGGCTGGGCAGGAAAGGCAGCATTGGAGCAGAGGACAGTAAAACTCAAGAGTAGCATTTCTGCAGTCCCAAATGCATTTGGCAGAGCATAGCACCCATACAAGCCAGCCCCATTCTGGCCCTCAGAGATGAATAAAGCTGGACCTCCATTTCCAACATGTACAATGCTTTAATTGTGAAATGGTAACTGTGCAGTTACATCTTACTGCATGCTACAAGTTCATGGTTTGTTTCCAAAGAAGTCAATGTCCCATACTAGTATACACACCAGAGCTGAGTATTTGCTCTTACTCTGGTAAAAGCCTACCTTGGATTTAAACTGCATGGAGGTCTAGACACAAGAAGCTGGTGTTCCTGGCTTCCCTCCCAGACAGTCATGTAGGCAGCACTTCTAGCACACACATCACAGTCAAATCTGCTAGCCCCAGAGTCAAGCTCAGCCACCTGGGCGGGCACAATTTGGCTGCAGAGACTGGAGAGAAGAGCTGGTGAGTGCTCAGCCTGCAGCAGTAGGGCCTTTGTCATCCAAACTGCACCAATAATATGGACTCTGCAGGGAAACCCAGTGTGAAAGGTGCCACTTTTACTAGCTGCATCTGTCTTGCCATGCCCTCGCATCTTCTGCAGATAGCAGGCAGGAATATTTTTGTCCTCATGTCCCACTATGGGTTTGTGCGCTTCCTGCCATCGCTTTCCCCACCAAAATCAGGGTCTGTTCCTGCCCTATGCACCACCACTTCTGCCCCACGGCTGCTGGCACAGTGGGATTGAGCCAATGGAATGGCCCAACACCCTGATGTCTCTGTGTGCTGTACCTCCTTACTCCATCCCTGCGGTTCCAGGCACTGAGTCAGGCCACCACTTTCCCTCCTGCAGCACACCATAGAGACCTGGCCAGCACTGCATTTATGTAATGCTTCATAAGCAAGACTACCTAAATAAGCAATGTCAGCACATCTGCTACCCAACCCTACCATTGTTTTTATGGAGCGGTTCAATCAGCAGTGTCCCGTCCCTCCTCACCCCACCCCACCCCCCCAAATTTAAATTAATGTAAGGATATTGACTGCACATTTCTGCTTGGACCGTGTTTTACACTGCAAAGTTGCAGGGCTGAAATAACAGACTCTCAGGGGTTTACAGGAGAAATATGTTCTTGCAGGTGCCATGGGCCTTAAGCTCTGCACCTTGGCCCTTCTTAAGCTTCTATACCAGCAGAATGCTGTCTTTCTGATCAGAGAGGAGGGACCCTGCCATGGTGATTTTCCAGTGTGTCTGAAGATAAGGTGCCATGCCTCCCCCACCCTTCCACCCAATTGATGGATCCTCCAGGGTATCATTCTTTACCTAGGGACTTCTGGAGTGCTGTGAATTTTAGCCACATATACCCTGCTCCATCTACAGTGCCAGGACATGTCCCTGATTCATCCTTTCAGTAAGGTCTGCTGGGAAGATCTCTAGCCATCATAAAATGCTTGGCTCTGTCTTCATTGTCTGCTCCATCCCTTTGCCATTTTGGTCTGCCAGAAAGGGAATGGATCTGGCCTGAGGACTCACCTCCTGCTTGAGTGCTGCCTGACCCTCACCCTACCTGAGCTGGATGAACTTGAAAAAACAATGAACTATGAAAGCATAGGCTATAAAAAGACTCAAGGAAAGGATAAATGATCTCTCCAAAATGGTGAATCCGCCATCTAGCTGTATCAGGCACTGATGGAGCCTTAAGGTAGGGCAAGAATTCTTCTTAAGTAAGCCACTTGAAAGTAAAGTGTCATATCCGAAGCAAGTATCAAAGGTCTCCAGAGAGTCAGAGGAAGCCACAAGTAATTTCTGCAGAGTCTATTCAGATAATTGATAGCTGGACAGCTCTGACAGAATCTTTTGATTAGATGTTGGTCTCTTTTGTGACTACAGAGCCTCGGTGACTGCCTTAGATTTGATGCCATTTACATGGCTGAAGTCGGAAAAAAGCCAAACCAAACCAAACCAAACCAAACCAAACCAAAACAAAACAAAACAAAACAAAACAAAACAAAACAAAACAAAACAAAACCAACACACATATTGCAGTGTGAGCTTCACTAAGCAAAGCTACCAGCTGTGGGCAGGGGAAGCCTGGAAAGAAACCCTATACCAGGTTTCAAGCATCATTAATGTATCCCCTCAAACCAAGTCCAGATATAAATGTTTCCCACTTAGGCCTTTCCACTTCACACTAATTCTTACAGTTGTTATTTATAAAAATCTGTTACTCCCTGCCTGATCAGATCTGCAGAAAAGGAGACCCTTCCCATGTGAATTTGCCAAGTGTTCATACAGTTACTGTCCATGAATTTTCAAGTCATTCAGGCAACTCTTAATTTGATCTATAATAAATCCAGTTTTAGTTGGCAGGGCATTGCAAGTTCTCTGTGAGCTTTCCTGCTACCCATGGGGCTGAACTTAAAGAAAACCTACAGTCTGAGGAGAAGAAACAAATGCAGAGATTGCTTTCGGGTAGCTGAGAGAGCAGGATTTATTTTGGGAGTAACTCAATGAGAAATTTGTTTATGAGACTCTGGGGAGGAACAGAAGTTATGTGCTATAAACCAAAATAGATCCTTTACCCTATTCCTAAGTACTGTGTACTTGAAGGCTGCTTTAGGGTGAAAATACAGTCAGTCCTCGGAGACAAACTGCAGAAACAAGAGTAAAAAGCAAAAAATAAGATAGCTCTGCCCATCCACTCCTGTAGCAATATCCCTCTGTGACATACCTAGCATCCCAGGTCAATGGTTAGGAGATTGTCTAAATGGACTTTGGTCTGGGCAAGAACCTTGGCAGTGCACATGCTGCTGCAGGCTGAACTACAGACCTATCTGGTGGAGTTTCAACCAGGGGCAGTCGGTGTCTTGCGCTCCTAGCTTCCATGATTCCCAGGGTGTCTGGGGCCAGCCACCTTCGATCCTATAAGAGATGCATGCAGGGACAGATGCATGGCTCTGTCTTCTGATGATGTGGCTATTACCTATTTTGTCAGGCAGGTTGTGCAATGATTTATGATGCCAAATATTCACTAGACAGAACACAATGAGGTCTTCATGAGGGAATCTGTGGCTGAAAGTTTCATTGAGATTTTCATAAAGGCTGGGGTTTTAGCTTTCTTATTGCATTTGTATGTCCATGAAGCCTCACAAAGCAACAAAGAGGCAATCCAAATTATACAACCACATCAAGTCTATACACATTTACATGTTCTGCTCCATACTATTGAGATTACAGAGACCCCAGTGCTAAGTTCTATATCACATATGCCCTCTTATTCTAGACCACATCATATATCCTCAAAGGAGCTTCACAGCTACTGGCAAAATTAAGTTAAATAGGTTGGACACAAAAAAAAGATAAACATTTTTTTAAATAGTCTGATGACCTTTTTTAAAATGAAAGATCTTATTTTGAAAATGCTGAAACATTTCGTGTTGACTTTTTAAATTATATTTAGGTCAGAGTTTGTTTTCACATGACCTGCAAAAAAAAAGAAAAAAAAAAAAAAAAAGTGAAAGGGTTTTAATATGAGCAAATTCAAGAGCAACTTTGTTGCAGCAAGATCTGAATTTTGATGGAAATAAAATATATCCTTTTTCCCCCAGTGTATCTTTTTACTATACTCAAGAATTGCTTAACTCAGTAATGGCATCAAAAAACCCACTTGCTGCTCCAGCCCTGAGTGATATTCGTTCTTCAGGTATCAGTGAAGTCACAGACACTTCATGGAGTGAGATCACAGCAGCCCCCTTGTGACGACCCAAGAATGTCATAGCTCTGTGCTCTCGCAACATACTATACCCAACCCTCTCTCTTTTACACCCTTCCTTCCCCCAAGAGTAGCACAGATATGGGTGGGAAATACACTGAAAACTACAGATATGCAGAATACTGGTAAGGCCCTGATGGAATACTGAAATAGCCCCCAGTCCTAATAAATGTTCCTTTCCATTGCCCCAGTTATAGCCCATCACTGACTAAGGCTCAGGAAAAGCAGGAGCTGGACACCCTCCAAATCTGATGAACAGAGCACCAAGATGCTGATTACAAGGGAGAGGGCTCCTCATGGCCTGTTTCAGAAGGACAGAGGCATCTGTGTGTAGGATCACACAGAAAGGTCTTACAATCCCAGAACTGGAGGAGTTCACACTCTGAGGTTCCTCTTCATGCCCACCAATTACCCTTCATTAGAAGGGTGACAAATCTCTGCAAAATCTGGTCTGCCTCTTGGGAAAACTAGAGCTGCAGCAGTTCACTCCAGAAGACATTTCCACTTTACTATATCACTTAGCCCTGAAGAACCAAACACATAAAGTAATTGTGCTAGTGAGTTAGGTAGCCCAAGAGTAGGCAACCTGAAGTTTATTCCTGCCTAGGCACTGGTGATCTATCTATTAAGATTAAGGTAACTTTTTTGTGCAAGTCATTAGCCAGCCTAACTCTCAGATTCCAGCTGGATTCGCAGGGCAGGTGGCTGGAAAGGAAAATATTTCCTTCAGGGTAAAGGAGGCACGTGTGAATTGGGATTTCTGTGCAGCAGTGAGCGAGGCACGTTTCCACTGACTCACTTTTCAAAGCAGAATCGCACACAGCCAGCAGATACTCAAGTTTGGGAGCAGGAAACTGAAAGCAGCCCTGATATCTTAATTACAGGCTGCTGACTCTCCCATCTAGAATATCCATGGAAGGGCCTGCAGAAAGACCAGCCACCACACATGGGGATCTTGTCATTAAGGGCCAGTCAGTCCTGGGGCCTGCCATTCCTGCTGTCATTCCCCGGCTGTATTAAACATGTCAGTCTCTGTCTGCTCCTCTGTGTGCACTCTGCGTTGGGCTGCTGGCAAGTTACCAGTTGAATCCATGGTGGGAAAGCCCAAAACTCTTCCTTTCCATCTACATTTCCCCTTCAGTTTCTCATGCTCTCCAGACAGCCACTCCTACAGCTTTCCGTTCCTTTCGCCCCGACCTGCTCAGCATCCCAGTGAGGTGGTGATGGCATTCTGCCAGACATGCTGAACCTGAAAGTGTCCCTGTCTTGCCCAGCAATCACCCAGGGAGGGAGGCAGTATTTATCACCACTCCATCGGCCACTGCCAGACACTCTTGCCATTAAGATGTCAAAACCGGTTTCTCTCTGGAAATCCAACAGCCCTGCAGACTTACCCTTGCCAGCAGCAGCCCCAGTTGGACATCTGTTCCCTTTCAACCTCACATGTGCACTTAAAATGCCAGTACTGTCCACTTCTTTGGGGGATTAGTCTCCTATTAAAGCTGTCCTCCTCATGATTCATTGTTATCTCCTGGTGTTGATCTGATTTATGGATTGTCCTGTGCTAATTAAGGTCATAAAATTGGGAGCAGGAAAAGGCTTCCAGCACTGTGATGCTGTTTAATGTTGGGTTATTTTCCAGTGCCTATGTTATTTTGCAGGGGATAGGAGATGGTACACGTCCTGTTGTCAGGAATGAGTTCGCTGGGATGAGCCCTTGCTGCTCTCTCAACCTCGGGAGGGGAGGCAAGTCACTGGGAAAGTGAAACCATCTCTGCTCAGCACTGATTCATAGACACCAATAAATTCATAGTCCAAGCTGTTATTATTCAGATTAGGCTTGTGCCTAAAGCCCCAGCTGAGATCAGAGCTCCATTGTGCTAGGCACTGCACAAGCATCTTGTAAAGATTATCCCTGCCCCATGAAATTTTGCTGAGCACTCAGTCCATGGGCACATTGCAGTCACCTCTGTGACTGCAGTGAAACAAACACAGACCCAAGTCCACTTTGGTCAGCTCAGGAATGACCAGCAACATAACCCCAGCCAAATGCCACTCCCTGTGGGTTACCGCTGCTGTCCCAGGGCACACTGAGCTCTGAGCTGCTGTGGAAGGTCTGTTACTCCCTCCTGAGCCACAGTGGGTTCAAGCTAGCTCAAGCACTTAAACCAGGGCTCAGTGTATGAATCAGCAGGTGAGCTGTCACCAAAGCAGCATCCAGACATGGAGCGACTGTCCACTGCGCCCAAGGTCACACTACAAGTCTACAGAAAAGCCAGGACCCAAGTGGGTGCAGCCACCACAGTGCTTCAGCTGCTTGCCCATTTCCCACAGAACCCGGACATCGGTCCAGCTGCAGTGACACCATCCTGTCATTTCAACACATTTATCTTTGGGGTTTTGGTTTCAGATTGGGTTTTTGGGTTTTGAGTTTTTTGGTGAAAAAGTCTTCAAAGCCCTGAGACTGTTGTCAAGATAAAAAATACTGATAAGATTCACCCCTGGTACTGTAGCATGGACCTATTCAATGCACATTTGGCCTCGTGCTCTCTATGAAATAGGCAGATAAATACACACAAACCCAGACTACCTATTTCTATTTGTAAGCTGCTATACTTTGCTTCACTTATTTGTTACAAATTGTGATTTCTTACACTTTCACAACCTTCACTTATTTTACGGTGTACTTGCACCCACTGGTAGCACAGGTTTGTTTTTGGCATGTGAACCTGACTTCCCCAGACAGGGTGAGTTCCTTCTCTGTTTCACTTTCCTCTTCCAGACAATTTCATTACAAAGTTCCCATGAACTGGCTTCTGAAATTCACTCATTGTGTCCATACTAGCCACCAGAGACTTCATAAGCATACACTTACTACACTTCTATTTTAACATCAGACTTGGCCACTGTAAATCTGCTATGGCTCCACCATCAACCACAGCAAAAATGTTTGCTTGATGCAAGCATGATTCAATCATATATATTTCTAGTTCTAGACAAAAATATTTTATTTCCCACAAATAAATATGGAAGAACAGTGCTAAATATTTCTATCTGAATATTCAATTAGAAAAAAAAAATCAAAAGCAACATATAAATAAATGTAATTTTTCTATTAAGAGTTTGCAGACTTTACAAGAGGGATATCCAAGTAGGAAAAACTAAACATGGTAAATTCTTCATCACACGAAGTCTTTATTTAAAGAGTGCATATCTTTAAGGGAAAAAAAAAAAAAAAAAAAAAAAAAGGTACAATTTATAGCCTCGTTGAAGGAATTTCTGGGTGAGTTTCTGTGACCTTTGTTATGCATGAGGTCAGATTGATTAAATGGTTCCTTCTGGCCATGAGCTACGAATCTGTTAATTTTAGCTCAATATCCTCTTTCTCTGTGGGCTAAGCTAACTGAAATGATATCACTTTTTCCACTTCAGGACTAAAGACACACAGAGTCTCTACAGTTGACTTGGTGCTATCACACACTAACTTCTGTGTATATCTGAACCTTTATTCAGCTAGTTGATAAGTCACATTGTCCTCCCTGGATCATTAATTATTACTGATATCCCTGATGATCAAAATCAGACCAAGATATACCTTCTGCTCCACCCTCTAAAAACTAGGAAATCTAAAAACAATTAAATATTCATCTTCCTTCTGACACAAATGTTTAAGTTCCTGCTTTGGAGTTCCCCTTGTATTCTATTTATGTATTATTATGGCTTATTTATGTATTTTAAGAGGACCTGAAATTCTCTCAGTTGCCCCATTCCCATACTTGGGGTTTTAAAAAACAGTAAACAGATACCATGATACTTAGCAGTGCTGCAAAAACCACTATAGGTTTGAGTTATCAGAAGACAGATTGAACAATTTCACAGTTAAGCACACCAATGTATTTAACGGCAGCAAGGCTTCTCAGTAGCCAAGTAAAAGCCACAAACGTCATTTCCAGATCCAGCTTTTTGTATGATACAATGTTAAAAAAAGGTTCTTTTTCAACATAGATGATCCACTCCTAGTTAACTGAGAGCTAACTATTCCATTTTGGTCTCCTTAATCAAAACATTTTGTCTTGGCCAACCAAGCAGAAGCATTCTGCTTCCAGTCAGTTTAATGCACCTTTGCTTTTGGCCCTGGCACCTCCCAGCTGTTGCACAAGGTGGGGTGCAGTACACCTGAATACTTTGCAGACTGCACCCCTCATCCACTTTGAGATTTTTGATTCCACATTTTTCCTAACAGTAGTTTCTGTGGGAAACAAACGTGTTATCTGGTCTCTTTCTCCCAACTTGGAATGAAAACTGATATATGAGAATTTCCCTTGAGAGAAAACATCCAATTTTTGCAAAGTGTCTATCCAAGATGTTGAACTTGGACAGAGGAAAGCTTTGGTGAAAGCAGAGAGGAGTTTTTTAGCCCAGGAAAAAATTATATCATGCTTAATCCTGATCAGTTCCCCAATCCACTCCTCCACAGGGAAGTCCAAAGAGCTCTGCTGGTACAAATGAAAGGGAGAAGGAAGACATGTTGGGGGCAGAAAAGAGTGGCATGAAGCCAGGGCAACTTAATCCAGCTCTCATGAAACTACAGCCTCAGAAAAGGAAGGTCAAAATGGGGTTTACAACAGAAATGCAGACACAATATGACGATGAGGAGACAATCTGCTCTCCATAATATTCCTATTATCCTAAGCAAACAGAAGACAAGAATTAAAAGTACCACAGGGCTGTTCTGTTGTGTTTGTATAAGAATGTCATTTTAATTCACTTTCACCAGTGCCTTTAAGTCAATACTTTTTTAGAGCTACATTCTCATGTGAAATCTATATCCTGGCAATTTGAATCAAGATTGCCCCAGGGCAGACACCTGTAAAGCTGAACTGCAACAGGAAAGAATGGCACTTTTGTATTAATAGGCAAGAGACAATTCAAAGTCATAGTTTTCCTGCTGTACCTTCAGGAGGCAGAAGGAAAGACTCATCATGCAATTACAAATGTCCACATCATTATGTAATTTCTCATGAACCTTCCCCCTTCACTCATCTCCATACCCACTTGCAAAGAGGCAACTCAAGGAAGCAGATTCCAGGGTGATTGGGCATAAAACAGCTCCATGCCAAATCTGTCTACAAATAAACACTTTTGTGGATTTAATGAGATTTAAAAGAATTACACTCCAGGTGCTTTGCCTTTCCCAGAATCTGGTCTCCCAGATTTGTCTAGTGAGACTCCTGTGGCATAGGCACTGAACTCTACAGTCGGGCAGGGGACTGGGAAGAGGAGTGAAGAGTCAGGTCATTTGCAGTTTATGCCAATATAGAAATACTGTAGATGTCCTCAACACTAAGTAAAAACTTGCTTTTATCTTGAAAAAAACACAACCAGTGCCTTGACCTAATGATTCATAATGAAAACCATGTGCTGTGGGTTCCTAACCACCTTCATCCCAACCAACCAACCAACCCTTAGAGGATGCTCTTATATGTACCCAAAGCCCCTAGATGTTTTGTCAGCTGTGGTTAAGCACGTAGAAAGTAACCTTAGTGAGGTGTCTTTATATCCCCAACCATTCCTGATGCCTGTGGTGAGAGCTGTGAGACCTCATTCACAAGCAGAAGCAGATGGGTTGGGGTGGCTGGTTGGGTTACCCTTCCCCATATTTCCACTTTCTCATTCTCTCAGAGGTTGCTGCCACTGCAGCATGGGTGGCTTAGCTGCTTGTGAAACTGTTCCTAAAATACAGTAGTTTACTGACTGATGTTTTAAGGGCTTTTCCAGGTGTGCTGGAAACAACCTCCAAGAGAAGGATGAGACAAACAGCCGAGGACAGTAATTTCACCACCCATTCCAGCTGCACCCATGGGTGCCTGTGACTCAACACCCTCAAGCTCTTCACTCTGCCCAGAGGCCAGGGTCTCCCAGCAGACAGCTCAGCAGTGCTTGAGTTGGAAGAAGAGCAAGCACTAGAAGACCAGACCTTGAACATACCACCAGGTAGGGCAACTGATGGCTCAGAAAAGTGCCTCCTTGTCATGTATCTTCCAGTAAACAGCTAATGCTAATGCTGTGCAGGAGGCCACTGCAGGGAAGCGAGACGTTGCTGCTCTGTACATCTCTGCTGCTGCTGAAGCCTGGAGGGTGTCTTCTCTTGCAACCAGCTGCTAGGATTCTCTGAGCAATTCTGCTGATTTGCAGTAGAGCTCCTAATTGCCTGGAAACGCTAAAGAATTATAGATCCTAAGGCATAAAACATCTATCAACCTTAACTCAAACAAAATTGTTGTATATTGTTACATAAGCTGAAGACCTATTATTTTCCACATGCTAAGTGACTCCTAATTGAAATCCCTGATTGTTTTTTTCCAGGCCCCTCTCCAGCCTGCCACACAAAGATTAGCAATGTATGTAGTAATATGTTGTTAACATGCAACAATGTGTGGTAGGGATTGCCCACGATTATTTCACCAATTCCCTCTGTGGTCTGGTCTTCTTATTGAAGCAAAGGGGTCTTGCCAGACTTAATTGAAGTGGAATAAGAAAAAAATTTTCCAGGGGCTCCCTCCACAAATTACAATCATATACATGACACTCAATTTTGCAGCCCATAATCACATTAGCAATGCCACTGAAGTGAACAGAAATCCTTGGGTGAGTAAGAGTTACTCACACAAAAAAGTATTTCAGATTTGGTTACAGCCTAGTTTGGACCCTCTCCAAACCGAAAGCTTCATGTGTCCTAGTCTTGTTCATAATTTTGGGGCAAAGTTCATCCTTTCAAGAAGTGATGCCAACTGCACATCAGATGTCTGTGGGCTTTCTATTTAAAGAATGGAGTGTTTCTAACAACTTAATTCCACTGATGCTTTATGATTACAATCCCAAACACTGTTTTTGCAGCTGGCTAATTAGAAATGCAATAAAACCAAAGAATCTCTGTAAGGACGGGTCTTTTAAACTGAACTAAATGGCACGCATGCACACCTCCGTGAGACACGATGAGAGACATCTATGCTGAACAGAGCAGGACAGAGCCAGTTGTGGCACCAAATACTATTTAACATAGTTCAAGTCCATGGAAATTACTGGGCTGGGATGTTCAAGCCGAACAGAAAGTTGTGTACCTTGTTTCCAGTGTAACTTTCAGACAGAAGTATGTCCTAGGGCTACAGGTGCAAAGTAACAAGCAAAGGCTGTATATTCTGTAGGCAGTACAAAGTCTGTGGCATGCTTCAGGTCACACAGAGGGGTTATTGAGACCAGTAGAAGACATGCCACTGCATTTCAGTTGCTAATGGACATTATCCAGGGTTTGCTGCTCCACTGAGCTTCTCTTGGGCTCTGGCAGGCAGCCCAGCAGCCCCAGTAGTCCTTCTGTGCCACACCACTGCAAAGTTACATAAGTAGTGGGTCCTTTGGGAGTTACCATCTAGTTCCCTTGGGATCCTTTTGTTCATAGACAATGCTGAAATATCTTCAGCCATTGTGGCCAATATCAGTGATTGTATGGCTCTCCAGAAACAAAACCACAAGGTTTCAGACTGACTTGAGCCACAGAGCTAGTCTGCACAATGAATGTCTGCACCACACATATCCACAACAGGTCAGAGATTAAGGGCCCCTGGAGACTCAGGATACACTCTCCTGTTCTGAGCTAGATCTGCTTGCTCTCTGAGGGAGAAACCCAGCCCTGGCTCCTCTGAAGCTGGAATCAGACCATCCCAGTGTGGCCTTTCTTTCAGCATGAATTACACATTATGCTACAACTTTGACATTCCCTGGGCCTTTGCCATGCTGACATCTTAGGTAAAGTGCCCAGGATTTCAAAAGGAAAGAGGTTTCCTCAACAAAGAGGTGGCCAGAATGACCAGGTGGAGCTTGCAGAAAATCTACTACCAGCAATATCCTTCTTATACCCCAAATGCCCTCTATAAAACTGCAAACAGTAAGTAAAAGTTTGCTTCCTATGAAGGATCTTTGAAAGTCCTTTGGGACTACAGTACAGATCAGTACAATATAAGTCTTTGGGATTGCAAGTGCAGGAAAAAATGAAGCAATGTTCAATTTTTTATTATTTTTTTTAATAAAATGTATTCCATATTGTATTGCAATACTTATATGAGACTGCTCCTCAGTCACTCATGGCCCTTAGTATACCCTCTTCACCTTCTCTGGGGGCACCTGGAATTTTTAACATCAGCAAATTTGAACATGATTTATTCAGTTCCTTAAATATAGCACTTACCTAGTTATAAAATACTGCCCCAATTCTTTTATATACAATAACCATTGTGCTTATGATGACTTAAGCCATGCGTATTATTTTTAAAAGAATTATATTTACATGGAATGTTTAAGAAAAGAATTTCCCAGAATCCGGAAGCAGAACCTCCTTCAGAACAGGAAGGAAATCATTAATTTTTACCTTAAAACCCAACAAGTGTAATGGTTTATTACCCATCAGGAAAATAGTGAGAGAGTTTCTTTTCAACTTGGTGAGGTGGTTGTTTATACTAAGAGATTGTTTGGAAACTCCAGTGCCACCAGAGAGTGAATAACAACGCTCAGATCATACCTCAAGCTCAAAATATTTTAGAGATTAACTCAGTAATATTTTGAGATGAGGGGACACGTGAGGCATAGTGGAAGATAGGGACTTGGTCAAAGTCACCTCAGAGACCAGTAGCAAAGCTGAGCATTGAACTCAGGGCTCGAGTCCTTCTCTTCTACTGTTCTGACCATGATTCCTTCCTCACTTCTAAAGCCTCAACCACAAAGTCTTTTTCTGTGGTGAACCTCCTTAACAGACACAACTTTAGGTACACACTCTGTCATACTGCGAGGTTCTAGTACACCTTGTCCATGTATTTTGAGCTAAATATAAGGAGATTTGAGGAGATTGATAGTAACTCAGAATTTGACAGTGTTTTGGAAAGTCCTCTTTAGAAATTAAGAGAAGAGAATAAAAAATATCTACAGCCTTACTGCAGCAGGACCACTGTTCACATCTATTCATGTCTCCCAAGTGACTCCATTTCTAGAAATGCCCAACATGGATGTGCAGAGATCTGAGGAGGGTGATATAACAGCAAGTGTGTATTCCCAAATAATTACTGAATCATTGCTCCTGCAAAGCTGAAGTTCCCCAACTCCAACACAAATCAAGAGCAGAACCCCATTTCTCTTCAGACCTATAGGATTCCGGACAACATTAGGAGACTTGTGCCACATCAGATACTTTCTTTTGGCCAATAAAGCCTTAAGTATTTGTGCTATCAGTGATCTTTTGACACATGACACCAACACTGATATCCTTGCCACATAATGAGTAAGGAAGTGATGTCTAGCCCCTTCCACATTCCTGCTAGTGATTCAGTTCCCTCCATACCCTGTTTTGCTGAATAACCTTGATAGTAAATAGGCTGCTCTGCTGTGTCCCAGAGGTGGGACTGCATTTCAACAGTGGCAAAAGTAATTCCTGAACATAACTGCTTTCTTTTATTTCCAGGCTTCAAAGCACTTTGAGATCCTTCAGAAGCTGGAGAGATACATTACTCCTTCTATAGAATTTTACTCCTCCTACAGACATACATGTACCCCTAGGACCCAAAGGCAAACATGGGGGAACTTCAGTCTAGAGCTTAACTCCAGCTTCATTCATCACCTCATCTGTTATTTGATGGACTTTTGCCAATGGGCATTGTCAACAGGAAAGAAAATAAAAGAAAGAAAAAAAAAAAAAAAAAAACCTAACAATTTTCCAGCTAGTATTTTAAGGCTGTGAATTACACACAATTTCCAAGAAAGGAGAAGTATAGACATTTCGAGCGTGTGTTCTGTTTTAAGTTGGACATGGGGAAGGTATGCCACTGTATGGCTGGCCTTCCAGTATGAGCATTGCATTAATCAATCAGGAGAGATGAGAGGGTGGTGGGACAGAAGCTGCAGCCCCTTGACCCATACCTTCTTCTTTGGAAAATCCACCCCTTCATGAGAATACAGCAAAAAGATAACCAGTAGGGTAGAAGATCTGATGTTGGGATCTCCATCACATCCAGATATGTCAATGACTTCAAAGGATCCCCAACTAACATGCATCAGTGAAAGCAAGTGACACAACCTTGTGGGATGGTTTGTGTGCCTCCACTAACACCCATTCACCTCCAGCTAGGGAAATGGGCTACACACCCCTGTTCCCTAATCTCAACTCTCAGACATCACTTTTAGAAAAGTCTGCCCCTGTCTTAAGAGCAAAACTACGCTTAAAACCCAAACACTTTCCTGAATGCTTTTATTCCCTAAATCAGCACCTTCCCAAACTTTTTCATCCCCCACTTGCTTCCTTTATTTAGTCACAGTTTGTCACTTTATACAAGTGAGCAGGTTGTCTTGAATCTGGTGGTGGGTACGTGTATGCAGTCACAGGCAAGTGTCTGAGCCCTGAAATGGATATCAGAACTGCAGGACAGCAAAATTGTGTGTCCTGGACCTTCTGTACTGCAAAGGGCAACAAATTAATCACCTAGTGTATATGACCCTGGGATTTGAGCTTCTGGAGCAATAAATTTTATTTTCATGGCTTCTGTGAAATAAGATGTAGCTACTGGGTGTGTAGCTGAATTAGGTATTGGAAGACATATAGTTGTTACAATTCTTCCTTTGTGAGATTAGCAGTTCTCAGAACTGGACACCAGTATGCCATGGGCCAGCAGCTGGTTAGCTAACTTTTATGCACTGTATTTCTAACATCTGTGATTAAGTGCACATAAGATTCACCTTCCATAAGAATAGACACATTTGCCACTGCTTAGTTCGGCTTCAAGAGGCAGAGCACCTCCAGCATTTGCTCCTCAAATGATCAGAGATGCAGATCCTCTTGCATTGACTCAGAGCAACCTCAACGATCTCAGCCTGAAGTTCTGCAGAACATTAGGGACAGACATGCCAGTGTGTGACTGGACACTGATTCAGAGTTTATGGCTGTCCTAATTGACAGAACTTGGGAAAAAGAGGGGAAAGGGGTAAGGGAGAACTGGATTGAAGTCAAAGTCATTAACATCCTTCTACTTGAAGAACAAGACAGAGAGCAGATGCAAGTAAGGTCAAACATACATTACAGTGAGATATAATAGCCACTAGGCACAGCTGAAGTCGCAGAGAAAAACTTGCCTCCTTTCCCCCCCACTCCAAACTGAAGAATTCTTGTCTAAGCAAAATTAAGTATCTAGGCAGAGACTAATCCATATTTATGATCCTCAGTGCTGAGGCAGAGTGAAGCAAGCTGCAAGATTCAGGGTGGAGGTGGCTGAAAATGAGCTGCTCCGGGCCTTAGGGACATCAGCACTGCTGTGCCATAGAGTGTGCACGCTAAGTTAGAGATGCTTGAAGCACTGTTGCAAACATGGTCGCATCTGGGCTCCCTGTGATTTCAGAGCTGGCAGACCACCCTTGTGCAGTAGAGAATGAGATGTTCAGGATCTCTGAACCACTTTGCTGTACTTCTTCCCAGCGTGGGAGAGAGGGTACTCAGTAAACAGAGACAGCTCAGAATGAGCAATTCTTCTAAAAGCTGCTCCTCATACCCTGTTACTAAACCAAGAAGCCTCCTCCTATACCGCCTTCCAGATCATACTCACTGTGAAACCAGCGGGAAGAATGTCTGTGCTTTCATTGGCAGATCCTTGAGAAACCACTGAGAAATATATTTTTATAAATACCTGCATTTTTCACAAATCTGGTAGGGACATCTCCATCTAGCGGTCTGATCAGGGAAGAGAGGTTTACAGACTTCATGTTCCAGCTTGTCCTTCTATGCTGAGCAAGCCCACTCTGTTTCATGTGCTTTGGCTTCTCCAGCTGCACACTGATATAGCAACATTTCCCAAACTTCCAGGGGGTCCTGTTAATGTCAGAGAAAGGCCTGGAGATTCTTGGCTGGACACTCTGCTGTGAGCTGCAGCCCAGATTCCACCCACTCAGCTCAGCCAGAGCAGGAGGGGATCAAATTATCATCTCAACATCTGTTTTAAATCCAGTAAAAGAGATGCTGTAGTGTCACACACAAGCACACACATACACATACACACACTCAAGCGCTTACAAATATTAGGCTGTGGTGACATCCAAGTGGTTTCAAAAGGTGGAGGTGTGAGTGAGGGGAAAATCTGGCTGTCCATTAACCCCCTACTACTATTTATTCATCTCTCCTTAACAGCAAGTAATAGCAAGCAATACCAACATTAATGCCTTTCTCTCCTCAGCATCTCTAAGAGGCAGGGCAGTACTGTCAGCCTCACTTTACAGTTGGGGAACCAAAGGCCAAGAGTAGCCAAAGTGAGTCAGCCCAAGTCACACGAAGGCTAGGAGTAGAACAAGGCGGTGAGTGTAGCTCCTCCACCATTCAGACTAGCTCACTTGCTGACTCCACGTTTCCTGAGTCACTCCAGAGCCTGGCAAAGGGTCCAGAGAAAAGTTACAGCCCAGTATAAATACAGTAACACAGCTTAATTCCCCAAGCTTTGTGTAAAGCAGTATCTCAGCCAGGGGACACACTCAGATACCTCAACAAGAGAGCTTTGTGTTGTCACCAAGTATGATGATGAATTGCCTGCTAGAAGGTAGATTTCATCCTGCCGCGGCAGATGGGGAACAAGACATAAAGATAGCTCACAAGAGTACGGAGGGGAATGGGGCTGGATCCTGCTGCTGACCAGGCACAGTGCATTGCCTGCCACGGGGTCTTGGCCCCAAACAGGATTTTGAGGGGCAGCCAAAAGGGGAGAGTGGAAATGGATGAGGAGGTACAGAAAATGGCAGGGACTTCACACAACGAAAGCAGATGCATTTGGGATGGAAAAAGCAGCTCTAATCAAATGGAACTCTGAATTTCCCTCTAGACACTGGGTATTAAAAATAATCCCAGCTGAACTTTACCCACCTCTCTCACAGCATCTCCCAGCTGCTTCAAAAATAAACAGCTCTGTCTGGGTGGAGCTGCAGCCACACATGATTTTGGGCTCCTAACCTGAGTGCAGAGATGGTGAATAGAGGTTCCCTGTCCCAGCTGTCCAGGGGAGTCTGCCATGTGCAGTTTGCGACTGCAATGCCAACTGCCCCAAGGATAAGGCATAGTGAAATGAGGCACAAGGGGAAGGGCTCTGAGACTACGAGACTGCTCCCACACTGTTTCCATGAGCTGCTCCTCACAGACCTGCAGCCCCCCAAGCCCAGACTCCCTCCTGCCCTGCAGCCACTGTGCTGCCCTACCCCAGCACAGCCTGCATTCCCACCCAGCTACCCACTGGCCTTAGCCTAGCTCTGGTGAACACTTCATCCCGGTTTTCTCCTGCTCAGAAACCCATCACATGCACAAGTGACCCCTGCTCCATTCCCACACACCAGCCCACCCCGCTTTGCACAGTGCTTCCAGACAGCCCCCGCCCACTTGCCAGCACCCACACCTCCCTGCAGTCCTCTGTCTTATACCTCCTTCCTTCCCACACGAACAGGTTCCCATGAGCAGTCCCTGTCCCCCTAGTCCTCTTTTCCCCCAAACTCCACCTCATGACGCTGCTTTGTCCCAAAGCCACAACCCCCCAGCACACCACTCCTTTCTGAGATGTCTGTCCTTCTCTTCCCAGGCCTGTGAATCTTGTGCAGGTAGGTTTTGAGGTAATCCTGTGTTTTTCCAACAGTACTGCCAGCATCATCCCCCTGGATGATCCCACCCCAGCACCCACATGGGGCAGCACCTTGCCAGGTGTCCCAAGAAGAAGAGGCATTAGACCTTCCTCCCAGCATGCCAGGTTATAACCTCTATGTTAACAAGCTTTCGGGCAGTACACGTGCTGCATTTTAAGAGACTTTAGCACAAGTGACATAAATTCCAGTGCCCATGGGACTCTTTTTGCCCACAGGCTCTCCAAACCTGGGACAAAAGTTTCACCAGGAGGGCATGGGTGCCTGGTGGAGTCAGGGCCAGTATAGGGTACAGGCTCACTGTAAGACCCAGGGCCTCTCAGTGGCCATGCTTAACCACAAAAAATTGTCACAGACTTTGCACCTCTCCTCTGGAGCTGGGCCAGCAGCAAGTCTGGCAGCATGGAACTTGGGGAACCAAAACTGAGGCTTTATCAGTGCCAGGGAAGAAGATACAGTTTGGGGTGTGTCCTCTTTCTCCTGACTGTCTCATGGGTTTTAAGTGGTTTATGTTGCAATTTCTACTTCTTTAAATTATCTGAGGTTAGTCAGGTATATAAAATTTCCTGCATCAGGCTCCACTGATCTTCAGACACAAGAAAGCTTTTAATTTTTTAACAAATTCTCTCCCAGGGACTTCAAGATCTAACAGGTACCTAGCACATGACAAATGAGCCACCCAGGCTGGAATGCTGTTCTCTCTCAGTTGTCTTTCTGTCCCACTCTCAGTCTAAAGACCAGGACCCCTTCCACCCTTGAACCCTGTCACCTCCTAACGCTGTACAGAAACCCCCAGGAAGGTGGAAAACACTGTCTCCAGCAGACTCCAAGGCTCTAGCAAGTTCCAAAATTTTGAAGGTGTTAACCTTATTTGAAAGAGGAAGCAAGTTGCAGGGCTAGACCATGGCAGAAATAATCAGACTGGGTGGGAAATACGGCTCCTTTTGATGGAGCCACACAATCTGCTCAGCAACAAACCCTTTGTTAATCTCCCACCTATTTCCTGCTGCAGCATTAATAATTGTTGGGCGTTACTCACAGGGAGGCAGCAGGCAGCAGCAGGCTTTCTCTTCCAACCCAGCAAGGGCCACCACTGCCTCACAGCGAGAACACCGTGCCACTTTGGAAAGCAACTTTCTGAGGGACTTGGCCAAAGGTCTGTTTCCAATTCTGTCTGCTCTATTTCAGGCAGAGCACATACACCCACCCTGGGCTCAATGCATCATTGCAGGCTTGCCGTTTCACTTTACTCATATTCTGTTCAGGCAAATTCTCATTGACCTCTGTCTTCTGGTACATCCTCCTCAGAGCAACTTACCGATGCTCTCAGCTCTGCCAAGACAGAGTAGCCTATGCCCTATTCAGATGCAGACAATCTCTAAGGAAACCTCAGAGATGCAGCCCCATGCTCCCACCCACTCCATCTGTTGTGGGTTCACAGTGGGAGGCTCTCAGCAGGGGAACCCCACTGCAACCTCTGCTCCTCCCAAGCTGTCCCTGTGCTGGGGCAAAGAGGAACAAGGCTGGGCACCTTCCTGCTCCCAGAAGAGGTTTCCCCAGCACAGACATGGTGAGACCTCAGCTGTGGTAGCAAGACACCCAGCACAGATGTGCATAGAAGTGCCTGGCCTGGCACAGTTCTCCCTTGGTATTTTTAGAAATGTCTTTCTGGCACGAATGAGGAGCTTTTCATGCAGGGTGGACGGGGCATGGGAACAAAGTAGGCATGCACATAAGAGAGAGCCCTCGGGCAGCAATTCACAAAGGGTTTGGAGAATGTGACAGAGATTGAAAATCTAACACTGGTGAGTTCACAAAGCGACAGAAAACCATCACTAACAATCAGCTCCTTTGAGTCCAAGGCCTCACAGATGCTCCCAAGTTGGTCACTCCTGCCAGCTGTATTCTGATGTGACAAATCCAAATTTTTAACATACCAGTGTGCTTTCCCCACCTTTCCGATATGGATTGCACATTGTTCTCTTATTCCTTGTGGCAGGCAATTGTTCCTTGCAATGTAGATGTTAAACAGTCATAGGTTTCCTGAAAACTGTAGCATGGGCTGTGAAACTAAACAACACATGCTGTACAATAAGTCATAAAGCATGTGTGAAAAACAGTTGACACAGAAGCTGTCATGGAAACCAGTGCTACCAGAGAGCATGCAGCCACAGAGCTCCCATTAAAGGCTGCAAAGTTGAACACAAATGCTAATCACTAAGGCAGAATATATTAAATTTACCCTCAGTCTTCACAGCAAGTTAGCTGAAAACTGCAACCGTTTCCGCTAGCAGCACTGGATGGTAGTTAGTAGTAATTAAATTACCAGAAGTCTTCTCATAGAGAAATTCTTTTCATCTTCTGTACCTTAGAAACTGTTTTTACTGACGAGGCACTGCTCTTCTCCCAGGGAATGTCTGTTTAAAACAGACTACATGCATTTACCAGGTTTGGATTATAATCTCCTACTTAATTTTCTCCCAGATTCACTCAGCAACAATACACTGTGAGCAAGAAAAGGCCCAGGCTGAAAAAAGAAACATGGTGAAACCAGATTAGGCTGTTCAGGCAAGATAAAGAGACAGACTGAAAACTACACAATACCCTGCAAATATTACAGGTGTACCCCACAACATGATCAAACCTGTGGTCCTTAGATACCAGCTGGAAAGAAGAAAGTGACCTAAAAATATTTGCATATTTAGATACCTTTTGACATCCTACAGGCAGAGAAAGGGTGGAGGAACCTTGCCCTCTGTTGTGGAGAAAAGACCCTACAGCCTTGCCACGTTCCCCGGCCTGGCACATTGCTCAGATGGCCTCGCTGGCGAGGCTTCAGACATGGGTGTTGCATGTTCTGATATGATGGAAACACACTAGAATTCATCCCTGACGGCAGCATTTACAGCTGAGAGCAATGCTGAACTGTCTGGTGTGGCCTAGATGGAGGCACGGGATTCTATTTTTTCCCTCTGCTGCTTGCTTCAAAAGATTTTGATGCATCCAAGGGCCAGAGCTGTGAATTTAGCGTATTTTTCATGCTCTCTCTCAGGGCCTGGTCTTTATCTCAGTGACTTCAGAGAGCTTCAGGATTGCACTGATTCAGGCTATGAGAAAAGCCAGCTTTTTCTGCTGACTCTACAAACATAAAATAAGGCTTTTACTGACCTATAAAGGAAGCATCTAGGCCAGAGTTGTCAAAAATAGGGCACCAGCAAACTTATTTCACCTTATTTTTAATCCACCTAAATACCACAGGTTGGAAAGTTCATCTAGTACTCAAATGTTTATAGGGATCTTATATTGCTTGAGAGGCTATAGAGAAAGAAATGGTGGAGGAGAAAATAAAATCCTGATGAAGAAAAATTAGGGTTGGTTGAAAAATTTGTCAGAATTCTTTTTCTGGACAGAAGTCAGATCCTTGAGTAAGTGAAATTTTTAGAGTATATGAAAAATGCATGCTTTCGGTAGAAAACAGAGTATTTGTCATAACCTCCTGACTGAAAATAAAGTGATTCTGCCAGATGTTTCTGGCTAACTCTTTTTGGTTTATAGGTGAAAAGTTGCCTTGTTTCACAGGGAGATGCAAGAGGAAGAGGAAGGGTCAGGTAGGGAGGGGTCCAGTTACAGTTCTACAAGAAAAGATTTTAAAATAAACTAAAGAATGCCCCACTACAAATGAGAAGGGAAGAAGGATCCTGGAAAGGAGATGAGGAAAGAAAGTGTAAAATTAAAGCACAGGTTCAGTTTCAATGAGGTGCGTAAGAATGATAAAGTTCATGTTGTTTTAATGTAGGAGTCAGAATAAGGTCTTTGGCCAAGACTACGTCCTTTTCCACACATTCAATGCCTTCTTTAATGACGAAATCACAACCCATTTTTCCTACAGGGCTGTTCACTGCAGAAACCTTGTTACTATGCTCCAGCATATCAAACTACAATATGCACATTTTTTATGATATGTAAAAGGTGCAAGTCTAACTAACACAGATGGCTACATGACAGTCATGATGGGAAAAGGACAATATTATCCATTAAACAAAGAGCTTTCAGTACATAAATACTGAAGTGTGACATGATATCAAGCTGCAGTTCATCAGATTGGGTACAGCTTTTCCTTAGACTCACTGAAATCCAAAATTCTGCTGCTGCATCCACATCAGACTAGGTTAGTTTCTTCAAATGAAGGATGTGAATGCCATGACTCCAAAGAAGGCAATATCTCTTCACTTGCTCTTTCCCCACATGACAAGATGGGGAGGTATTTCTAACATTTCACATTTAAATTTAAAATACTTCTACTGATGCTGCCAGGACCTATACAGAGCAAATCACATTAGCTCTACCGATGTTAACACAGTGGGGCAAATTTATACCAGTGGAACGTGTGACCCATACTGACTCAGATCTCAGCATTTTTTATTATGAGATGGACCCCAAAAATGCCAGTTTTATCTCCTAAGCTTGACAAAAGCAGCTTAAAGGCTTTTCCATCACACTCAACGTGAGAGCTGATAAGGCTCAAAATCCAGAAATTGCTTACTTTACAACTCTAAGTCTCTTTCAAGCTGACCTTCTGCCCTGAAAGCCTAAAACCCCTCACCAACAACTATATTTAGGCAACTAAAGAACTGGAACATCTGGGAATAATAACAGCAGTCTCACTTGGAAATGGCATTTATATACCATTGTCTATAAAACATCACCATGCTGCAAAAGCTTTGAAAAATCCACTTTGTAGATTTCAGACTGGAAAATTACCTGCTAGACAATTTGTGTGTCACCAGACGTGATGAGTGACAATCACATGTAGGAATAATCCAGTTATTTGAAAAAAAACTTAAAACAAGGCTCTGCTATGTGATCAGGCAAAGAAAAAGACTCTTTAGAAAGCATCCAAAACTTTCTTCAACCAGAATGTTTTTCATGAGTTTTTGAAGGTGTATTTCAACATTGCCCTTCCAGCACTGAAAATGCAAAGTCATCAACAATTTACCAATGCCTGAGAAAGAGGAAATCAAACTAATGGGTATTTTCACCTCCCAAGCTGAACAGCATGTGAAAAAACAAACAATCAGCCTTCAAGATCTCATAGCACTTTCTTTTGATTGCTTCCTTTTAAAGGGGGCTGCAAAGCTATATGGAGATCTGGGTCAATATTAGCAACACTAGTTGTTTGTCAAGCCTGCTATTCCTCACAGCTTGCCTAAGGCTATGCATATTCAACAAGTAAGTAAGCAAAATAACTAATCTCAGCTAAAAGTTCTTTGTAGATATCCAGAATTCCGTTGGTCCACCCTCTGATTCTTTGAGAACCCCTAAATACTTTGATAGTTCTGAAAAATAACAACTAACAAGCCTACTTCATAAAGCCAGGGGAGTAGAAGCAAATGTAGAATCCAGCTTGACCTAACACTGGACGCTCAGGACTGTAAAGTGGGTGCAGACAATAACTGTTGGATCCCTCTTTACTAAGCTGTCCTATACCAGCAGTAGGTGATAATTTGCTGAATCCAGTGGCTAAGCTTGCAGTGAAGTGCAAAAATAGCAGGTTACAGTTACACAGGACATCATATTCATTGGCTTTATAATGCAAGGACATATTTCCTCATGTGGAGGCTAACAGCTGTATCTCTATAGACAGCCAGGATAACACACGCAATTTCAGTATGATGGGCCAAGTCTAGCAAACATCTTCATGCTGTGGCCAAGAGTTTAGGTATAGACACTCATGACTTAATTTGCATCCAGACACATCAGTACACTAAGTATCTGAAAGCATCTGATGTATCACGCTGATACATGCAGGGATATCCAGGACCAGAATCCGACCTCCGTTTGAAGCCAGTAACCCACTGCCTGTGGCTGAGATATTCATTCAGATTTACATCTCTGACTCTGCCTGCTTGCAGTCATAGGAGCTCCATGTGATAATTAAATGCCTGCTACACTAGTACTAATTTCTGGACTAGTAAGAACATCCTAAATTTAGCAGCATGGCATCATCACAGACAGCAAACAGTGCTAACAAGTGTGGGACTTGTTAGCATTTGCAAAAGTCAACACACATGCACTTAGATATCAACCTCTACCACAGCTGAAAGCAGAGGCTGGGTTCCTAAATCCAACAGCATATTCACACTGATTACTGGGATCAACATTAAGGCCACTGTTAAGCTATGATTCAATGACCATCTGAGTTGCAAACACCTTTCATCTTTGTCACCACCATCCAATGCAGTCAAAGTTTTCCTGAACCCCCATATGTGGAGTCAGCACCATGCTCCGGACTTTGCCCTCTCTGCTGGGTATTTGGAATTTAGTCAGGAATGCAGGACATCAGCCCAAGAAGATCCCCTGCAACTCCACCTCACTCCAGCTCCCCGTGCACCCCACTTCCTCTTCCATTTCCCCATAAGTAGCAGCAAGTCTGTGAAGGTAGGTAAATACTTTTTCAGATAAGATTGCTTCCTCAAGGGCAACTCTGAAAGGAATCTGAAATACATTTTTTGAGTGGAGCTTAACAAAATATGAAAAAGCAGCAGCATTTCACAGCCCTGGTGTGCACTGCAAGGTGCAAAGCCTGCAGAGGGAGGGCAGCTCACTAAGCTGGTGCATCCAGGTCCACTCAGCAGCCCTTGCTCCATCTGCAATGTCACATTTCCTCTTCAGCTCACCTTGGTGACTGTGCAGTGTCTACGTGCTTGTTACATGCTTGGCAAGTGCTGAGGTCAAACTGAATTCCCACTGCCTCTCTGATTTCAGCTTTAGGCTCACTTAAAAACCCAAAGCTGTATCATGTAGCATGCATTCTTGAATTTTAAAATTAACTTCTGTGGGGACAAAAGGTGAAATAAAGTAGGGAAATAGTACAGGGAAAGGCAAAGGAAATTGCTTTACTGGAACACATTTTATTAATTTCGGTACTGTCTCTTTTTCAGCTGGCCAATTAATTGTCAAAGCTGTTTCAAATCCTGCAGAGGAGTTTGTGGAGACACGAGTGATATGCACTTGTCACGACTCAGCCAGTCAACTTAAGGTTCCCAAGCATCAGCCTCTGAGCCAACAGGACACTTCATGACTCCACTAACAAAACCAATAATTAGAATTACAGAGAGTGACAGCTATGAAAAATAAACAGCAACAAAGATTAAAGACTCCAAAGTCACCCAACCAATGGGAGCTAAATTTTATGTACTCAGTTTAAAAAAAGACCTCTTAGAGCTCCCCTGTGGTCTTTTGGCAATTTAATTTAATTTAGTCTTTCCCTCCAACAAATAATTTTTAAATTAAAAGAAACAGAAAAAAAAAAAAAAAACACAACAAAACAAACAACCCAAACACTGCAGTGCATTTGTCCAGTGCTCAGGCTTGGTTGATTACAGCTCTCCAGCCTCCAGGAAATTTTGGAATGCCTTAAAAGCCAGACAACTGTTACTGGATCCATGAATTCTTCTCTTCTGCAGATGTTCCTCCCTTTACTTACACCCCAACAGGGCTCACCACTTCCAGTCACAGTCAGCTAGGAAGATTGGAGTCCCTGTCTCTGTAGAAACTGACCATAACCATATACATAGCCAATGTGTAGGTATAAAGGGCTCCATACAGGTAGGGCAGGAGGAGCTATTCTCAGTCCTGCCCCCTGCACCACTAAAGAATAGGAGAATTTGAACATACACTTTCAACCCAAACGGTGGAGCCATTATTTCTTTTAGAACCTGTTACACACAGGTCAACTAACACACTGTTTTCTTCTGGACCTCTTCTTAAGGCAACTGGGCTTGCCTTCCTCTGTTCTATACACCCTCTGATCAGGCAAATCATCTGACAATTCAAAGGACTTACCTTTTACATTTTTGCCTGCATTTTGTAGACTGAAAACTTCACCTCCCTCCTCTGCAGAGGTGTCCCCCCTCCAAGTCCCTCTTCAGCTCTGATCATGAAGAATTTGCAAATCCAGCCATGCAAACCTCAGCTTTCCTCTGCTGCCCTTCAGGGTTATAACCCTACCTTGACTTTTTCCAGCCCAGGTCTGCACCAATTTTAACATAGAGATATGCACTGAAATCTTCTGAAAGGAGATGAAAGTCAAAGAAATAGAAAAAGCCAGGAAAACAGATCCCATCTTGACAAGCAGGTAAACACCTGCAGCTAAACATCACATGTTGCAGTATAAAATTAAGGTCTCCAGACACATTCTTAAGCTGGAGGTTTACACTAACCTCAGCTCATGCAGGCTGGACTGCATGTGAGTGCTTGGTGCCTGCCAGAGCACTGAGCTCCTTCAGCAACACAGGGTATGATGGCCTCCAGTTACTCACAGATAAGACTCATGACCTGAATTCCATCTTTCAGTCAACATTACATAAAGCTTTTGAGTTACTGATTTTTCTTCTCAGGTGCTTACTTCCAGACAGGTGCTTGTCAAAGATTCATCCCACACTCTCTGAAGTCAGCAGAAAGGTTAGCAGGCACAGGGCCAGACCCCAGCACCACAGCACTAGCTTTAAATTTTCACGGAACAAAATGTATACTCACTTTCATCCTCCTTTCAGCTGCATTTTACAGAAAAACACCCGTCACTCAGAGCTGGATCAAAAATTTTCATCTCTCTGCACTCCCCCAGATCCTCCTCCTTTATCTTTTGAAACATCTATTGGTACACTATTGTCCACCAAATACCAAAAATTCCTGATCTATTTTGAGAGCAATGTCAAAGGCTAGCTGTACTATTAGCTTGAGAGAAGGGACATCCAGTGCAATGAATCTGAGGAAGGAATTTAAGACATGAAAATCCAAAATGATTTATTATGTCCTGAATAGGAACAAATAATACCTGTGTGACTTTCTAGAAAAATGGTGGTATTTCTTCATTTTCATGGATTCTTCATTTTATGCTGGAATATAGTTTTTATATTTTTCCTTACCCCTTCCTGCCAAGCAGATTCTTCCCCACATCCCCGCTTTGTCTCTGCTCCTTGTACTGATGGTGATTTCAGGAACTTGCATGTGAGGATCTTCATTTTAGAGTCATGTTTTTCCATATGAGTCTTTATATTCTTGTCATTTCCTTTCACTTAACGTTGGGTTTTTATATGATGAAAGAACAACAAAACTACAATTAAAAAAACATTAATGCTGTTGGATATCTTTTGTGTGAAACATACACTCCTACTTTCTAGATAACTCAGCAGTATGCAAAAGACCTACTGCTTATATGTCAGCACACACATGACTACACACAACTACACTTTCTGCAATGGGCTCAACCCTTGTGTATGACCAGTTTATGGCCAGCATAGACTCAGTGGTGGCTCTACGGATTCTCACTGTCCCTTGATTCTTACAAATTTACCTTCTGACCCATTCAGCCAATGTTTCGTATAAACATATTTCAGCCTCTGACCTGTTTGTCTTTTGGATCACAGATCATTATCATAGCTGCAGAGTGCAGTAATCAAGAAGAAAACTCACGAGAAAAGTTACTAAAGCTTATTTGGCAAGGATGTTCAAGCAAACAAGGCCATGCTTTAAAAAAAAATATAGATTCCTTTCACCTGAAAAATAGGACTTCTGTGTTTATACAGCCACCAAAGCAACTTCAGTAGCACAGTGACTGTAGAATTTTGCTGGGATGCTGATTTAATAAATAAAATATCTCAATAAACCAACACCATTTCCTGAAACACCTGTTCTTGTCTGCTTCCTCTCCAAGTTTTGGCATGATTGACTCTTGCTTAACATTGAGATCTAATGAGATCATAGCCCAAAGCAGTATGTTGAGAATTAAAGGGAGGAGTCAACCAACATCATCAAAAGCCCTAAATTCTCATTCAAGTCAACACTGGTGGGCTGCATGCCCTTTGGAAGTAGTTACTGTATAGTTGTTGGCAAGGCACTTAGGAAATCACCTTTTGTCCTTCAATTAATTTTTATCAGGAAAATACCAAGACAAGGATTGAGTTTCAGTTGTTCCAAGACACTTATCCTTTTTCAGATTTAAATGGAATGAGAAGTGAAACAGTCATTTTTGCAGTACTTTGAGGGCTGATTCATGCAGCAAAAAACAATGCCAACATTTTGAATCTATATTACAACAATCAAGTCCCTCTCTACACTAATGAACTGCAAGTAAGTATCACTTTACATCCTCTTTCATATATTATCTCCCTTACACCTAATCAATCTCATTGTGATCTCAATGTCATTTGTAGAACCCTTTATTATTTGACAATGGGAGGGAAGGGCCATAGTCTTTGGGGACTGCTCCATAAGTCATGAGAATACACATCAGTTGGTAACATTTAGGGACTATTGCAATAATTCTTTATAAATTCCACCCTAATTGCTAGGCTGCCATTGACCATGCTGCATGCCAACAGTTCCCAGTAATAGGCTTCTTCACATGAGGAGTGAAAGAGGTCTGGCAGTAAGTGGTAGGTAGTGTCAGTGGCTTTCCTGAGTAATTTCCTGAGTTACTACAGAAAATGAACCTGTAAGACAGCTGCCTTAAAGTTCAAGAGGCATAATCAGACACAGATGTGAAACAAAGGCAGCTCTTTGGGCTCAGTGAGAGAATACATCATTTTGAACACACTCCTCCATTGGCGGCTAATTAGTTCCAATAAAATTGGGTGTGTGCTGTTTGTCAGGGCTCTGAAAAGTCATTCACTCCCAGAACCCAGATAACAAAACACTCTGCCTGACCCACCTGTGCTGTCATCGAGGTGAAACTGCTCATGTTCATACAAGTTTTTTTAAAGGTGTCTTATAAAAAAAAAATATTTCATACTCATTAGAAGTATTTCTAAAAGCCTTTCCAACTACATCAGTCCCTCTCTGTCCACTAGGTACAGCCCTGTCCGGCTGCTGTGATCTGTCTGGATTTGCAAAGGCCAGTCATAGCTGAGATATGCAAGCATAATTCCAGCTTTTCTGAAAAGCCATTTCCATCTCTTCCAGTGATGGAGCATTTCAGAATCAAGTGAAAAAGCCTTGGAAGATGAAGCATCCACTAGCAGGCACTGCTGAAGGCCAGAGTGTATTAACCTTCAGGCAGGTTGGCTGTTCTCCAGTGAAAGCCACCTGGAAGAGCAGTAGCAAAGAGACTCAGACAAAATATTCAGCATCACACCTGGAAGACTGCTGCTCTCAGAAAACACTGCTTATGATCTCAGATGGAGTCTCTGCAAGCAATTCAAGTGGCTGAGACAAATATATTACACTGTTGCACTTCTGCACCAAGTTGATTGATTGTTTTCATGGGGGTGTTTCTTATTCTGCCTTTTTTTTTTTCCTATCCTTATTTAAAAGGAGCAAATAGTTTGTGTAAGACTTGTTAAATCAAGAGGGAGAATCCCATTGACTACAAAGAATGGTGCATCGATCTGTTTGCAAGGACACATTGTTGGTTTGACTCTAATAGCATGAACAGATTGAAGATGCTTACATAATATTTACAAACTGGCTTACTCCTTGGAAAAATTCCTGAATTAATCCTTTAATGCTTCCCCTTTTTGTGAATCTTAAAGATAATTGCTTTGACATAATCCAATAAAAATGGCTCTTCCTTACTAGAATAACCATATCCTTGAATGAGTATAATGAATTTGTATTTGGAGAAGAGACAGATCTTACATGTGTTGTTCAGTGATCACATTTTCCTGCAGCATTCCTCCTTCTCCTCTTCTTCACAGGGAAGCCTGTAAGTGCAGAGTGGGATTTTTTTGCCTGGCTCTCTATTCACCAAGCCAATGGAATTGTCAAGCCCAGTACCCTGGCAATCTGATCTTTTCACTGTAGAGATAAATAAGAAGAGAAGCTTCTGGCTTTCTCTTTAATCAATACTGCACTCCCTGATAAGGCTAGAATCATCCAGTACCAGAAGAAAGAAGCTGTGGTCATTGCAGGTCATGGCTGTATTTGCTTTCTGGCTTCCTTCCAAAGTAATACCTTTTCTTGGACCAGAGTTTATTTAACGTTCTGAAAATATTCTCAACAGCACCATTTCCTTTTTGAAGTTATTTTTTGCACAGCCCTTTGGGAAACACTGCAGCATGCTGGCCAGCATGTGTGCGTGAGCATGTTCATGCCCGGGTCTCACACCACCGCCCGGGACAGCCTCAGAGCTTTCCCAACAGCTTCTGACCTCTGAAACCTCTATTAAGTCTTGAGTTGTTGCTCAGGGCCTAAGCAGCTGCAAACATAACTAGTGGCAATAGAAACAACTACTGGTTTAGTAGACCTAGGCCTAAACTGTGTCTTGTCCTCTCACTCAAAACCATATATTTTTTTTTCAAACATTATATACAGCACAGTCATGGCAACATTACACTGTGAAGTTAAACCATGCAGGATACCTGTCCCAGTGATTAAAAGAGAAGCAACCACACTACCAACACGCTGACGACATTTAGACCAGGCCTGCCTGGCCTTTCTGATACTGTTCTATGTTCAGAGAGACCACCTGAGCCAAGGTCCTCTCTCAGAGGTCAAACTGTAGATATCAGGAAGACAATTGAAGAAGCTACATTCCCATCTGGCACCCTCTGATCTATGATCTCCAGTTCAATTATAACTCTGCTCATGCTTAAGTCCAAGAAGATCCAGTTTGCATCACATCCCTTTCACTTCCAGTTCAGACACCAGACTTAGTAAACAGTCTCAAATCTTCCAGATGACAATAACATTGGAACACAGCTGAGCACATCTCCATTTAGGAAATAGAAGATTAAACAGCACTCTGGTTCCTCCAGCAACAAAAACAGAGGGCATTTCCTTCAGCCCCATGCTTTAGTTTCTCAGAGGATGTTTACCCACACGCTGCCAGAGCTAATGATGTACTGCAGGTTCAGGCACTTGTCATGAACCAACTGTAGGATGAACTCAAGGACCAGACTGCAACTGCATGGTATCTCTGAAGGTGAAGAATAGCTCAGTGAGCAGGAGCAAAAGGCATTGATTAATCTTACTTAAAAATTACACAGCTTACTTGTCCCTACAGAGTATTTCTGTTGTACCAGAATATAGCAGTTTGAAAAATATGAGACATCACATTCTGTATTTAAAAATGCCTCTCTACATTACTTCGCCCTCAGTCTCTATGGGGCTAGATCAGGCAATGCTTTTCATGGGTGCTGGACTGAATTTAAATTCAGGGCTGATGACTTAGCCACTACCTCCTGAACAACCACGTTTCCTTCAAAATAGAGAGAGAAAAGCTGAGCTTGAACCAAAAATTTCATAGTGATCCAACTCTGACTCTGACATTTGGGTCAAGTACCAGCATCAGTAGGGTCACTGTAGCACCTATTCAGTATTCCACTGTCGGAAAATGTAGTTTTCTTGAACTTTAGATTTTCTGTTGGAAAGAGATGTCAGTAAAACTGACCCTGGGGAGAGGAGGGAAGCATGGAGGGAGTCGAAAAGAAACATTTCACTTCAAAAAATTCCCTGCATCCACTCAGTTCCTCATAGCCCCATTTTTTCCAATGGACTGCACTACACTCCCAGCTGTCTCTTAATTTACTTGTAATCAGAGGCAGTGTACGCTGCACCTTCCCTTATTCTTCCCTATTGAAATGACCTCTTTAATGCAATGCGAGGAAGTATGACTGAATATTTCTTTATACTTCCCTGGTGGTTTATGTGAAAAGCACTAGTCTGAGTCACTGTTCTGAAGAAGGAGAGCACAGCCTCCCCTATCAGTGCAGGACACTGCATAGTCTCTATGTCTGTGTCACAGATATCAGTATCGGAGACCTTTACCTGGACACAACTCTTGTCCTTGCCCACTCTCAACTGCAGCGCACTTCTGGTTTTCTTCTGCTCTCTATTCTGTCTTAAACATGAACTCACAAACAAAATGATTTCCAAAGAATTGTGAAATGCAACTGCGGCAAAAGGAGTGAATAAGCTTGGTTGTTTAGCTGCTCTGAGTGCCCCAGCCAGGCCAGACCAAAGGAAAAGAGAATAATAATTTCATCAGATGAGCCACACAGAATTACTGCACCTCTTCAACTGAGGTCATCCTTATCAGAACAGGCAAGTCCCACTAACAGATTTAATTTCCTATGTCTGTGGGCAGCTTCTCAACAATATTGGAAACCTTTTGGTTTTCTTCCCAAAGAGTGGGTGGACAAAGTGGGGAAAATATAATTTCAGGAAACAAATCTTCAGGACCACCACGGAATCTGTGATCCATTAAGCTTTCTGAAATGAACTACTTCCACAGCATGTATTATTCACTAGCCATTACAAACATTCGGCAGAAAAAGTCTCCCCCACCATGCAGAATGCCCATAGATAAATGCCATGCCTCTTTCACTTCCCAGCCTCCCTGTCTCTGCAACCACACTGTGCTGCCCAGGAGCAGGGGAAAGGGCCACTACATGAGTGAAAGGGTCACACTTCTACTCATGGCCTTGTCTAGAGCAGCTGAGACTTCTCAGGATCTGAAGAACAATCAATTCCTTCTGCTTGATATCTATTTCTTGAGCCGCTGCTTGACCCAAGTGTACAGTAGAAGGTGGTCTTACTGTAAAAGTTGCTTTCCCACAGCACTCCTAAAGCTCCTCTGCCTACATTTATGTTCCTTCTGTTAAATAAATGCATTAGCCTGCACCTCTGATGGTGACTAAACACGGTTTGCGTTTCAGTACAGGTTTAGCTCTTGACAAAGGGAGATGATCAGATTATTATATATCTGATTTGAACTGGAAAGTAATACAATGATAATAGCTTAATGAGCTGGAAGAAAGCAAGCTCTGCTTAACCACTGTTTTTGCAGGCCTGCTAATATCTATAATTCATCCACATAATCGGCAGAGAGATGATCTATAGCAGCCAAGTAATTCTGGTCATTCCCACCTGGATAGTAAAAAATTTTGATGATTAAACAAAATGCCTGAATCTGTTGGTGGTAATAAGTCCTTCCTTGTGTGTTGACAGAGGATCTGAGCTAGCAGTGTCCATGGAGACCAGGGATGCTCTATGCTGGCTAGATCCCAACAGGGCAAACTGTGGTCGGGCTGGCAAGACAAGTAGATACAACATTACCCTTGATGAAGAGGAGGTGACAGAAAATTAAATGCTGGTCTTGAAGCAATAGCAGCATTGCTTATATACAGCTTTCTGGAAGGTAGAGTTGTGTAGCCTCCTTGGCCTGACTGTGTCAGCCATCATGTGAAGTTCTGTCAAGACTGAGGTATATGGGAAGACAGATGTGCCCCCATACTTCACAACTATCTTCCAAAGAGAGAAGCTTTTAGACTCTGTTGAATAAGACATGAGAAAGAAGTATGTCAGAGAAAAACAAAACTACCTTGATTTTAGTGAAGCCTCTTTCTTACAGCTACCACTCACTCAGCTTCAGAGAAATAAACACTGCAAAGTGGACACACAGCCTTCAGTACCCAGACACTGATGGGGTGCTCTGGCATGTATTAAACTTTCTGACAAAAAACAGCAGCACCAGTTAACTTGTAAGGTATCAGCAAAAATACACAGAGCTAAGCACTGGTCATATATGCTGCTGAGACAACCAGAGCTGGGGTTCCCTTTCTGGCACCAATCCAAAACTGAGAAAAATGCTGCTGTTAGATGCAACTCCAAGTCAGCTGTCAACACCATCTAGCTTCTGGGCCTACAGACTGTTGCTAACATCTGCCTCTGAACAGATGATCTAAGCCTCCATAAACACTGTCAAATCTAGATAGCGACCAACCTTGTGTCTCAGACCAATCCACAGTTAAAGTTAACAGAACCGCTAACATGCCAATTGCGCTAAAAGCAGAGTTTGCCATTAGCAAGGCTCCATGCTTCAGATTCTTTCAGGACGTGACTGATGCTCCCTAACATGGAAATTATAACACAAGCAAGACTTGACAGTGTAGAGGATTTCCTCTCTTCACCTCAACAAACTTGTATTCTTGGTCCTTGAATCATTCCAATTACTTATAGGACATCACCAAAGAATCAGGCGGATGCAAACTTTCTGGGCATGTAAACAAGTAGGCAACATCTTGGAGAAAAGAACAAGAGAAACAATTTTATATCATTGTGATCTACTACTTTTGCAGACAGATGGAATCTAAGGTATAAATCTACATGCTGCCTCTGAGTTTATCGGTTGACATAGGCTATAAGGACCGGAAACAAAGTCTTGCAGAAGCTAAGATAGTCTTGATAAGAACTGTTACTATGGGTCATTGAATTTAAAAAAAAAAAAAAAAAGAAAAAGTCAACAGTCTGTGTTCATCTGACAACCTCAGAACAGCCACTAGAAAAGCCCATTCCAGAGTTACAATGGTGCAATCCAATCATCTTCATATACTCCCACACAAGTGGCTCAAAGCAAGGCTTTTCCCTGTTCTCAGCAGCATATAACTGCTCTAACAAGTGGAAGGACAAAGCACCATGGATTTGATATGCACTCTCAACACGTCATATGTGTTTTGAAGAAAAATGTGCACAAGAAACCTCAAGCATTTCTATAGATTGCAACTCTGTTCTCTCTGCAGCTGGTTTACACTTGCTTTTATTCCAACTCATTTCAAGTTAAGCCTCCTGGTTATTAACTGGAACAAATTGCTCTCATGTTCCCTTCAGCTCAGTAATCAGGGGAAGATTTCATACCCATAAAAATGCATTAGATTGTTGTGATAACACTTCTGGGGGAAGGAGAGTTAATAAGAAACTCCTGCCAGCTTGAATACATTGGATACTTTCGCTTGAGTTTTCTCTTGAGCTCACATTGGAGGATGTTCTCCACACCTCCAATAGAGTGACTCAAGCTAGTACTGTCCACAAAGAATAAAGAAACATCCCATCATACTTCCTAGCTTTGCATTAAACAGGTCCTTTTGACAAGGAAGAGTAAAGAAAGGAAGTTGCAGCTCACATGCCTTTGATTATAAGTAAATCAAGGGAGAGCTGGGAAGTTAATCTCAGATGTAGCATTTGCAGAGCATTGTCTTTGATGCAACACATCTCTCCCTTGTGATATACTGCCTTCCTGTAAGCAGCTCTGAGTCCTTTAAAATATTGCTTTCCTAAGGGTGATGTACACAGACAACAGGTAGATATTTGAAGCACATATTGGTATGCTTAACTCCAAGGGAGCATAAAACCTATACCTGGACTGTTCCATATAACCATGTTCAAAACTGGAGCCCAGAGACTGCTCCTCCAGCATCCATGTCAGGTGGAATTTTGTTGTCAACCTCAGTGCAAGCAAGATCAGGTTCCTGAAGGCTCCGGCTGCAGTTTTCTCAGCAAAATAAACTGATCTCCATGCTCACTGTTGCTGAAAGAGTGAAAGGGTCTTGCTGATACCTTCCACTGATAATTTTCACCTACATTAATGAACTGAATCAGGTCACAGATGGACCCAACAAACAGCAGAGTTGGCAGAAGAAAGGGGATGGGATGACACAGGCAGGAGCAACAGCAGGAGACACACACAGTACCTCTCAACAAAAGTGTGTTAACCAAAATACCATCAGAAAAGACTTCATAAAATGAGATAAAACTGAGGAGAGCAGTTGTATAACAGCAGTGTAAACTCAGGCTGCTGATGGAAAAAAACAGGAATGCACAGTAGCAAAATACTCCTGTGTTCTTTAGGCCAGACAGCCGAGTGGCTGTGGGATACGCTGGACAATCTTGCTGATCTACCAAGTCTGCATTTAGCTGACCCACCTCATCCAAAGGCCACAGCTCCAACACTGCTCACCCAGGGAGGGTGCAAACACCCAGCCAGCAGCAAGAGGGGTACACAACAGCACCCTGTAAACCCACAGCACAACTGTCAATTAGCTTAAATCAGCTTTGAACTTCTATCTCCAATACAAGAGTACCAAGTGCCACGAAGGAACTATTCTGCTCTGATTTACCTACCACCTGGCTGTATTAGTTTGTCACAATCTGATTACTCAAGACTTTAGGGAGCATTAAGAGCATGCTGTGTTCCCAGTTAATAGTATGTTTAAGAACATGCTCTTCTCCCATTTGGTACTAAGTGATCACTATACAGTTTAAGAGTCAGAAGTTGTCAGGCTGCCAGCAGCACTGTACATGGGGGACAATGTTTTTTGTTGTTTAACTATTATTTAAATTTAAATAAAATCTTAATTGCAAATAGAAAAAAAAAATCTGCCTAGTCAATTAGGCCAGGTCTGCTCTGAAGAGAGTTTCCAAAGCCTGTTCTGAGTTTCATAATTGGGTAGTTCAACGCAATCCAGAAAAAAATTTACCGGAGTTAATACGAAAGGACTTGCTTCAAACTGTTACCCAGCTCCCACTCAAGGCGGAAAATCAGCTGGAGAGCACCATCTATTGGCCAGGAAAAAAAATTGCTGTATTGCTATCTTTTCACTTTCCGTCACTCGAAGCCAAACGCACCGCCGGCAGCTCCCCCAGCTATGTGCAGTCGGGTATGTCAGGCTGAGGTACAGCCCTAAAGGGAGCGGGAGGGCACTCCAACCCATTACACACCTATAGACCCCGTGCAGGGGCAAGTCTTTTACACTTAGAGCAGAAATTTTGGCTTGAGCATATGTGACCCAAGGGCCAGCTGCTGAGGGGAAGACAGTGCAGGCAGTCCCAGTGCTTTATTTCAATGACATTTTCCTCCCTGACAATGACATGTAGGTTTGGTGACTTCATGGCACAACCAAGCTGCTGGTGTTTTTCTGGCTGGCTTTAGACAACCACTGACCCCTCACCTGAAGGTCCATCCCACAGAACAGCAGCATCCCAGACCCATGAAACCAATGTCAAAAGTGGCACCTGGCCATTGTCTCTGCATGGAGCTGAGCAAATTCATCACCCCTCAGCCTCCTTCTCCCCATGCATACAACAGCATTTTGCTGTGTGTCTCAATACAGAAGGGGCAGGAGGGAGCTAGCTACATCACTGCCTGTATTTTTGTGACACTCTGTCAACAGCCTCATAGATTGCTGGCAGAAAGTGTATTTTTGACCACAGAATCCTGTTTCCGGGGATTCCCACTCCAAGATGGTCTTATCTTTAGACTATCTCTATTTAGATGCCTAAGTTTAGATTTCAAGGATTGGCCTATGAATCCTACTTTTAACTGAGAAACACAACTCCCTGGGGAACGCTTTTATTAGAGCTGGCTAAAACTTTTGGCCAGAGAAGCAGGAAAGAAATCTTAAGTAGCTTTTCACTACTTTTTGCCTAATTGCCATGTTTGTTTATTAGAAACACCATAAAGGCATAAAAATTAAGTTAATGTTGTCCCTGCATCCAGGAAGGCTGAATGCAAGGTCCAACAATGCAAGTCACCACCATACTCCGTGGCAGTGGTGGTCTCCTGGAAGGCATCCTTAGAAGTCAAATAGGTTGCAAGGTCTCGCTCAGTGTCCACTTCCAGCAAGGTCAGAGGGACCTGGCTGTTGTACACGGGAGAGAAGCAGAGCCCCACAGCAAAGCCACTGCTGCAGGTAACCTGAGTCTTGTCTCCCAAAGTGACACCAGTGGTTCAGATCCTGACTGGCCGTGAGGAAGGCTCTGACCTGCCCAAGTAGTGAGTCACAGAGGGACTACCTCCATCACATGCACGTCTCTGGAGCATTCCCAGCTCCAGTAGTTTTCCAGAGACCTTTTGCAGAAGTTGTACAGAGTAAAGTTGGATGAATAAAAGTTATCGGCAATAACGGTGAACTAAAATAGTAGTGGTATCAGTGAATTAAATATCCAATACAGGCTGTGTTTTGGTTTGAACTACAATGGAAGTTTCCCAAGAAATAGAAAAGCTGTTCTGGTCAAACCTGAATATTTAATACCTACTTTTTCTAGAAAGAAATCTGTTAGTGTAGTGGTTTGGTTTGGTTTTGGGAGGGGGTGGAGGAGGACAGTTCATAGCTAAATTCTGAGTGGATACAAATATCAAACTTCACAGCAACCAAAATCCAGATCCCAATCAGAACATCTTGGCTCAAATCAAACACTGGCTGAGAAAGCAAACTTAACTGTGGCAACAACTGCAGCCCCAACCTCTCTGGAAAGTTCTGCCCACCATAGTGAATTTCCTGATCTAAAAATACAGGCTGAAACAATAAAAAACTAACTGGATTTCATGGGAGGGAGGGGGGTCCTCCTTTGTCAGAGCTCTTCCCCATGATTTCCATTCAAGCTGGCCCAGGATACAGTAAGGGATGAAGCAGTGCAGAAATGGAAAGGCAGGCTGTGGTAAACTGCAACAAGTGCTCAGATAAGTCAGCACCAATAAGCTAAACTCTACGGCAAATTTCTGCTGTGGAGTAGAGAGGAGACAATTAAATCAGAAGCAAAAAAATATGGCTGACAAATAGCTTGATACAATTAGGAGAAAGATAAATTAGCCTGTCAGTTACCCCAAAAGAGGCAGGCGGGGGAATCTCCAGCAGAAAGCACCCTGTCTGAGCTGCTTAAGCAGAATTCCCCTGGAAGAAGGCTGGCAGGTCTGAGGTCTCAGAGCCCAGAGCACAAATTGGAAAATAATGAAGCTGGTCTGCTGCGATTGCTATAGAGGTGACAGCGCTGCAAAACAAAGGGATCCTGGAGCCCGAATTAGGGCAGTGGGAGAGATCAGCTTGCACATACGGCAAGGGGTTTGGTTACATGTAATTGCTCCTGTGAAGAGTGGGTGGTTTGCAAGTGTTATGACAGCTGCACAGCAGAGGATGTCTCTGCTATGAGACAATACAAAGCTGGACCAGAAAACAGGGAGGCACAAGTCACCAAAGTCTCTAAGCAGGGCAAGTACTTTGTCCCAAGGCACTTGCATTATGCAGGGACTCGAGAAGCAGATAAGTTTATCAGTACTTACACTCATCTATTCATTCCCTCCCTGCATCCAAGGAGAACAGAGTGGCTCTACACAGACAAAGAAATAAACTGCAGGGTAGCTAACAGGTCCATTCACTGCATAAATCCATACATCAACCATATGAGTGGGACTTTCTTCTCACAACATGCAGGGCAGGGCTGGGGGACAGTGATTTTTCAATCTAGGTCTATCATCTTTATTGGATTTTCATCCTCATCACTTAAAGGCAAAAAAGCTTTAATTGCATGTTCTTAACATCACAGGTTGTCTTGCCAATGTAATCTGCATTCAGACGTTCCTGGAACTGCACAGCTAATTACAACGTGATTTTAACCTTTAAATGACTGAAACACAACCTCACCTTTAACTCCATCTTTACATCTTTTATCTAGCATGCATTTGGCAAACATTTCCTCTTGTCTGCACTTTCTATTTAAGATACTTAATACGAATGAGCCAGCAGCAGGACAGCTAGCACATTCCTATGCTAACAGCTCCCACGCACATGAGAGCTAGCCGTAACTCTTGCTGCTTTTAAAAAGCTCTATATCTGCATGCTGGTTTGGGCACAGTGCTCACAAAGCGTCCCCTTGCAGCCCAATAAACTGGGCACTGGTGCCTTGTAAATGCACACTCAGGAAGCCTGGCACTCTGCCTGCAGCTGAAACATGAGCAGGCCCCTGGGCTCCAGCAGACCAGCTGGCCAGGGCTGCTCAGCCTGCTGGCCCTGCCGCTGCCACCAGCTTATCAGCCAGCCCTGCTGCACCTTCCCCTTACTCCCCATCTAGAAGGACCCCATGGGTGCTGGTTTCTTCCCTCCTGACACCAGCATCCAAAACTCCTTGGAAATGCTTCACAATGGATGAGTTTGTGGTGTAAGCAGGGCATGTTTTCTTCTCTGTTTTATTCCACTGAGTCCTGTTTTGCCTGCACAGTGGTTGATCTCCTAAACTGTTAGGGTACCACTTGGTTTTCCTGTTCTGGGAAAACTGGCAAGTGAAAAATGGACCTGAACTGAAGAACAGGACAGCTGTTAGCCTTCCCTCTGCCAAAGGGGAATAGGGACAGCATTTTTAACACAGAGAGCAAAACTAAACTTCAGTTTAACAGCTCAGTTTTGACACTGCAGCAACAAATGTTCTTCCACAGTGCTTTCTATACCAAGTCTTGCCATGGAAATGAAATGGGGACCCCTATCCACCCACCTTCTTGCCCCGGTGCCCAGGATTCCCAACACCTGACACCTCTGTGGCTGTTTCCTACATGCCACTGTTTGGCCAGACTTTGTTCACCACCCTCCCGAGCCCTGTGGTCGTTCTCCCAAGGATATAAGTCCATTACAAACCATAATTACAGAACCCACTTTAGCTCACTCTGGGCAGAGCCAAATGTTTTTAGCACACGAGGTCTCTCATTTCAGTCTGGGGGGACCTGCTTAGACAACCACTGCCACAAAACTAGTAGAGTCAGATTTTGCCTTGAAGGCTTGGGCCCATGTGGGAGCATCAGTGAGCTGCATGACCTGGGCAGAAGCTGGAAATGTGATTCTCCAGGAGGAGGTGCAGTCTTTCCATTGCCTGACAGTCATCTCTCCTAAACTGAAAGCCCTATCCCCTTCTCTTGTTAACTGTGAGGGTGGCTTGTGCCTGACAGGTCCACTGAGCGCTGAAAGTAAGACCAGAAAACTGCTGGGGAAGGGACCATCAGAAAAAGAGCAGCAAACAGGTAAAGAGTCATTGTATCTGTCCCCTTCAACACACTTTTCTTTAAACAAGCAAAACTGTGTATCTCTGCCCCATATTATGAAAGAACACCTTTTGGTTCTGCTGATGTGCTTTCTCCTGGACCCTGCCAAGAGCTGTCTTTGATGCAGAGCAAAAACTTGCCCAGTGCATCCCGAAGTTCAGCTGTGCCAGGAAATCTAGCAGTGAAACAGAGAATGATGCTGCAGAAACCCCATATCTCTCCTTCCGCACATCCCTAACCTTGCAGAAAGGGCAGACAGCTAGCACAGCAGTTTGCTGCAAAGGGAGGCAAAGCAGCACACACCAAGCCACCACTGTTCAGTGTGCAAGAGAAGAGGCACTTCTGCATCAGGTCACTCCTGGGGGACACAGCTGTACACTCTGGTGGCCACTTCTTTCCCCCCTGGTCCACTCATTATTCAGTCGCACTATGGTGACTCGCAAAAGCATAGGAAAAGCCTATTTGACCCTCACTGAGGAAAAATTCTCCTGCCTCTTGTTTAACAGATCTAGCATTTTCAGCAGAGAATCAGGCTCTTTGGCTAGTTGTCACTCCCACTTAGTTCTCTGAGAGTTTACCTGAGTAAAGGTTGAGAAATTCAGCCCTTCCACTTTAACCCAGTATGTACAAACAATGGGCAGGACATGTCCCCACTAAGAGCCACAGGAGTCACTGATTTTACTTGGTCCATGATTCCACACTTAGTTTCCTACTGAGAGAGAAAAGAGAAGCCCCCCACCTCTTTCTTCCCCTGCCCCCATTCTCACTAGTGCTTTCACGTTCTTCATATCTACGGTACAATTTGCACAGGAGATTCTTTGTTATTTTTCCTTTCCTGTAGTAGCACAAATTTAACATGGAACAACCTTGGCCTTTTTGATGTCAGATATGACTCATGAGATAGACACTGGCTTTACTGATTAATCTTACTTATGCACATGTCTTATTTCTCCCCTATGACTTGCCAAGAGCATTTATTCAGCTACACTAGGAACAAAATCTCAGCTATGTCTCCAGAGCATTACATATTGCAGACTCTGTCTCTTTGGCCCTCTGCATTAATTTTCTTCAAATGACACCTAGGGGCCAATATGTTAAGTTTGCACTGTTGGTCTGACAAAATTTTGGCTTCTATTTATAATCATTTGTGCAAAAAGCATCAGTTTGGGTTAGCTTAGACCTATTGTGGAGGGAATTGCTCTAGCACAGATCATTCCAAAATTGCTTTCACTTTCTGTACTTGCTGATGTTTGTGTTTTTGACGCAGTGTAAATTATATCGGGGATACTGACAACTCTCTGACGTGCAATTGGAGGAATACACTGGAAGGCTCTATTAATCCTAGCTTTGGTCTCCTGTCCTTTTTAACAGGATTTCTTTATAGAATTAGGTATTGATCCTACCCTAGTTACTGGAGTTGATTCACAGCTGGATAACTCCATGGACTGCTGGCATAAACAGTCTAAAATCAGATGAATACGACAAGCAGCAGTACACAGGATGAAACAAGGGCAATTCCAATTACAGACTAGGGATGGAGATTTCTAAGCCCCTCTGGACTCCTGCCCCAGTGTTTTACTTTCCTTACTGTTCTTTTTCTTCATCATCCAGATACAAGAATCTAAGAGTATTCTTTACATGTATTGTTCCAGGTTTGGGTGTATCACAGTTGTACATGACCCATGTTACAGGACTTCTGATGTTTCTTCAGGCTGACTTAACTGTAGTAAATTTAGCTGTCATGATGTTCTTTGATATTTAGTGTAAATGTTGTTTTTAATGTTGTCATGATACTTCTGGTTATAAATTGATGTTGTCCCTCACTACTCTACAGGGAGAAGGACTGTAAAACAGTGTATCTTAATCTAAACCATTCAGAGACCACAAAAGATTCCCTAATAGTGAGAGGTCTAGTGTAGATCCAACTCAATCAAAGGAAAAATCTCCTCTTTCCTACGTGGTTGTTCATGAATATGCTAAAAACATTCTCACAAGCTTCCTTTTGATGCAGAAGCTATAAGCTCCTAGATCTGCTAGATCAGCCTGCTCATCTTGTTGACTCTTACAGGGCAACTCACTAGGACCATTCCTGGGAACAACCTGAAAGCATGCTGAATGCTGGCAAAGTCATATTGGTGTCAGCAGTCTACTGCCAGACATCTTTTCTCCAGCCCTTTCTTACAGTGCATGCATGGCGCTGACATCTACTCTCATCCAGCAGTTCTGGGAGCACTGTGTTCCCTACACATGCCGAACAACAGTGATACTCATACACAGTAAGACAGACACTTCCAGGAGCACCAACCAGCCTATCTGACAATAGGGGAAAAGCTGCACCATGCCACCATTCCCTTACACAGAAAGGATGCAAATAACCCATCAGGTAAAAATCTTGAGCTCTGTAAACCAATCCTAGATCTACTTTATATTATTCTTGCAGCAAGATATAGGAACAGGGAAGAGGTATGCCAACATCCTGAGTGGACTCAGCAAAGACATATATTTTAATGCAGAACTTACTGACTCACAGTTCCTACTATGTGCCCTGAAGGAAAGCATAGCAATACCTTTTGTATACACCTAAACAAAGGTATTGCTCAGCTTTGCCATACCTAACCACATGGCAAAATACAGACCAGAGCCCCTACATCCTAGAAGTATACACCATATACCCTACTGTGTAGTAAGCATTAAACTCATAAGTCTAAGTTAAAAACATGGGTCCATTCACTGAGGAATCTTGATCTGAAGTTTTGGCTTTTCATCACTTCACAAGGAACTAAGAAAATACACTAATAGGTAACTGATCGATCAACGTTTGGAAAAAAATATTTTGCAAGAGAATATAGCTAACCAGAACTATCCCTTGAAAAAACAGACCACAATGGACAGAGTCCCAAACACCTCATCCCTTCCTCTTTCTAGCTATGTGGTAATCATATTTGGCAGCTTCTGGAATTTAGGAAATATCAGTATTTACATGCATACTTATGAAAAGCCCAACGAATTTTTGCAACCTTAACTGCTTCCTGCCATAATGAAAAGCCTCTTACCAGAGGCTTTATAGAGCCTGGATCTGCTCCAGTGGAGTCTGTGGAAGGTTGCTTATGGATTTCAACCTTTTAGGCACAAATCTAAAAAGATTCATTCACACAAAGAGCCTCAGTGAAGCCAAATAACTAGCTTAGCCTAGGCTACCCTGAGATATTTTATTACAGATGAAACCAATTCTCTTTGAAGATAAGGGAATGCTGTAGTCGATGGACTTTGTTTTGCTTTTGGCTAGATCTATGTAAATCTGGAGTAATGCCACTGACTTCATAAGAACCTCACCCCAGATTTACAGTGATGTCACCAGGAGCAGCATGCAAGCCTTGGTTGATTGAAAATGAGTACTGAACCTTTTAATTGAATCTGAATCATAAAGTAACCACTGGGAAGATATTTTCTCAATTGCATTTGTGATTATTTTTAATTTGTAGTTAATTATTAATGTAGCCATTAAAGTCTAAGAATTCACATAAATCAGCATAATTTATGTGAGGAATTGACCATACCTAATTAACTCCAATTGTTGGTTATTAATTATTATTTTTTCTGGGTAACCCTAATGATATAGGGTAAGCCAGAGTCTAGTTTGATTTGATAATGTATAGATATTTGGGACTTGTAGCATACTGAAAGGCCCACATTTTCTACAGTATAATTTCCCTCAACTCAAACACAACCAATGTGAGGTGCAGGGACAATTACATTTTTTTTTAGGTAAACTCTCAATGTTTTGTTTCCAAGTTATTTGTATTTTGGACCAAAATAAGGCAAAAACATATATGGGAAGATAAAACTTCAGGCATTAAACTCCATATTCTTCAAGTCGTTTCTCCTGAGAGAAATGCATTTTTGAGACACCTTTTTTCCACACTATTTGTAAGGCCAAAGCATTAAGCCAACAGTGAATATGTTAGGGTTATGCCACACTTTTAAACGCTATTTAACGTAACACTAAGAAATCATTTGAGTTCCTGGCAAAGTCTCGTCATTCTTTTATAAATGTTTAAGGCTCAGAGGGACCGTTATCATAATCTAGTCTGATCTTCCATTAAACAGACAGCCAAGCATTGAGAGGGAATATATTGTGGATATCGTTAGTACTGAGGCTTTGTATAGCCAGTCTGGACATGGAAGACTCCACGGTGCCACTTGGAAGTTGCACTGTTCTTCCAGTCTTAACCTACCAGATTAAATTGGTGAAAATTCTCAAGGTAAATTTATTTACTTAGCCATTTTAAGAAATTACATGATACAGAGATAGGATTATACAACAGCATAGCCACTTACCTCATAAATGATCTTCACCTTTTCACCCCACTCTAACTTGCATCCAATACTGCCTACCATTAGATCATGGCCTCTAGAGGCACTTGATGGAGGTATGGTACCTTTTAAACCTCCAAACACATGTAGTTAAACCCCTACACTGAGTAAGGTCCCTTACTGACGCTCACCTTGGGTCATTATGACACAGAAAGCAGGCTTCGGGGGCATTACTATTTCATCAGAGATGTCAGTAGCCAGGACATTTATCCAGACTGTATTACATCCTCCAACAGGCTCCTTGCCTCAGAAGATGTCATAGGGTCAGGAGATCTGGGGAAAAGCCCAGAGCCAAGGATAAGAACGCCAACCTCAGAATAGGTCACAGAGGGGTGCTGTCAAACACATCATACCACAGACAATAGCAAGCCATTGCAAAGCATCAGGATGGATGATGTTTCCCTATTATTCCTAGAACTGATATTCTGGGTCTAATCTGTAATCCTAAACTTTACAACAGTCTGATCAGGCTCTTGACCTCATCTTTCTAGCTCCCACCTCATGCCCCCTGGATCTATTTGAAACAATCCAACTAAAATTATTTTCTTGGCCTGTTATTTGACCATGTCACATACACCAAACCTGATCCAAAGGCAGATCCAGTTCAGGCTGTGGCTCAGGTTTGGGTTTAAATCAAAAGAATGCTTGTGCTTCCAGTAGATAGAACATTAACAAGTAACAACATAACAGGCTGTAATAATAAGTTTACTTTGCAAGAGTACATTCACAGATGAAGTCAAAAGAAGAAACTAATGCCCGGGGTGATATGGTTTTAGGATTAATACAGTATGAAGACAGTTAGATCTTCAGAGAAAAGCAAACTGATCCAAAATGTAGTAGTGTTTGTCTGGCACCAAGCTTCCAATTTTGCCTCCATCCTAATAAAAATCAGTTGTATATATTTTTGTATCTTTCCCCTAACTTACATAAAAATATTTCAACCAATTTAAAGAGCTAAACCTTCCCAAACTACCAAAGTTCAGGGGCCTCTGTTTTTGCAGCTCCAACATTTTTACTAAGACGTCTCCTACTTTGTGACATTTTAATTATTCGCAGCACCAGCGCTCTGCAAGTGGAACATGCTGTGTATTCTCCATTCACTCATTCATTAGTTTTAATTAAACCCTTTAATTTTATTTATGCTGTCATGGACTGATTAACAATTTGTAGCACAAACCAGGAAGTCTTAAACAGCACCTTGAGAAATCTTCCATGCTCTAAACAGAGATCTGCTATAATAACTACAGATCTGCAGGATTATGTTCTGAAAGGTAAAAGGAACCACATCAGCATCTTTCCCAACACAATTTCCTTTTAGCTGTTTAACAAAACATATCTCAAGGCCTTTGGTGAGAATCACATATTATGGGATATCCAAGGGATTCAACAGAATGTAACTAAGGACAGTGTGAAAGTTCCTTTATTAGAAGCAGTACATGGCTGAGCTGGAGCAGCATGATGCAATAGGAACAGCGGACCAAGTCCCACTTCAGCAGAGACTCAGGACATTTTAAGCGTTGCCAAAAGGACGAAAAGCACTGCCTGGAACTTGTTAAAGGATAAATTCATGGAATAGCTTAAGTGATTCTAAACAGGGTCTTGATAGCTGTAATTTACACATTTTATTATTCTTTTAGATTCCTGCCATCCATTTTAAGTGTCTGTAACTTGCACCTTCTGACAACAGACCTTTTATCTCTCAAGACCTTCATTACAGTGATCTTAGAGCACCTGAGCCCATCAGCATGTACGATATACCTCACTTAAATTCAAAGATTTAAGTCCACTCATAAAAGCCACCCATATACCTCTGCACTGCCCTGCTCAGCAATTAATTCTGGTCCTTGGATTTCACAACAGCCCCTCCCTCACTGTTCACATCTGTTCGTTTCTCTCCAGTCCCCCTCTACACATTTTCCTCCCACATCTGTTTCTGTCCCCATCTGCACATCGCAGCTCTGCCTCTGCTTCCCTCAGCAATGTTTCATCCCTCCTACCTGACTGGAAAAGACTGCCCCAGAGCACCTTTTTCCTGCTTTCTCTGCTACGTGTAGCTGTGGTCACCAGCTGAGGCAAAGCAGATATAAGTCTAGGAGAAGAAGAAATAAGCATCTCCACTGAGTAAAGCTCATTGAAAGATTTGGGCAGGATAACCAGAGCTCTGTGGCCCCTTTTCCTACCCCACTTCCCTTCTCCATTAATGTCATGGTTTGAACCTGGTTGTCAGCCAACCACCACACAGCCACTCTCTCCCTTCTCTTCCGGCAATAAGAAGGGACAGAGAGCCAGGCTTGGGGTTCGAGATAGGACTGGCATGGGGAAAAATCACCCTTTATGGTCATGAGCAAAAGGCAGACTCGTTAGGGGAAGAAAAAAAGAACATACATTTATTACAGACACTAACAACACGTAACAGAGTAGGACAGTGAGAAGCATTGCCACATCTTAAGAACACCTTCCCCCCACCCCTCCCTTCTTCCCAGGCTCAGCTCTGCTCCCGATATCTCTACCTCCTCCCCCAGCAGCACGGGGGCAGGGAAGGGGGGGTGCAGTCAGTGCTGCTGGTTCTTCCATCTTCAGTGAGGGGAGCTTCTAGAACTTGTTCCCCCTGCTCCATCGTGGTCCCCCTCTCACAGGAGACAGTCGTCCACAAACTTGCTCCAATGTGAGTCCCTCCCACGGGCCACAGCGTTCCCCACACTGCTCCCTCGTGGGTCACCAACTTTCTCCAACTGGAGTCCTTCCCACGGCTGCAGCCCTTCCCGAGCTGCTCTGGCGTGGGACTCCCCCGCATGCTGCAATCCTCCCAGCACTGAATTACAGCAGTGGGTCTACCTTTTCCCACAAGACCCCGGCCTTCTTTGGGCACAGAACCTTGATCATCCAGGCGAAAAAAACACAGGCCATAAATCAATGTCTGCTACACCACAGATCTTCATGGGTGGCTGGGGGGGCCACCCTGCTGACTCACCACAGGATACAGGGGGGTCTCTGCTCCGGCACACCTCCCCCCTCCTTTCTTCCTCCGTTCCTCCACTGACCTTGGTGTTCACGCAGCTGCAGCAACTCCTCCTCAGAAGTACGACTGCTTGTCACCACATCCCTTCTTAAATACACTAACGCAGAGGTGCAGCTGATTGGCTCAGTTTCCAGAGGTGGAGCTGACTTGGAGCTGGGAGAGCTTCAAGAAGCTTCTCACAGGGGGCCGCCCCTATAGCCCCCTCCCCTGCCACCAAAAAAACCCCACCACTCACTCAACCCAGGACAATGAACCACTCTTGACAATAAGGAGTGGGGGAAAGAACAGGTAACCATAGTCCCTGTTCCCCTCTGATGGAATTAATTTTCAGCTCTCTGGTCCCTACATTAGAAATATAACTTCCAACCCTCTGATCTGTACAATACGTGTTTTATACAACTCTAGGTTACTGTCAACTGCTGTAGAGCTCTCAAATAACTATTCACATGTTGCTATGGTCTTTTTGTGCAGCTTAGCAAAATGCAGTTTATAGACATGGAAGCAGTCTTACCATGAATGAGGGAGATGTGCACTATCTACCCCTCCACAGGACCTACAGGATCCACACTGCAACAGGACAAGCTAGTGGGGTAAAGGGGGAGAGGGAAAGCCTCCTCACGGACCACAACCATCCCTACATAGCCACCCTCATTAAGTCAATCCGTATTATTTTGTTTATAGGCTTGCAATTAGGGCAAAATAAATACAGAGCAGGGCACTGACATTTCATCTTCCTGGCCTCTGCTTTGAGTACAAACTGAGGCCAGACAGGGAAATGTGTTTGAGCGTGTCAGTCTAAAGTGAACTAAAACAACAGAACTCTTTATCCTTTGGCACAGCCTTCAAAATCTGCTCACACAAGAATTCGGCAATGAGCTATTTATAGAGCCTGAACTACCTCCAGGCCCTGTGCATAACATTGTCCCAAGAGAACCCAGCTAAGACAAAGCAGAGCAGCGCAAGCTGAATCTGCCTGCCTCATCAGGAAGGTTGAATTTCACTCTGGCCAAGAGCATTCTGGGCAACAAATGAGGCCTCCCATAATGTATTCCAATAAAAACAGAGGCTTTAAAAAGAAACCAGTGTTTTGTTCCCTTGCAAGACACATAAATTGTTTTAAATTGCACTATTTTAGAAGCCTTTGTGACTTCTTTTAGGTGATGCCTCCCTCTAGTGTTAAAGCAGGCAGGTGGTCGCTATCAGGTCTGTTCCTGTCAGCTCAGTTTTTGAAGTGAAATATTTTTGAGTACTTGAATATTCACTTGCTTCTCTTCCTGGCACCATCTGACAGTTCAAATATGGTCTTAGTATGTTTCTGTCAGTGAGCTTTAGGATTTAGGAATCATCATACATGCTAGTTACTGCAAGGAGACCTGGTACAGGTTGCCAGCAGGTGAGAAAGCAGCAGCCTACGGCTGCCTGAGTAAGATGGCAGCAGAAGATCCTGGTTCTGGGATGGAAGGACCAGAACCTCATCATAAGCTTCCCACTGAACAGCTATCAAGTACACAAAATGTGAAAGGCTGGATTGCAAAGACTCAGTGAACTTCAGGTTCAACTTTCCTCTCTGCCTGCAGGAGATTGATGTAACTGCTTTGGCAACTTCCTATTACATGCATACTCAGTACTTTAATATATATTTGTTTGATTTTTATACGAGGCCTTAAAAAGTGCTGTGTACACACAGCTATAAAAGATAGATAGCAAAGACGCATGTGAAGCAATGATCTGGCTGCAAGCTCAGGAACAGTCCTCTACGAGCTGCAAGAGATTCAGATAGAAAGTCACCTTTTTTCTTCCTCTGGGGAAACATGCAGCCCAAATAAGCACAAACACAGAGCTTTCCTAAAAATGTGGTGTTGTCAAGAACTTCTTTACATGTGAGTCTTGGTCCAGCAATATTTGCTGGAAATACAAAAGGTGAGCAACCTAACCACAGTAAAGTAGTGGGAGAAGCCTTCACTCCTGCAATTTGTTCCCATTTGTAGTCATGATTTCTCCAACCTAATAGTGCATTAGGATTAGATTTCTGCATTTAATTTCTTAAACGCACAACAGCAGGGAGAGAGAGGGAGAAAAAAACCCTGTTTCTCTGCAATATAAAGAGTAAAAGCTATTGCTTGCCAACTACACAATTATTTTCAAAGAGCTTAGCATCTCTCTTAAGTTGATATATTAGTTTTATTACACTGGCATGGCTCTGAGAGATATTTGCCACTCAACTTGCCAGTACAAAGAGATACAGATGCTTCATTACTGTGGATGGAATTCCCATTTCTGCCAATGCTGCCAGCAATTATGTGCCCTCCCAAGAAGTAATGCATCCCCTAAATCATTTATTATCTATTTTCATCACAACTTCATAGTTTTAGTATTTTGTTTTAAAAGTGTCAGTGTGCCTCAGTGTATAGCATTTTCACCACCAGCACAAAAATCTCCTAGGGTGTTGGCTCAGACACACAGCTGATTCTTCATCAGGAAAGGATTGAAAACTAGAGAAGCCAAACTGATAAGCACTGAAATCGGCCACTGCCATCTGTTTTTTAACAGAACAGTGCTGCCTGTGGGCACTAGGACACTCCATACCTGACTAACTCTAGCACAGTGTTGTGATTTTCAGTTTCTAAACTGGCCTCAGGCAGAACAAGTGTACCCAGCTGATCAGTTCAGTAACAAGCAGCATTTCTAGAAATAGCAATAGCACAGGGAAGCACATAACTGCTTAGGGAAGTTTTAGGTGGAGCCTGAGGTGTCCATCTCACTGCAGACCTCTAAGCAGGTAAGGGAAAGTTTGTTCTCCCTTGTGTTTGAGGCTTCTTCCAAAACTCCACTGGAGTCTTTCCCTCCACCATGTTTAAAAAGCCAACCCTTATTGAACGCCTGGCTTTTTTTTTAAAGTTAGTATGGTTCAGGCTACTTGAAACATGTTTCTTCACAGAAAGGGGAATTAGTCCCTTGAACAATCTACCAAGTCATGTAGTGGATTTTCTACTCTTCAATGTACTTAAATCAAAATGTGTTATCTTGCTTAGCCATCTGTGCTACCTCAGCTCCAAGGCACAGGCCTGATGTAGGATTTACTGAGTGAGAATTTCTGCTGTGTGTCACACAGGAGGTCAGAAAAAAAATGATCTAATGGTCCTGTCTGGCCTTAAGCTCTATCAGTCTATGAATAAATTAAAATCTTAGGGCTCAGCACTTTGGGACAAGGAACATCTTTAAATATTTAGCAAAGCACTGTCTACTGGGACTGCTCCATAAATAAGAGTAGCAGTCACACGTCTGAGGCTCAGCCATCTCAGGTCACCTTAATGTATGTAAATACTTGTATGATGAGAGCTCAAAGAAGATGTTCAAATCCTGGGGTCACATAACTGAAAACATAGTAATGTAGTGGTTCATATTAATTTTTTCTCAGCTGGTCAGTCCAAGCCTTTCTGTGTGGTTGCTCTGTTGCAATCAGTCATAGTTCATGTACAGGATTTCCTCAGAACAAACCCATAAATATATTCTGTCACAAAGTCTTTCCTTAGCCTTCGATTTGACAAAATACATACTAAAATCTATGAGGAAAGGCCTAATTGAAAAAGAAAGACTGAAGATTTGGCCAACTGTCAGCAGAGCACACCCTTAACAGCACAACCAGGCCACTAAAGGGCTTGAGAGGATCATCTCATGCTAAGAACCACAGACTTATACATGGCAGGTTATTACTGGGTACACTGGATATATCACTGGGATATGTTTCTCATAGAATTACCAGGCCATGACCCTCAGGATAACTTTTTAAGAGTAGGAAACCAAATAAAAATTATGGACTAAAAATTAAACCACTGTCCCTTTCCCCCTCATCACTGACAATAATTTACAGAACCTGATTTTTCATTACCCAATTCAGAGTCACAGAAACAAATTGCTTCCTTTCCAAGTTGTTATTGTATTTGAGCTTCCTTGGAAGCCTGTTTACGTTTCCTCACAGCCCCCCAGAACCGGCAGCTGAACTCTGAGCTGCTGTTTACATGCTCTGCCAGTATCCTTCCCAGTAATCCCACAAGGCTGATAGAAAGGAAAGACATCCACACAGTTTAATTTCCCAGTCTTGATAGTTCAAGTAAAAGAGCATAATTACTGCATGTCAAAAGTTGCCAGAACCAGATCCAGCAAGAATAAAATGTCATCACTAATGCCTGCATACAAGGCAAGTAAAGATTCTGGCTACACTAACAACATTTAAAAAACCTAACCAAACAAGCAGAACTTGTCCTGCCCAGGAAACTACACTGCCAGTGGTTTAGCAGAACAGCTGCACTGCTGCTAGCAGTCATTTACATGTAGAAAAAAAAAAGAAAAAATTTGAAGATAAATGCAATTAAATACTTCCATAAAATACAGAGAAACATGCACGCATGCATGCTATGTGAAAAGATCAGAAGCCCTATGCGTACATAGCTGAGAGCAGAATTGAATTTTCAGTTCATCAGAGGTCAATATTCTGCGTGCAAATGACTGCACTGAAAACATAACTTCAAAGTTGTTCTGTTTTATAATACAGATTTTGTACTTTTAGAGCCTTTGTCATGGACAGTTCCAGGCAATAGCTGAGGCTGAGAACAGATTGAAACCACAGATCTCACCTGCTTAGGCAAAACTACGTATAGCGGTAGAAGAGCTAAAGAAAGGCATAGTGTTGCAAATGCACCAAGGATGGACCACCACAGAAAAAGCTTTAAAGGCCTATAGAATCTATCCCTGCTCTGACTTTAATGGAGCCATATTGATTTTCAGCTGCTGGGAGGCCTGGCTTCAGCAGACTTCAGTCAAACAGCCTTCATTCACACCACCTGGGAGCTTGACACAGTTTGCAACCAACCAGTTGTACAGTATGGTTATTATTTATACATCATTCCCAGCGTGTATGGTGTTTCATGGACAGATGACAGTGATCAGTGTCTGCCTGAAGGGTCTCCCACACTTTCATATAATGGTTTCAGAACACTCCCACAAAGATCATCTTCAGTCCCATATATCCCCTCAAATAGAGAGCACAATAGGGATCTTTATGGAAAAGCTCTACAAGGGATGTTTGGAGTCACAGTCAGGACACCAGCGTAACTGCTTTGTTCAGTGAGCACCTGTCTTGAAGCAAGAGTATTTAGTGTTGGATTGTAGCCTCTTCTTCTAGACTTAGTGCTGACCATCTTCCACATTAGTAATCTCTTAACCCCTAGAAGTCTGTTAATGTATAGGGAAATCTTAACTAATTTTCCTATCGAGCTTGGGAAAGAAGCAGCCTTTAATTTGAAAACGCCTCTCCTAGCAAATATTACAAAGCTCTTTTCTTCTTCTTCCAGGACAACTTACCTTATCCCCCTCATTAATAACTTTCTGGAAAACTGAGCCTACCCCTCCACACAGCAGTTTAGTTTTGACAACAGCTTGATGTTCTGTCCTGAAATGCCCCCTGGTTGCTGTCTTTCTCACTCTGCTGAAAGACTTTGCACTCCACATTTTCAATTGTTTCAGCAATTACAAAGTATCATTCCTTGTATTTGGAATACAACAACAAAAGTTAAAAATAAGCCTCCTCATTCTAGTCATTAAATACTAAGTAAAGGATATTTGCAGTAATAGTGTATTTCAGAACAAAGAAAACCAACAAGCATACTAACTAAGCACTGTTTTATTTGCCTGCTGACCTTTCAGGTATTGGTCTTACAGACCTTAGAGAACCCGTTCTATGTTTTCTTGAGATTTCCAGGCATTGCTGGAATGCAGGAATACGAGAATGGAAGGAAAGGGACATCTTCACTAAAGGACTTCAGACTGTAGTTCAAACTATAGCCAGAATAAAACCACCAACAATTTTGAGTTATTCATTAATACTCTCACCAGCAGGTATTAAAGGAAATGGTATAATGTATCACAGAGAGATGGCAACATGAAGAACTTGGTAGGATACAGTATTTTACAAAAACTGTCAGTGGTGGTGATTTATGAGAACAAGTTACAGAACTCCTACTCTTGGTGCAAGTGTGTAGGGACTCTGTGGCTGTGTTAAGTATGCCACAAATTTGGCAAAAAAAAAAAAAAAAAAGTTTCAATGGTGCCTGAAATGCTTGAATCTCTGGCTACTTCATTTATCAACAGTCTTGTACTACAGCAATGTAGGCTTCATCAATGTTCTGTAGGAACACAGTTCAGAAAGTGTCAGACAATCAATGTCTAGAGAGACTAGGACCCTGCTGACACAAGAGAGACATGGGGCTACTAGAGAGAGTCCATCAAAGGGCCACTAAGATGAATGGGGACTGGACCATCTCCTCTATGGCAAAAGGCTGAAAAGAGCTGGAACTGTAGAGTCTAAAGAAGAGGGAAGGGAAGATCTCATCAATGTGTACAAATATGTAAAGGCAGGGTATAAAGAAGACAAAGCCTGAAATCTAATAAAAAGTTATCTTCTCTCGCTATACACCCCAATTTACATCCTTAATCTTTCATAATTAAAACATTACATCTAGTCACACACAAACACCACCTCTGTTATTCCTGTTAAACATATGTGACGGTTTTGCATAGCTACAATCACAATCTTCTACATGCAGGGTGACTAATCAGTAGGATCTGGGATTTCTTTGGATCAAATGTGTACTATAAATGTATTATCATTACTGGACAAGCTTTCTCTCTGGGTCTGTAGCACATTGTTCAAATTAAGTGTGAGAAGAATAAGGTATCATGCTTCTGTCGCTTACTTATATATATTCAATAATGATAATGAATGATAAATGAATAATTTACAAAATACATTTTTTTTGAATCAGTATGTTGTTTCAAGAAATCCACTGCAAAAAAGATGGCATTAAGAATACACGGAGCAGGACAACTGAAATGGAATTGAAGAAAGCAACTCCATGGTCAAACTGAATGACAAATTGTCCCCTGAAGCCAAGAGTTAAACTCTATCTGACTCAGCATTTAATTTTCAAAACATTTCCAAATGTATTCTGCTATGTATTTATCCTTTCATACTTGGCCCAAGGCTATCAGCAAATAAATCCAGTTCTGCTACCCAAAGGAGGAGCTGGGTCCAGGACATATATGCCACTGGAACAGGGAGAGAGAAGAATGGGGAAAGAAGGTAGCGAAAGCAAAAGGGCTCCTGGAGAAAACTAGTTTTCTGCTTTTGTCACTAGCAGAGAATTAGGAAATATGAAGGAATGGAGAAAACTTAAGCACCTGCTGCTACAGAACCCAGTAGGCAGGAGACCTGTAGCTCCCAATAGTCTGCTCCTCTTGCCCGTTGATTACTAAGCCTATAAGCAACCCTGCTGCTAAATCCCGAGCTGCGCAGCATCCTTCCCCCTTTTTGCCTTGGAGGAAGCTCAATGCAGTCAAATCGTATTACTGGCTCAACGTTCGCTTTTGGAGTCCTGGGCTAATATTGCAGCCACTAGACCGTGTTTCCTTCCCTGAACCTTTCAAATGACAATCACCGAACGTTAAGGCACGTCAAGGGAGAGAACTGAACTTCTGAACTGGTCCCTGCAAGCAGTCGCACCGCGGCTCCGGTCTGCTGCTCCCTGCGCCACCAGCACCCGCCTCTGCAAGGAGCGCAGCCCGGTCCCACGCGCTGCCACGTAAAAACGCGGTAACGAGGCGGCCTGAGGAGTCCCCGGGGACAGCCGGGGGGGGAGAGCCTGGGGAGGGGGGGAACAGCCGTGGGGAGGACAGCCGAGGGGGGGGAACAGCCGGGGGGAGGACAGCCGAGGGGGGGGAACAGCCGGGGGGAGGACAGCCGCGGGAGGGAACTGCCGGGCGCGGCCGCTCCCGCGACAACCGCCCGCGGGACGCCGCCTCCCCACCGCCTGCCGCGCGGCGCATGCGCAACCGTGGCGGTCACCGACGTTGAGGAAGTGACGCGCGCGCGCGCCCGGGCGGTGAGTGGCGAGGCGTCCAGTGTGCCGCGGCAGGCCCGGCTCCGGCAGCGCTGCTGGGGGCGGCATCCCCGGAGCCTCTCGCCATCCCACCGCGGCCGGGCCTCGTCGCCAGCCGCGAGGGTGCAGCCGGCGGGCCTGGCCTGCCCGGCCCCGGCCCCACTCGCAGGGAGAGGTGTTGAAGCACGGGAACGTGGGGGCCGGCGTAGGCGGGGGAGGCGCGGGCTCCCCCGGGGGAAGTGGCCGGTGCGCGGGGTTGTCATGGTGCCTGTTGCCTGAACGCAGGGTCAAACCCGGTGGCTGCGTGATCGGAGCTGATGGAAGAAAACTGCAAGCTGGGCCCGAGGTCCGCGGGTTGCTGTGCTCGGAGACGTTGCTGATGAAGCCCACCTGCTTTATTAATGACTTCCTGCAGGTTAATAACAAGCTTCTCCCCGAAGTTGATAAAAAAAATAAATACATCTTTTCAGGAGATCATCTCTGAAGGCTCCAAACAATAACCAGCTCCAGGCTTGCCTTGGTAAGACAATCCAGTGTCAGTTTCCTAACAACAAAGATGCTTTATGTTTTACTTTAAAGCTGAATTGTTAAACTGAAGCCTACAGCTAACTGTTCTCATCAGTGCTTTCACTGGCAAGGTTATCCTGTTTCAAAAACTTGTATTTTTCTGTTTTAGATATGTTAAATTGCATATGTTTTTGTTATGTCAATGTCTTCTGGAGCGTGACTATTTACACACAAGATTGAGTTCACTCTCTTGGAAGGAGAGTAATTTTTACAGGTTAATTTATTTGTCTTGATATCAGCATCTTCCAGAAGTATTCCATATAGTTGTTTTTAAAAAGTTTTGGCCACTTTTTTCTTTTGATTGTGGAAATTACTGTGAAGAAACTTTTGGGCAAAGGAGTCATGGAGGTGTAGACTACTAGATGTTTTGAAACAAGAATTTCTCATAAATAAATATGCTTATTGATTTGTTTAGTTTTATGTGGGCACAGTCTTCATAAGAAACTTTGTGTGTGTGTGAATGTTCTTATGATGGTGCGGTTCTTTATTGTCTTTGAGCAGAGGATGACAACAGACAACAGCCACTTGCCAGACAGTATTCAAGAACAAGACCCTGTTACTACTTCAAGCAATAACTGTTTGCATAATGCTGAGGAATTGGGAATTGAGCAAGAAAATGTCATTTATAGCAGTGACCTGGGTAATACTATTAGAGTTCCCAACTCTGCCAGCCAGTCATCCACTTCCATGGCTGTTCCTTTGGAGGTGTCCAGAAGAGGACAACCCCTTTTACAGATCAACAGACAGCAGATTCAGTCCATCTCACAAAGTGCACAGGCTGCTGAGCTCAAAGGTTTAGGAGTTGATGTCTATGACCAGGATGTATTGGAGCAAGGAGTTCTTCAGCAAGTAGATAATGCAATTAATGAAGCTAACAAAGCAACAAAAATAGCTGATGCAGAGAAAGAGTATCAGTCAGTGCTGGATGACTTAAGGTAAATTGTGTCCTTTCTTGCTGTTTCTTTCTGTTACTATCTAGGGAGGTTTGGTGTATCATGTTTTTAGAAGGTGGTACATGAAAAGATGTTTCAAAAGCACTAGATCACATGCACTTTTCTGAGAGACCCACCTTTTAAAAAAAGAAAATATTTTTCACATTGGAGCAATACTTCATTGCTCTGATTTGACTAATTCAGTCATGCATCAAGGCAGTAGAGGACACAACATCTCCTTTTTCTGCTTTGTCTCCTGTCTTACCAAGTCTGTTTTCTGGGCACTGGAGAGCTATTATTGTCTGTTATTCAAAGTTATAGTCAAAAAAAGTGCCACTTCTTCAGTTTTGTATGCTTCATATAGGGTTATCCGCTTCTGGTTATGTGCTTTCTGTAACTTGGATGACTCCATATCATGAGTGCACTACAGCCAAAACAACCTTATCAGAAGTGCTTATATGAAGTAGTTAATGACACTTTAAAAGAATCAAATGCTTAATTAACATGGTATCTTGATAGTAGAAGACTTTGAGGGATAGGAGCCACTAATCTTTTGAGTTTTGGTCTTAGATCTCCCTTTCTGTTTCTGGTCTCGTTGTAGAGTTACTGTGTAAACTACTGCAGATGAATAATTCTGCCTGTGCATCTTTCACTATATTGCATTAATGTTGGGTTTTGGTGCTCAGGAGTGCTGTAGTAGTCCATTACCTATGTGAACTCTTGCATAGCTCTCTTGTTATGTATATTCTTAATTTAATGCACTTCATTTATTTTCCAGTTCAGGTGTGGAGATATGAAATTAAGTAAGTTTGCAAAACTGGAACGTAATTTCAGATGTTCTGTAGCAGAAGGACATAATGAGTAAAATGGTCATTGAGAGGAAGAATGGAGCAGTGTAATGATTGCAATTAGGTTATGCATTTATTGAGTGAGTGGTACACAGCACTGTCAATTAGTTGATATTTTCCTGTTTTTCTTTAAGAAGCATCCTATCATTTTTTCTTACCCCTCTATTTTCACCTTTCACTTAACATTGTAAAATGAGATTTACATGAGGGAATGCAAGCGGTTTATGCAGACCTGTAGAACCTAGTCTGCATAAGATGTGATGGGCAAGTCTGAAAGTTGGTTTTGGAGAAAAATTGCACAGATATGTATTTCTGGCTTGTTGAGCAGATTGACTAACAAAAGTAAAGGCATATGTGTAGAGCATGATAGAGTTGGTTGAAGTCCTTTAACACAGTGAGTGCATGACTAGAGGTAAAATCATGCAAGATGGGTCTTTTAAGTAGTTGGCACAGAGTTCATGGTGGAAGCTGCATGGTTCTATAATATATACACCAATTTAAGCAGGAGGAGGAGAATAAAAAGTGCTTGAAGTTAAATCCTGTTTAAATCTCACAGTCCTGTTAAATAAAGCTTTGTGGAAGGGGACAGTAACAGTATCTTTCAAGAGACCCTAGGCCCAAGGAAGCAAGAGCCAAAAGATAGACATGCAAGAGGATGGTACACTTCAAAGTATCAAAACACAAGACTGACAAAGGGGATGGGATGGTTCAGGTTTTGAAAGAGAAGGGAGAAGTGAAGATGTCAGTGACAGCTGAGGAGCTGGTAGAATACGTCTCCTAGGAGATCAGTGGTAGAACCCAGATTAGAGCTGGAGAGAAATGAGGCCCAACAAGTTCCTCCCTGATGATTGAGATTTCTGTAGTGCTTTTCTTTGTATATGAGGGGAATAACAGTTGCTTGGCAGGTGCTGTGAAGAGCTATCTTTGACATTTTTCATAATGCTTTGAGATACTAATTTGTGTATCCTTATGTGAAATATTCTGCTGTTTGAATCAACAAACCTAGATTTGTTGCTTCCGATGGTGTGGCAGTGCCTCTTTCCTTGCAAATGAATTCAACAGCAGAAACAGATGGTACTAGGTTATAGTTTGTGGCTCAACCTGAATTTCATATTGCATATGGAAATGTGAAAAATGGTAGTGCATGAGTAAGGAAAGTTTAATGTTGATGTGCTGTTAATTCTTTCAGCTAGTCTTTCTTTCTGAAACTATATTTGTATCTTGTAATCTATTCTTTGTGTAAAAGAGACATTGTAAGGGTAAAAAGTTACCTTTTTAAAAGCTTCCTTATATAACGGCATCAAACTTCTTAAAACATTTTTAGAAAATAAAAACATGGGATTTCCCATGTAGATTTTTGGTTTGCATGCTGTTTACCTTGAATAAGAAAAGCAACTACTATCACTTGCTTATTATCATCATCAGACTTTTGAGTACTAAATATTGCAGTGGTTTTTCAATTTCCTTGCCTTTGGAATTTTAGTATTATCAAAATTTTGTTTTAAAATATTTTGACGCACAACTTTTTAAGGTGTCTAGTATTTCCGGTGTTGCTTACGTATAAGGTGCTTGTTTAGAAACTTACCTTTAGACTTTTTTAAATTTTACCTTAAGTCTCCTGGAATATATAAATTGTATGAATCGCGGATGTGCTTGTTTTCTTTCTAGGGTTGACTAGTACATTGCAATCTTCTTGTTTTTTTCAGATCATGTACAACATCTCTGAAACAAGTAAATAAAATTATTGAGCAACTTTCACCTCAAGCTGCCAACAACAAAGACATAAACAGAAAACTAGATTCTGTAAAGCGTCAAAAATATAACAAGGTGATTGGATTACATTAATTTCCTGCTGGCAATACTTTGCTTATACTTTGGCTTAAGGTTTGGATTATGTGATATAATTCTTGCTTAATTATATAGTACAGTCAGCCTATAAATGCTGTTCCTTCCCTTTTCAGTGGTTCTATTTTCTACCAAAAAATGTAAATAACTAACTTAAAGATGTGAAAGTAAGAGCTGGATTTTGTTGGGTTTTTTTTTGTTTGTTTTGTTTTGTTTTGTTTTGGTTTTGTTTTGGTTTTGTTTTTTTTTTTTCATTCTAAGTTTGAGAACAAGCTGTAAAACTTGTTCCAGGACCTTCTCAGAAGACTGATTTGCATTAATTTAATTAAATCCCTCCCAGTAGTATTTGGAGAATTAGCAAAGCATTGTTAGAGCATGATTCGATAGTTGACCTAAATCTCAGCTCTCTTGGTCTTCATTCACTACCTTCCTTTCCTTAATCCTCTTTGATTGTCTGTATCTATCTTGTACCAGTACACATCATTCCTTTCTGTGAGCCATTTTATTTAACCTATTGATTTGGTAGAAACTGCTTCATCTTTTTTTCTGCCAGAGCAGTAAGTTAAGGGAGCTTGTAGAGCAATCTAGCAGGCATCAGGGTAATGTAAGCAATAGATCTATACATCTGTGAATAGGAAGGAGATTTGAAAAAAGTGAAACCTCCTGATCAAGAATGGAGCGCTTTGATCAGCTCACTGTCTGGAAATTCACCCTAATATTTTCTCTAATGATAAACCTGACTGAAAAACTTATTGTCCTTTGCCCTCAGACACTTCTTACCAATCTCAGGCTATTTGCCACTGATTTATTCAGTTGTTTGTTTATTAACCTTGATCACTTCAGCAACTTGGATAACACTGTGTTCACAATTTGGCCAATTAAGAGAGCGAGAGGGACAGTACTAAACAGTGGCACAGGACTAAGAACAAGTAGCTGGAAGTAGTGGGAAGAAATGCATTAAATCAGACTTACCACTAAAGAGTGATCATGTAATTGGACACTGTATTTAGCTTGTTTGCACATTACTTGAAGTAATTTACGCAAGTGTTAGTTGCAGGTGAAGTTCATGCCTCATTGCAAGTTCATTGATAGCCATCTCTAACAGTCCTTAAGTGTAAGAATAAATCTCTGTATGAAAACTGTAAGCTGTAAAAGTGGTCCTAATAGCCTCAAGAGTGGTTTGGAGGCTGTTTGGAAGCAGGCAGTGAATTTAAAGCTGATGTTGAGCGACTTTTTGCATGGAGAAGTGCCTTTTAGTGCTCTTCCTTTTGTAGTATTTAAAAAAAAAATGGTTAAAGAAGACTGAATTTGTCTGTTACTGAGACAAATGGGAAATTAATGACTGGTACAAGACAGCTATTTCATTAGAGCTGTCGTATAGGGAGTGTTTTATGATATAAAGTACTCTGATAGCAAGGGTAATAGGGCATACACAGGAGATAATATAAGGTACCATACATGAATATACTTACCCTTTGTGGGTTGAAAAGTGCTACATGAAGACTAAAGAAACATTCTTCACCAAAAAGAAAAAAAAAATTTGCTCATTTTGCCATGAACTTTATTTTTACTGAATTGTGTGCCACTCTAGGTAAGGAAATATTTCTGAAGAATGGAGTTACAAATGTGGAAAGTTATGTTGCATATGTCTTTGTTTTACTGGTACAAATTTCTCGTTTCATAAATGAAAGTTAGCAACACCAAGGAATCACATCATCACCAGTAAATATACAGTTGAGGATATTACAGTCAGATAAAAGGTGTTACAGAAGATCTAGCCATGAATTATTTTCATAGCAATAATGAACTATACTTGTTATAGCATCTGTAATGTTGATTTTTTTTTTAACCTTAAAAAGGTAAGTCATTTCACGTTGTAGTTTTTGCTGTTAAATCAGCTGTGACTACTCCTGAATTAACTGTCTACAAATATATATTAGGATGAGGGACTGATTTACCACTTAAGTTTCTTTCTAAAAAAAACATTCCAATACTTCTGGGATGATAAATAAATCTTACAGCTGTTTTTAGTGGCTTATTAACCATTAACCCAGTCTTGCAAATCGTGAACAAATCTTTTGGTGTTCTCTGTGCATCCCACTAATCCACTTGGTCTTCTTTCACTAGAATCAACACATTCATAAAATGACCTCAAAAGATGTACATAAAAATGTATAATGTGCATGTGAAATTTTTGTGTATAAACAGTCTGATCTTACTTTACACTTAGCATAAGATGATGGTATACAGCAAATTGTGTGTGTTCTGTGGGTTGGAGTCCTACACATACTGTAATGACACTTTTTTTGCACTTTTTTATTTAAAGTGCAAAACTGTGAACGTTTAAATATGAGATTCTGGTGGAAAGTACTGCAAATGTAGTAATTTAAATCTTGTTTTAAAAGGACAGCAAATTTATGAACCAGGTTAAAAATTATGTATCTACTTGTCATTCAAGGAGCAACAGCTAAAGAAGATCAAAGCAAAACAAAAGCGTCTCCAAGCAATTCTTGGTGGAACAGAGATTCTTGATAAAGTAAATGAGATTGAATTCGAGGAAGATGAAGGTATGGGAAAGGCTGTGAAGATTCTGTCCTACTTTGATGTAACGCCTGTTTTTCTTTGAAGTTAGTCTGCAAGATCTTTGCCAATAAAGAAGTACATTTCAGTAGTTTGCTTTCAGAGAGAGAGTTAAGAACACTTATTCTCTGCACCTGCAGAATTGCAGATCTTGGCATATTCATGTGGGAAGTTTTAAGAAAAGGATGTTAATCTGTGTGCAGCTCAGCAGGGATGACTGAGGCACATTAGAGTATTGGGCTTAATAAATTGGAAATCCTAACATTTTTTTCACAGCTAATTTGATAAAGATGACTAACATCATGATTGAATTACATTTTATATGCTGAATGCTATCAATCAGCAGTAACAAAATTGTTTTTTCTAACTGTTGGGAAGTATCACTAGAAATAGAAGGGGGAAGTGCTTCTCTTTCTCAGGCTGCACTGTGATTTTAAACAACCCAAAAAAAAAAAAAAAGGATTCTTCCAGAGTAGTATATTTGTTCTCTGTGTTTCACTAGGTGTTCTTTCTCACTGCTGTCTGCAAACTGAGCTTGGATTCTGTAACTCCAGTTTGGCTGTGTCTCGGCCACAGTCACTAATCTGCAGGGCGAGTTTGGACTCCTTTGACATCTGCTCATCACCTTTGGGTTATATTGTTATTTGCAGAGGTGTAAACTCTTTATGCTATTTGTCCATTACAGATATGGCTGAGGTGGATTCCAGATCTCACAGAGGTCATGCTTCTCTCTTCATTCAACAAAACTTGCATGAGGCAAAACCTCAGTAAACTTTTCTTAGTAGAAAAGCATCTTTAATCATTTTTGAATGGGTTCATGCAGTAAAACGCATGCACCCACTATGATGAAATGTAACCAAGAAGTGAATGGAGCCCAAGACAGAAGTAGAGTTGAGCAATTCCAGTAGTTTGAGAAACTGAAGGGATGGAGAGGGAGGAGTTTCATGCCTGGTGCATCATTGTTACTTGTTAAACATGTTTTGGTGCTTTAAATGGGACCATATACAGTAGCATGCTGTGCTGGCAATGCCGGTACACATCTTTTGAAATTTTGGACCCTAATAACAGAATTCAGGCTGGAATTCCCCTTCATCTTCCTGAATTCAAGAGCTTTTCCCCCTCTTTGGTTTATACCAGTTATAGTTTGTGTTAACATGTATAGTAAATGTTTATGCAGTATAACTAAAGTGCTCTTTTATGGCAGTGTGCTGTGCAGCCAGTCTGACACTTAAAGTCATAATTCTAATATTAGTATTGTAGAGTAGGGAGATGGATTTTGTTTTCTTTTTTCTGAAGCATGTGGGAATACAGTCTTTTATGTATTTTGTAAGATTTATATCTGTCCTGGTATGGAAATGTTAAATTTCAAGCTTATGAGTAGGACTGAAAAATCAATAATAAAATAGAAATTAACAGTGCTGCTGCATATGGGAACGTGGTGTTTTCTTGCACTGAACATGGTGACATGGGCTGAATTGACAGCGTAGGGAGCACATTACAGTTCATGTGCCATGGGGGACTGTAGTTTTATGGTAGTTCTTGCTGCTGTGTGTTGTTTCAGAAGTATTTGCATTTTGATAGTATGTGTAATGATTCCTACATGAAGTTTGAGAAGTAGTTTGAAGTAAAAGTTACAGTTTTATTTTTTTGGCTTATATTTTGTTGGGTTTTGCCTTTTTTGAACTTCAAATGTTATGTGTGACAATAATTTGAACTTTTAAGTTGTATAGAAACTGAACTAAATGCATATAAAACTTGGGGAGGGGGGTGGAAACCACCAAAACACTTCCATTTCCTGTGTTGGAGTTATTCAGAAGGGGTTAAAGGCATGATGAATGTTCTGATTTTTGTTTTAGAACCTGGTCCATCATGTCTTGGCAGCATGCTTATGCCTGTTCAGGAAACAGAGTGGGAAGAGCTTATTCGTACTGGCCAGATGACTCCATTTGGAACTAAAATACCTCAGAAGCCAGAAAGGAAGACACGACGATTAATGCTAAATGAAGCATCTGATTTTGAGAAGTACTTAGCAGACCAAGCTAAGCTGTCATCTGAAAGAAAGAAATTAACCCTTCACAAAGGACCAAAGAAGAAAGCACAAGCCAAAAATGTTCAGTGCGTAGCTCCCACATCTGCTACAAAGGGAAAAAAGGGTAAAGCCCTCTCAAAAACAGATAAGCGCTTAAAAAAACACATGAGAAAACTTCAGAAGCATGCTCTTCAGATTCAATCAAAGGCAAAGATTCCAAAAGAAAAGAAATATTTTGAGGCCAAGAAGTTCAGGCGTGAACAGGAGGATGACAGTGGTGAGTCTGAGTATGTACCTGATGGGGAGCTCTTTGATCCAGAAGCAGCAGAAGAAGAGCAGGTACATTCTCATGCTGAGAATGATTCTGATTATGAACTTAGGAATTTTTCAAGAAAAAGAAAACATTTGGTGAAGAGAGATTTTAAAGAAGCTGAAGATGATGCTGACTTGTTTCCAAGCTCTGAGGAAGAAGAGCATATATTGGAGAAGCGCAAAGTAAAGAGATGGAGAGATGATGGAGATGAAAACTATTATAAACAGAGGCTAAGGTTAGTTATAGACATTTTTGTTGTTAGTAACATTAACAAAAGATGTTGAAAATGCAGAGGGAAATGTCTGTAATACACTGCTAGGAACTGAAGTAAGGAAAACAGTCAGAATGATCATAGCCTTCCAAAAGGAATCGAACATACCTCATAATTGCAAGGACTTTGCTGTTAGATTTTTCTGATTTTTATAGGTCCTACAGTAATAAGCTATATGTGTATCAGTGTGTGTTTGTTGTTTGCAGAACTGTGAATGGGCCCAAAATCAAGTATATATAAAAATATATAAAACCATGTATTGCTTGGCAGCTTTGTCTGTACTGCCTTTGTCTGTAGATCATAGTCCTACCTTTAAAAAAAAAAAATATTTCTTCTGATAGGCAAAATTACAGTGCAGACAATTCCCTCCCTCTTCAGAGGGATGACACCTCTCCACTGAGAGAGAAATCTTTGGTTTGAAATAGGGTGAGGCACTTAGTTTTCAGCTTTAAATGATTACCTGCTAGTCAAGAAAAAATAATTTGAATAAATTATAGTTACATATTATTTATGTAGAATCCGTTAGTTTATTGAAATCCGAGGCAATTACATATAGTCTATATGGCGAACAGGTTTATTTGAAAATCAATATTAAAAGGATCCTTTGAATTTAAACTTGTAAAAAAAATTATACTGGGAAGGACAGTATCTGTATGATTTTTAGCACATTATATCTTTTGCATGACTTATTAGAAAACATAAGTAATGAAGACTGGACATTTATACTGCTCTTAGGCAGTTCTAGGCTGCTATGTTTGCCAGTGAGTTTCCTGTCTTTGTTCTTGATGAGAGTGAGGGTAAAAACATCCTTATCTAAAGAGATAGTGACAGTGGTGGTAGTAGTGGTGTTTTCTGTTGCTATAGTGACCTAAGGTTATAAGTTGTTTTTGAAAATAACAGCTAAAACACCTTGTGCTAATCTGTGATTTATGAAATTTGTATAACCTGTGTGTAGATGAGTGCTCTAGCTACAGTGTGCTGTTGAGATCTTTTCTTGACTGATAGGTTTAACTGTTGAGCTCCTAACAGTAACACTGAGCGATGCTTCCATTTTCACAACTGCCTGGAAACATTTTTGAAGGGGCAACAAAGTGACATGTAATTTGTTAAGCTGATACAATGATGACTAGACATGCCAGTGAAGTTGAGAGACATTTCTCAACATAATGTGAGTCAAAAAAATCGAGTTTGCTAAAATGGTTGTTTTGTTTTAATTGTTCTCTATCCACTGGCATGTTGTCTCTTTTCTAGTGTAAGGGTCAAGCTTTGTATAATGAACTTCATCTTGTTGATAGCATGCTTACTTTTAATTATTTACCTTTAGTGATTGTCCTTTAAGTAGTTTTATAGTCCTCGAGAAAATCATGGATTTCAACTTGAAAACAGCTGCTCTGTAGTGAAAGGAAGAATATATATTAGGGCTGTCAGTCAAGGGTGTTTGATGTAGTGATAAGGCCTAGCATAGGAACTTGGATAGTGCTTGGGAGGCTCAACTTTTACACTTCTGTGGAAATATAAAATCTTATGGATTTAAACAAAGCTGTATCAGAAAAGGGGTCAAGAAGTAGAGATATAAACACCAACTTTTCGTCTAGTAAGACCATGAGTTGCTGTGGAGGAAGAGGTACCTTTTGATAGCAGAGGTACTCACAGTTGTAGAATTACTGGTAACAAAACCTCATGTAGGAAGAGCCCAACTTCAGTTTCACATCCCAGGTTACAAAGGGAGATCAAGAGCTGATATGAGGCAATAGATTTTCAATCCCAGGATGCTGCTTTTCGAAGCTAAAACATAGTTTATTGCTCTTGAATAGAAGATTTTGGCAAGAGGCTCATCCAAACAATGTACAAAGGGTCAAAAAGAAATATGTTTTTTTTAATTGGATGCATTAAAAAAAATTAATTGTACTTAATTGGTAAAATATTTACTATTTTATTGAATAAAACTGTATTCTTCAAATTTAAATTAGACCAATATTAAATCATTTTTAATTCAGTGTTTTCATCAAGAGTAATTTATTTTGATTGAAAGTTTTAATATGGCTCACAGTTTAAATTCATTCAAACACGTTTTTTAATAACGTTAAGATTGTGACAATTTATCCTTAGCAAAGTCATATCATAGACTACATTTCTTTTGGTTACTAAAGTTACAATAAAAGCCTAAATGAATTTTAGAAATATCAATAACTGTAATTGCTACCAAAACACTACATCTCTTAAAAATTTCATAGCTACAGTTATTGTAGCTGTTAAGTTGCAGCTGTCCACATTGATGTTTTTATGCTGACACCCCCAGGTAATCTTCATTATGGGAAATGCCATGAGAAAATAAAATGTAGTGAATTAAGAAACATATTAAGAATGCTATAGAAATGCTGTCATTTGCTTACATTTATGTCTTGTTTCATGTCAGTTTTACTTTTGAATGCAAACAAATGGGTGAGATTATGGTATATTTTACCCCTGAGAGAGGTAGGGGAAAATCCTTTAGGATTACTTTAGTCTTCTGAACATCTAGTCTTGTGCTTGGCACTGAATACGATCCTATACTCTTAAAGATTGAAAATTAGTTTCCTGAACATTCAAACTTTTCAGAGATGGGACTTGAAGAGATTGGTCTGTGTCAAGGGGAAACTACGATGATGTTGTGAAAGCATGATAATTAGCTAACTGCAGGCCTGCAAAGCATCTCTAGAACAAGGGACTGTTTTCAGAACAGGAGCTGCTGTTATCTGCAGTAAACAGGGCAGGCAGAAGAGCACCCAGCTCTTTCCTGTCCTTCTAAAGGCCACTTGCAGTGGTCAGCCTAGTCACTCAAAACAAAGCGTGATCAGTGGAACATGAAAAAGTAAAAGTTAGCTATACAGAACTCAGCTTGCACTTGGTAATTTCAGTTCTTTTCCCTTGAGTGGGTCTTGTCTTTAATTACTGTTACTGGAGCCATGTTGCTGTGCAGACAGACTGGGGGACAAGTTGTCTTTTCGGAAAAGGTTAACATCTAAAGTGAATGAGGACTTGCAAGAATAATGAACAGTAGCGAGGAACATCAGGGTTATGGAGAGTAAGGTAAATAAAATGAGATACTGTCAAGCAGCTAAAAGGTAAGTTTAAGATTCAGTGAAAAGTAGTGTATCATCATTCCCAACTGTCTTACTGGCTACTACCAGCTGAATCCAGAGAATTAGGCAATGAGTCTCTAGGATGATGCTGAAAGTCTCAGAAACTTAATCCCCATCTACAGGTATGTTATTGATGTATATTTTGTCATAGTCAACAGTGTCCATCTTGGTCTAGAAGTATTCAAAATTGCTGCTGGTGGAATCTTAACCTGTTGCCTCCTGCCTGGTGGAATGGTCAGGTCGTGGCAGAGCCAGATTCTTTGAATACTATGGAATGAGTGAAAATGTACCTGCTTTCAGCTTCTTTTACCTATGATCACAAAATAAAACTAACCTTGTATGTGGATTAAATGCATAGGAAACAAATCTTTTCTTTGTTCTCAACAAGAAACTGCTGCGTGATTTTCTTGTATTATTCTCAAGACTTTGCAGATGTGGAAACTGCGACTTAAGGTTATTTTTTGCACATTAAGCTAAGCTTTCCTTTGGATGTATTAAAATGCAAAGCATAAGTATAACCAAGTAATTTTTGCTGCTTGTAATACACATAGTTAATGTGTTACATTACTGACATCACTAATACTGTGTCTGTGTAAGGTAATAACTTGGAGTTGAAGCAAAAAATTAGCAGTCTTATGGTCACTATTCCCATAGCAGTTGTCTGTATGTATCTGCCTGCAGCTTCAAGGAAGGACTTACATGTCAAGTTATGGGAGATAAGTGGTATATTTGTGTTTTCTTGTATTCTACAAACTATACAGAATACACAGATGTTTGAATTCTTCAATTGCTGTCAAGTGCTCAGAGGCAAGGCTAGGAAAGTTGCTTCTTTATGTCTCTCCCAAGTGACATCCAAGCAGCTGAGTAGCTGGAAGCGGTGGCTATGCACAAAGCAGTTAATACCAAAAAAAAAAAACCCATCAAACAAACAAAAAAAATTTGCTTTAAAATAAATTTATTTTCTCAGATCAGTTTTCATGTGCTAGCTTTCTTTGAAGTATCTGAGTTGCTGAATCTCTTCATGTTTCAGAGTTATAAATTAAAAAAAAAAAAAAGGATTAAATATTACCTTTCCCGAAAGATACTTTCTTAGAGCATCCTAATTGCTCTTTAAAATGACACAGCCAAGACACAAATGAAGATACATTTTGGCTCACTCACTGAGTACACCTTTAATTCTAAGCTCAAGTGTGTAATTGTCTACATCAGTCTTAATTTACTTACGAAGACTTGTGGTACTAAATGCATGTATTTCATCTGTTAGGATGTGCCAATTAAATCCACCCATATAGACCATAAAAAGTTAGATCAGAAAAGTAATGCTCAATGCTTCAGTTTAGCAAATTAGAATAATCTGTAAGGGATTCTTATCTGTATAAAATAAAAACCAACATATTGTGCTTCACAAGTGCAAACTATATTAAACACTCAGCTTCGTTCCTGACTGTATTTAAAAAAAAAAAAAAGTGATTATTACTGTTTTGAATGCAGAATTTCTTTCGAGGGTATTTCAATAAGTGCTAAGTGGGTTTAGAATCTGAGAAAGATTTAATTGTATGATATATGGGTTTCATACTACATGTTCAGGATAAAATTGTGTTTATGTCAGTGATCATGGACAACATAAAATAGATTTCTCAAAGGTCATGCTTTTATTTTCAAGAGACCTTGGTGAGGTAGTGAAACCTGTATTTTCTGATTGTTTAGGCATACTAATGGTGTTTAACTGGGGTGCATAAGGAATATATTGACCAAATGGTCAATGTGTTACTGCATAGTTAAGTCAAATATGAGGCACTGTTGTTTCTACCTCCGAAGTTTGACTTCCAGGGAACAGTACACCACTAGACTGATCAACTGACTGATCTGATCTAGCAAATAGCACTTGTCCTCCCATTGCTTCAGCCATTCAGATATTTACACTTTTTAAAATAAAACAGTGAAGTTTTAGGGTAGAATATCATAATACAGTGTCTTACGTAAATTCACAGCCTTTCAAAAACTGAATAGCTTCTTCAAACTTTGAAAGCTGTTAGTGGTAACAACATATTTCTATGTTTTCTTTAAACTGATACTTGAGGGCAAAAAAACCTCCAGACCTTTGGAAGAGATGTAGTACCAGAGCCTTCAATACTAGTGTTTGATGTAATTATACACTTCAGTAAAGTAACAGATACAGTGTGTATGAAATAAACTTTTCTTTAGAAAAATTAAGTATGGTATTATTAGTTCAAATTCTAGACATATGTGTTTTCTAGATATCTATTGATTTTAAGAGAAGTCCTAACATTGATCACGCTTCTTGCAGAAAATACAGTAGTTATATTAAGGTGAAGTGCCTAAATTCCTTGACAGCTCTGAGCTAATCTCAGAAGCGTTTCTTCATGGTCGTTTCTGGATCGCTTTTTCTAATGTACGCTAGAGGGCAATCTGTTTCTTCCCAGGGGAGACTGAAGCTCCAGTGTTGGCTAGTGGTGATTCAAATTGGAATATAGAATTAGAAGCAAACTCTTGTACAAATTATTACCTTGCTTGAGTTTAATATGGGTTCTTTACCTAGCTGTCACTTCAGAAGCTTTTTAGTCTATGATTATCTTGATTTTAGTGGGGTAAGTAGGAGTTTTCTTCCTTGATTTGGGTCTTGTCATAACCTAGTTAGATAAAATAATCAAGTTCTGACATGTCTCAGCTCCAGTAATGACACTGTTAGCATTTGTCAATTTGAATCGTTGATCTTTTTCTGGATCTTAGAAGAATAATTGACTGTCAGTGCCTGATAGCACAACACTGTATTACTGAACCAAAATATATGCATTTTTATGCTGTGCCTCTAGAATGTATCATATCTGTCTGCTAAACTCCAAAGCAGGAATGTTATTTTCCTAAATCAAACATTTAACAAACTAATAGTCTAAAATAGATATTTCCATTCCTGTGTTAGCATAGATAGGTAAAAGTATCTGTGGGGAAAGCCTTGATACTTCATATATTTTTACTAATTTATTTTCTTACTATTTAAATGGATACATGAATTCATAAAATGAAATAAGAACAATCCAATAGTAAACATTAGCAACTCATCAGTTTTTAATCAGAAAACTAAAGACTATCTTTGTCCATCTTGTTGGTTTTGTTTTGGTTTTGTTTTTTCCTTGGGTATGCTGCTTTTTAGCCATCATGATTTTTGCTTCTGAAGACTTCCAGACTTAAGAGATCAAAATATATTCCAGTGAAGCTGGCTCTCTACATCAGTGCAGCATTGTGATGTCTTAGTTTTTCAGTCCAATCGGTTTTTGGCAGTTAGTGTAACTTGTGTATATTTGGAGGTGATGGAGTTATTTCCACTTAATAAAACAATACCACAGTTCAAAGTTTATGACTGGTTCCATAAAGGCAGACTGTATTTTCTCAAAAGATACTGGTGAAAAGCTGATCTAGAAACCTGCCATAATTAGCTCTGTTTCATGAGAAAGGGTCTATGGTTGTGTTGTCTATATATGAAGTGCTGAACTTACCCGTTTTTTTGTTCCTAACTCATTATTTTGTTTTTTTTTAACAAATTTGCCAGAGGCGCAGAGACCTTTAGGTGGATGTTCCAAGTTTCACTGAAGTAAGTGCTCAGGAAAACAGGAGAGACTCTATTAATGCTGCCACTGGAGAAAGCACAGCTTGATCTTAAGTCTTGTTATGAGTTTGCAGATGCTGTGGAACATGATTTTGAATGACCTAACAGCAAGAAGAGTCTCTTTGAGTGTTTTCACCTTATTTCATACCGGAAAATGCAGAGCAGTGTCCTTAAGAAGACAAGCATCATTGATTTAATTGCTTCCAGAACTGCTTCTGTAGTTAAAAAATACAAGGGGAACACTAGACCTTCATTGCCTGGTTATTTTTTCATTCACTAATGTGTTTAAAATAGACAACTTAAATCAAATTTGATTTTAAACAGTTTTAGGTGACAGGATTTTTTCTCTAGTGGAGAAGGCACTTCTCATACCAGGCTGGAAGGAGTTACAGTACTGTATGTGACATTGCACCAGTCGTGTCTGCTCTTAATATAACTGAGCTAGATAGATAGCAGCATGGCTGAAGTCTTACAGACTTGGACCAATGCTTGAGATGTTTTATAGTGTCTTCTGTTTTGTTTGTCAGGTTGGAAGTGCAAAATATCAGGGATAGTAGCTGTCTTACGGGCAGTCGTTTCTGAAAAATTTTAATAGTGACTAATATTTCCCTCCCTTTGGCTAGTTAGGTCAGGATATATCAAAATAATGAAACTGCTTAAGTTATGTTTCCATAGCTGATGATAACTGACAACTTTGGGCCAGGAATTAACTAACATTTTTATGATTATGCTGCCTTTTCCTGACATGGGTAAAATTGGGCTAGTGGCTTTGAAAACATAAGGCATTTAGCCCATAAGCTTAATGCACGCTGGATTGTGCATAGCAAGTCTGGAAATAAAATACAATTTGCACGTCAACCTCTAGATGCAGTTTGTCTTTGAATGCTTAAAAGGAATGCACAGCTTTACAGAAAAATCAGGATAAATAATTTTAAAATTATTTTTTTTTTAAAAAAAGAGGAAAATGTGAATTTTCTCATGTTTTTTAGTAGTTCAGAAATCCTTTTTCCCAGAGTACAGGGTGTGTTTTGGGGAAGGGGGTTGGGGTTTTTTTTGTTTGTTGTTTTAAAACTCTGTTAATCAATTATCCTGTCATTTTTTTTACTGCTACTGAGGCAACCTAAGCCAACAAGAAGCTGTTTGTGTAATGAGTAAATGATAAAATATTACCAGGAGGGAAATGGACTATTTACTTACCTGTAATGTTTGTCATTCAGAAACTGGAGATGTGCCAGAAAGCTGTTGCATCCTATGAAGTCCCCCTCCAACCAGTCACTGCAGAACTGTTGTAGACTGCATTGTCCAGGGTTTGTTCAATGTAGAGTTAAAAGACTGGACAGATGAGCTTTCCAGCATCTCACTTGGGAGGCTGTTTGTCCCTTAATGCAGTAGATTTCAGTGGTAGGCAGCTGAACTCACTTTTTTTTGGCCTGAATTTTCCATTTGCCTCTTTTCATCTCATCACTACTGTTTATAGTTCTTTGACCCAAACAATTTTAGTCTTGATGTTTTATTTTCCAGATGCTTCTAGACAATTAGGTCTCCTTCTTCTGCCTTTTTATGAGATGAAATCTGCTTTTGCACTGCATCCAGAACAGTAACATAAGGATGTTTTTCATTTATTCTACAGCTTGCCAATTTCTGGAGGGATTTTGTCAGGTTATACACCAAATTCAGTGTGCCTGCAATGAATGGCACTTTCATGGGAGAATTTCTGCAAAATCCAAATTGTCAGTGAAGTGCTGTTGATAGATTAGTACATACCCAGCGAGCAGTAGCGTACGCTTTACTATTACAGGTAGATGTTTTTGGGTCACTAAAACACGAGTTCATAATTTCCTTGGATGTTGAAGATCCTTTGGTGCTTTTTCAAAAGGCAGGGAATGATGGGATGCGAAAGTAATTCTCTAACCTGCCTAGAGACCAAATAAGATTAGGCTGCAGACCACAAATCACTCTGTAATTTCAAAACCTTAAAAAACATCACTTAATGACTGCTTAACAGATTTAGAGCATGTCACCCCAAAGATGGAGATGTTTCCAACTGAGTCTTCTGTATAAGATTATACACTGCTGCACATTTCTCTAGGTGAAAGAAGTTACTTAAGTATATGGTTAAATTAATAAGATAGCTTTGGAATACCTAAGCTTTATTGAGATTTTGGGGGATTTTTTTTTTATGGTGGTTTAGGAATTTAAGATAGCCAGAATTTTTTGATGGTGTTAACTGTTAATTCCATTGTATTAGTATTTCTGTCAATAGAAAAATGTAACTAGCTGTAAAACTCAAAAGGCTTATAAAGAAATAGTGAGGATGGCATTCACCTTTTAATATATTGGATATTTTGAGCATTTACCTGCATAATTCACTCCTCCAAAGGATTACTATTTAAATCATGACATCAGAGAATGCATTTTTATTGGGTTTTTACCTGATCGAAAATTCAGCATAGTTTCCATATGGTATCTTTTCTATGCAATAATTGAGTGTTTACTCTTTATGTCACTCTAGGAGGTGGCAAAAAGAACGTTTGAAGGACAAAGAACATCAAACCGCTGAGGGACTTTCTGAAGAAAGTGACACTGAATTTGAAGAGGGTTTCAAAGTCCCAGGGTTTCTCTTCAAAAAGCTTTTTAAGTATGTATTGTATACTTTATTTTAATATTACGCTGCTGTATGCTGTTAGTAATATTATGGTGATTCTGGATGCCATTTGCTGTATATTTCACTTCAGTGAATGATGCCTCACCTTTTACTTCAGTTGTTTCTGTAGGATTCTTTAAAAAAGGCTCCAGGTTCAAACCTCAAAGAAGCTCATTTATTACAGGCACAAAAGCAGGTACATGAAAATACAGATGTTAACTAGCTGGTGTGAATATTGTGTATGCATATTATCTAAACTACGGGGCTCTCTTTGTCTATTTTTATAAGTGCTTTCTTTTATTGGTAAGAGCTTGCTCTTAATCCAGGTGTGGAGTGGTAGAATAACTTCACTTTGAAGTATAAGGTGTTGGCAAGTTGTGATAAATGCAAACAAGAAGTGTAGGTGTTTCTGTGATTGGGTGGCATAAATGAAATTTTCTGACAGTAAAGAATATAGACAACTTCTTTAAATAACTACTCAAAGTCTACTCAAAGTAACTGCTTATAATTCGTATTATAAAATAGTCTTGAACATTTTGCCCAGTAAAATTTTAAAATGTGGAGAGTGCATTCTTAATTCCTTTTAGCAAATGGAAAACACTCTACAACTCATTCTTTAGTTATTTAATGCTGGATTACAGATTTGGACATGACTGGTTTTTGAGACCAGTGACACTTTTAAATTCATCTCAAAAAGCTATTTACAAAAGGTAGCCCAAACAAGATAGCACCTGGAAAGTTAACTTCATCCATAATCTCTCCCTAAATTTCATGGATAATAGACTTGAATTCGGTTTTGCTGGCAGCATTTCACACAGCAGGCAAAACATCTTCTCTTTCAAAATCTAAGTCTCTAAAATCTTATAATTAGTGTAGTAGAAAGCCCTGGTTTATAATGGGTGTTTGTGGTATCCCTTCCAACAGGACCACTTAGTCTTAACCTCAAAGAAATTATTACTGTGGTCCTGTAGTTCCTCAGAAGGAAAGCACTAGCTCTGAAATGGAATTGAATTAATGACTTGATTGCGAGGACCATACGCAACTGATGTGTGGTCTCCAGTTGTTTATGCAGAAGTACTGCAGATGGAATCATCCTGAGAATGGATGTGTGGTGTGAGCAACCTGAAGGGAATTGAAATAAAGCAGACAACTAAAAATTAATCTTAGAGATACAAGCCTCAGTAATGAAGGGTATCCCTACAAGCATGAGTCAGTTGGCAAAACTTCTTAAGTGGTTAGAAAAATCAATTGAGTTGAATGATTCGTCTGACTTGTAACTTAAATGCTGAAATCTCCAGTGTAGGAAGGCCCATAGTCAATAGGCATTAAACTTTGAGTTTTGAGCAAGTTTAGTACAAAACATGGAAGTACATTGACCCAAAGAATTACACAGCGGTATATTGTAAGTGATCTTCCTGTATAGTTGAATTCTGAAGAAGTTAGCTCACACTAGAAATAGTAGAACCTTAAGTTCATTCTTTGGTAAGCCTGTTAAAATAGACGGTCTGTTTCTTCCCTATATACTTTTCTGCTTTGAGGAGCATTCAGCAAGAGTACCATTGGTGCTGCCGTGGAACCAAATCAAACATAGTGAGCAAGACTGACTTGCAGACGGTATAAGGCAATGTTTGTACTTAGCCTGAGAGAATGCTGTCTGTATAAAAAAAGAAACCAGGTTTCTTCATTGTTTGCTTTTAGTTTGTGATTTCCCTGATATGTCTGAAATGCAATTTTGTCTCAGCAACAATGCGGCTAAACCGTGATAGTTACTGTGGTGAATTTTGAAGGATGCATCACAGCATGATTGCTGATGTGACGGAACTATTTTTGAAGACCAGGCAACATTTTTATTTTACTTCTACAGTGGTTTAGGAGTAAAAAACAAAACTTAAAAATTGGTACAATGAAAGCATAAGATTAAAGAAAATTTATCTCTCCATATAACCATAAAAAAATATGGGGGGGGGGGGGAGAGGGTTTTTTTTACTTTTGCATAGTCACAATTACTGCATATTTATATGATTATACAAAGAAAGCACCTGCATCTCTTCCATTTTTAGATAACCTTGGAGCAGGATTTTTTACAAACTTAATTCTCGACTATGAAACTTTCTCGGGAGAAAGATGCTTATAAACGCAGCTAGATTTTATGCACTGGTTGTAATCCTAGGAAATAATACAAAATAATACCAGGAAGTTCTTGAATGGTTGTCTTCTGAAGAGACATGATGGACATTAGTCTGGGGGAGCAGCTTCTGACTGGAATTAAGGTTCTCTTCAGTTCTTTAGTTTTTCTGTCAGAAAATATGTTGTCTTCATAAAGTGTAATAGCATCTTAACCCAATTATAGTTAATCCTGCAAGCCATTTCGTAGTTGTTTTTAGATTGCTACATTTTTAAGGTGAATTAATTTCTAATAAAAGGTGTTTTTAAGGGCTTCTTGATATAATGCATTTGAGACACCAGCAGATAGTATGATGTCTGAACCATTAGATGTGTTCTTTGATCATCTTTATCTAACTACTCAAGCCATTTGTTTGCCTCTGCTTAGCATTCTCTCAATCCATACAGAACTCATCATAAATTGATTTTTAATAGTACTTTGTAGACCCTAGTGTCATTAGCTGTCAGTAGTCCTAAATACTATTTGTTCAAAGAATGAAAAAGGATTTTGAAATGCACACAGGACAATGCCCTGAAATGAACAAACCCTATTTTACAAAAAAAATGTGTTTTGCTCTTTGTTGTGCTCTGCACTCCAGGAACGCATGCCATCAAGAAAACTATATCAGTAACCTTGTTCTTTCTCTAAGTTACAAGACACAGAAGTGCTAAAACATGTTTGGGTTTGTTTTTTTTTTTTTTGTAATTTGAATACACTGTCTCTTCATTTCCTTCTGGTCTGTTTTCCATTTAACCCACACACGTAGTGTCTTATTCCTACTGGTCTCACTATTTCATATCATTATAAAAAAGCATGTCCTAAAGTACTTCTCAGTCCAGCATCTTATCTCTACCTTTTTAGCTGCCATTGTAAACCTTGCTTTCTAGTCTATTTCTTTTAATTGGAATGTATTTTACATTGTTGCTTATACAGTTTTCAGTGAATGACTGGGACTAGAAACTGCCCTGATACTCTCACATAATAATATTCTGCTGCATCCCATTCATTGGGATAGTTTCTATTGTTTTGCCTTCCAAAACGTTTTACCTTGTTGGCTTTTTTTCTTCAGTGAAAGAGATTAAATGTTACTAAATTAATTTATGTAAAAAGAAAGCATGCTTTGGCAGATGTGATCAGTTTTCACTGGGGAGTATGAAGTCTGTACCCCTTACAAGTCAAGCTTTTCCTTCAGTTCAAGGTGTATGTTCCAAATAATATAATTTACTAGGCCCTTACATGTCACCTTTTCTGAAAAGATAATGCTTTGTTAGAGTAGCTTTTCAGGTTGCTTTTAACACTTAAAATATACATGAAATAAAATACCCTCTAATTACCATGACTATCAGTTTAATTAGAAATATTTTAGTGTTGCATAAAGAATGAAAGTCACATGTAATGTCTGCATCAAAAATGTATGACCTAGTAAATACAGCACTCATGTAAAACACACATCCAGCATGTTACTGTAACTAGTATAAGAACCTTGCCAAATGATTAATTCATGAGTACTTTCTGTTATGATCTGTATCATCAAACATTTGCCATCTTCTCTTTCCTTGTTTTAGGTATCAGCAGACAGGTGTTAGGTGGCTCTGGGAATTGCACTGCCAGCAGGCAGGAGGAATTCTGGGAGATGAGATGGGATTGGGCAAGACCATCCAGATAATTGCCTTCTTGGCAGGTCTGAGCTACAGCAAGATCAGGACTCGTGGTTCAAATTACAGGCAAGTGCTCCTCTGCAGACTGTCAGTCTGTGGAGCTCAATTAATATTTCATCAGATGTATTGCTGGTAGAGGAGGGTCCTGTGAATTATTAATGACATTTCAATTACAATATTCCTTTAATTCTTTTAGTGGGGGACATCAAAGGAAAAATTTTACGAGACAATGGAGCTGTAGGGCAGGAAAAATTAAACATGTAACACTTTTAATGAATTCCAGGCATTGATGCTTCATTTTGCAGATGAGCAGCACTAGATATTTTGGGTCAATACAGTGTCTAAGGTTAGCTTCCACAAATGGATTGTTTACAAACTCAATTACATTAATATCAATAGTTTACACAATATGGAATTTTAAATTGGATGTAATACCTTTAGTTCCATTTATTAAATTTTACATTAAAATATTTGTTCTGGCAAGCCACCAGGTAAATGCTTTACAGGAAGCAGCAAGCTGATTTGCAATGAAAGGTAGAGTTTTTGATTGGCAGAGAATTATCCATGCCAAAAAAAATTTGTAGTAATAGTAAAAGCAGTAACTTACACAAAGGAATTTCCATCTGCTTTTTTTTGTTGTTGTTGCTTTTCAAAACTATGTGAGAGTGATTGGCCTTTCTTATGAGATCCCTTATGCTATATTGTTACTGAGCAACGCTTTAAAATTCCTTCTTCACAGGTGAAATTACCGGAAAAGATACTTGTTGGTGTCCTTGGATTTTAAAAATGCACGCATGAATAATACTTGATTTGTCTGTTTCTGTTGGTCTGTTTACCTGATGCAAATTAACACATGCAATTAAGCAAATATCATATTACTATACTAAAAAAAAAATAACTTCTATATAGAGGCATATTTAAATTATGTTCAGCATGTACATGAATTGTAAAATAATGCTTTAAAGAGGAAATATTACTGTTTTTTCTCCAGTTGCTTCCTTCTGTAGATTTTATATTAAAAAACTCCAGGTCCTCCATCACTCAGGCCAGTTCATTTACTTTGATATGGCTGCCTGATTTAATGATGATACTGTAAATATTATATTGTGAAGGTACATTCCCTGCCCCAGTTGGAAGACCACTGAGTTAGTGGAAATCCTTCAGGAACGTTTCTTGACATCATTACACAGTTACAGCTTATGACCTAAGATCCTGCAGTGAAATTACAATCAGACTTTGAAAAGACCAAAATATAATTGTACACATAATTTCTGCATTTAAGATAATGTGTTCGGTTTCATTTTTTTGGGTGGTCTATGTCATTAAGTCTGTCATGAGGTATCTAGGTATCTACATGAGCCTGTATCTGGGTTGAAATCTGTTGTTGAAACCTGTTGAAGGGCTTGGGGGTCCACCAGTTTGCTTGTTTCCAGATACATTGTTTTGTTTAACAAAGATGTTATCTTTCACGACAGACTTTGCTTCATTTATTTGAGAGATCAGATGAGAAACTGCATAAAGTTCATACACTGATTATTTAGTCATCTGTGCTCTTCACAATACTGAGATATTATCGTACACATTAAACATTAAGGCTGAATCTTTCTTGTGAGGGGCAGAGAGATTAATTTCCATGGTGTTTACATAAATAAAAATCCAGTGCCCCAGAAAATGTGCATTATTCTTGCTGCCCTGTTCTTTTATTTTCACTAGGATTTAGTTGCCATTTCAGTTTCATTTTGAAGTCATGATTTGCCAGTGCTTGGCAGTGGAGTTGGTTATAATGCAACATGTTATCCTCTGCTAATTTTTTGAGTACTTTATAAATATAATATGACTACAGCTTCATTTTTTAGTAGTAAGTTTCAGGAATAAATCTTATTTGCAATTCTAATAATATCCAATTAAGTAGGAACTAATAAAGAATACTTGCAGTGAATTTGGGTTTTATAAACCAGAAGCAGTGGAAGAAGAAAGAGATTTGGGTATATTGATCATATATGATACTGACCATAAGCTATTCGTACAGTGCAATTGTGAAAAAGGGACAGAATACATTATGGCAATATATCTGGGGTGGGAACAGGGCAGTATTAGTATCCTGGTACAAGTCACCAGTAAGACTTTGATTTGGAATGTTATTAGTGTCACCTTTGTTCAAGGAAAACAAATATAAATTGGATGGGCAGCAGTGCAGATCTGTTGCAGCGATTAGGAGAATGAAGGATGCCTTCTAAGTGTATCAAGCCCAAGTGCGTGTTTTGTTTAGTTCTGTGAAACAGCACGGACTGGAAGAAGTTAGATGACTCTTTTATATAAATAAATAAAAGCTCTCAAGAGAAGAATAAAATGTTGGCTAGTGGAATGTGGTTAGGGCCAGACTAGATACAGAAGAGGTTTCACAAACCAAGTGGAGAGGGGGAGTGGATTTTTTGAAAATTGATCAAAGGAAGTATGAAGTCTTTGTGTAAACTGAAAGGGGGGGAAAAGAAAACACAAACAGATAAACCCAGCATGTGTGCTTGTTTGATACAGACCAAGGGAATAAACAGAAGTAATTTGTTACTACCCATGAAGGATAAGGAACTAATATGTTCTGGGGAAGTTGGCTTTTTTGCTGTACATATTTTTAAGAGCAGTAGCAGGGGTTACGTGGATTTGTAGCGTAATTGAAGCTATTTTTTCATCTCCGACTTCTATCTTCTCCTTGGATTGCTGGGAGTTTTTTAATTAGACTATATAAGGTTGCCATATAATATTTTTTCATAATGAAAGAGATAAGCAACATCCAGGTTGTTATTCTGCATAGGTATAAGCTTTTAATAAGGAATATTATTTCTTGATGTCAGCAGTTTCTGAAGGCATTAACAGGTTGGTTTTTTTTAAAGCAGGTTACTTCTGGTGTATGGAAAATCCTTCTTTATTGCTATATGCAAGTGATCTTGAATGTATACTGTGATCTTTTGAATTGTCTATTACCCCTTGAATAGTACCTAGTTGTCCAGACATAGAACAGTATGTGGTAACTGTAGCTATTGCCTTTGTTTGCAAAGTCATTTTGTTCTGTTTTTCAAAGAGTAAATATATTTGAAAAATAACTATTAGTAACCACTGCTTAGTATATTTCCTATGACTACTGATATTTGTTTGTGATGGTAGTATTTCTTGTTTAGCCGTTGCACTTGAGGTTTTTCTCTTTTTAACCTTAAGAGTATCTCTGAATTTAATATACAGAAAGACTTAGTTTTAAATGTCCTCAGTAATTCTAAGAAACAATCATATGATTATGATTAAGAAACTTATGAGACAGTTTAAGCCCAGATCAGACTTCAACTTCCATGGATGATATATTCTGCTGCTTTCGAGTCTTTGTCATATCTGTAAATTATGGTGATAATAGTACAGTATATTACCAACATGAAGCAGAACACCTGTGTGTAAGTCCATCTGTGAGACTCCAGCTACACATTCTTTTTAATAGAAGTAATAAAATAGTTGTTTGTTAATGATTTCTTTTCTCTTATAAAAACAGCATTTACCCAAACCTGATTTGTATTACCAGAGGAGGAAGTTCCCTTATGTCTTATTGTTTGGAGCTTTTCAATTTCTGTGTTTATCTTGATAGATGTATCCATTAACTGTTCACTGAATATGTTAGAATCAAAGAATGGTTTAGGTTGGAAGGGACCTTAAAGATCATCTAGTTCCAACCCCCCTGTCATGGACAAGGACACCTTCCACTAGACCAGGTTGCTCAAAGCCCCGTCCAACCTGGCCTTGAACACTTCCAGGGAAGGGGCAGCCACAACTTCTCTGGGCAACCTGTACTGGTGCCTCACAACCCTCACTGTGAAGAACTTCTTCCTTACATTTAATCTAAATCTACCATTTTTCAGTTTAAAGCCATTACCCCTTGTGCTATCACTACATGCCCTTGTAAAAAGTCCATCCCCAGCTTTCCTGTAGGCCCCCTATAGGTACTGGAAGGTCTCCCTGGAGCCTTCTCTTCTACAGGCTGACCAACCCCAACTCCCTCAGCCTGTTCTCATAAGGGAGGTACTTCAGCCCCCTTGTCATCCTCATGGCCCTCCTCTGGACTTGCCCTGACAGGTCCATGTCTGTCTTATGTTGGGGGCCCCAGAACTGAAAACAGTACTCCAGGTGGGGTCTCATGAGAGCAGAGTAGAGGGCGAGAATCACTTTCCTTGACCTGCTGGTCATAATTGATGTGGCACAGGATACGGTTGGCTTTCTGGGCTGCAAGTGCCCGTTGACGGGTCATCTTAAGCTTCTCATTAACCAAATCCTTTTCTGCAGGGCTACTCTCAATTCACTCATTGCCCAGCCTGTATTTGTGCTTGGGATTGCCGTGACCATGTGCAGGACCTTGCACTTGACCTTGTTGAACTTCATGATTTGCACAGGCTGACCTTTCAAGCCTATCAAGGTCCCTCTGGATGGCATCCCTTCCCTCCAGTATGTCAACTGCACCACACAGCTTGGTGTCATCAGCAAACTTGTGGAGAGTGCACTCAATCCCACTGTCCATGTCACCAACAAAGATGTTAAACAGCACCAGTTGCAATACCAACCCCTGAGGAACACCACTTGTCACAGATCTCCACTTGGACACTATCCAGCCAATTCCTTAGCCATTGAGTGATCCATCCATCAAACCCATGTCTCCAATTTAGACAAGGATGTCACACAAGACAGTGTCAAATGGTTTGCATAAGTCCAGGGAGATGATGTCAGTTGTTCTGCCCTTATCCACCAGTGCTGTAACCCCATTGTAGAAGGCCACCAGATTTGTCAGGCATGATTTGCCATTAATGAAGCCATGTTGTCCGTCATCAATCACCTCTTTATTTTCCATATGCCCTAGCATAGTTTCCGGGAGGATCTGCTCCATGATCTTGCCAGGAACAGAGGTGAAACTGACTGGCCTGTAGTTCCCCGGGTGTGTCTTTTTTCCCTTTTTAAAAATGGGGGTTATGTTTCCCCTTTTCTAATCAGCGGGAACTTTGCTGGACTGCCACAACTTCTCAAATACGGTGGATAGTGGCTTAGCCACTTCATCTGCCAGTTCCCTCTTATAGCAGTAACCCTTTCATCTTCCTTTAAGAAACCGACTTTCAGAAAAAGTACCAGTTAATTTCCACAGCTCTTATATTCCACTTGAACTATAAAGTGTGTCATTTTAATATGTGTGTACTTTAATAACCACTTTATATAGAGTATTTATTTATTAGTACTTATTTAAAGAGGGTTTTTTCTTGGACATTTTAGGTACCAGGGACTGGGTCCAACAGTGATTGTTTGTCCAGCTACTGTGATGCATCAGTGGGTAAAAGAATTCCACACTTGGTGGCCTCCATTTAGAGTAGCTGTTCTCCATGAAACTGGTTCCTTTACAGACAAAAAGGTAACAGTTAACATCCTTTTTGTAATTTAAGAAGCACTTTTGTGCTAGTGAAATATTCCTGAATGTTTCTGTGAAAGTTTGTGCTCTTTCTCTGATTTTTTTTTTTTTTAAAAAAAAAACAAAGTTCCCTTTCTTGTATAGATTTGTTAAGAAACTGGACAAAAAGAGGATGACATAGAGTACATTTATGTTATGATATAGAATAGTGTTGCCTGAACAAATTAAACATAGTAACAGGTTTCTTGCTTGAGCTTTGCTTGTACTGTAGTCCATGCTAGAAGTTCGTGACTAGATTGCTTGTACACTAGATACATGCTTCTAGTACTGGTGAATTCTTTCCTCACTCTTCCGTGCATCAGTGTGTCATTGATACAATATTTAGTACATTTTGCTTGCACAGGCAATTTCTCTACAGTTGGTCAGTATATTAGTTGATATCGCCTAGTTTCATTTTCTTTAATGCCTGTTATTTGTTGGCTTTATGTTTTTTCAAGCAGTGCCTTTTCTGTCTTTTATTTTTCTTGGCCAGTCTCTTAATATGCATGTTCTTGTTCCGTTTCTTCAGTTGACAAGCCTGACTTGTCTGAAGTTCAATCCTTGGTATCCTGCAGGAACAAAAAAAAAAAAAAAGAAAACTTAGATTTTTGTTTTCTTTTAGCCTCATATTTCAGATGCTTAAATGGATTTGTCAGGATTCAGCAAAGCATTTTTGAATTTCTCTTTAAATATTTATTTAATTTCTTGTAATAACATTAAAATGATATGGTGCTTAATTGTACTTGATTAAACGTATTCTGAGGTAATTGATGTAGTTACAGTACATGGCAAAGAAGGAATAGCACACTGTAATGTGCTAATAGCTTCCTGTTGTTCAATTAACTTGGTATGTTTTCAAGCCCTAAAAGTCTGTTGACCTCAATAACATGCTCACATGTCTTCCTAAATTAAATAGTGTGTGCTTATTTTGGGGTATTTGTTAATAATGCACTTGACAGACTGGCTCACAGTTTTCTACCTGCAGGAATAGTCAGGTTTTCAGGACTTCACCTTCCCATTATCTTCCCACAAATGCCTACTCAACAACTTAATATTAAGGAATTTGGATACCATATGATCACTTTAGATAGGTTTAGTTCTCTAATTCTACCCCAATGCCTCATCTTCTGAGAGCTGCAACAGTATACTTTAAACAAGTGTCACTGCTGATGTGGTCTTCACCTCATGCACATTTCTTTCCTAGTTGCCTCCTAATCAGAGAAGAGCAAGCTTACGACTAAAGTAAAGTTGTTTGGTTTTGGTTTAAAACAAGCAAACAAACAAACAAAAAAGCCTAAAAAAACAACAAAACTTTCCTATTCTGGTTGTCCTTATACCTGCATGAAAAGTTCACTACTAATTTATTAGCTTAAATAGCAGTTGTGCACTGAAAATACATGACATAAAATACAGGCCAGGTGACTTACTCCTGCCTAGAATTTCTTTTCAATATACGTTCTTTCTCTTAATATGTTAGTACTGATCTGATCTCTTAACAATTCCACCTTCTGATAACCTGTGGCATTACAGGCGACTGCTTTTGCATATTGTAACTTCATAATGCTCATACAGGGACCATTCTACCTTTATGCTCTGACATCAGGCATAAACTTTGAGAAACTAATAAGAAAGTTGTGGTTAGACTGCATAAGAACATACTTTTGTTCTTTGATTGAGGTTAACTTTACGTGGCCAAAACCCAAGTTGCTGTGCACCTGTGGTCTCAGTGTTGCACAGGCCTGTTTGGAATTCAACTGATAATTCCAGGATTGACCTGTTGTTCTGTTAGTATATCATGGTTTATTAAGAAAGTAAACGAGAAGTGTTGTTCTGGACACCTAACCTGCCAGGAGAAAGGATTGGGGAACTGAACATTGTTAAATGCTTTGGAGTGAGAAAGGTCATTTCAGCCTTTGGGCTAACAGAGGTTAGAATGGTCTGGACCAGTGGAAGAACATACTTGCCCCCCAAAATAACTGGACATTAAACTGTGAAGATCTTAATGGATTTTGAGGAATGCATTATCCTGTAGTAATTGGCCATCAGGTTGTTTGTGGTAAAACACAGTGTTGCAGCTTGTTCTGTAGAGGCCTGTGAAAGAGGGATTAATCATTTCTAAGAAACAGAGAAAGGTTAATTTTAAAAATAATGAAGGAAAAATTTGGAGGAAAAGAGTTAAGCAATGACAGGTGTTCCATAAGGCAAGACAGTATTTCATACCAGAGACAACAGCTGAAGTTTCATTTGACAGAACTGAAGTTGATCTTTTAGGTGAGACGGATCTATGTAATTATTTTCATAACATTGTCAGGAATCCCCAGATACTAAATCTTCCAGGACTGGTGAAATTATATGCTTTTATGAACAGGTATTTTCTGTTGTACCTTTTAAGGTACCCAGGCATCATGCAAGATCCCGTCTCCCAGTTCTTTAGACTTGTCCACAGAAGTATTTGCTTGACAGTGAAGAGTGGGGAAGACATCGGTTCTGATTGTTTTATCATAAATTGATACTAGGGAATACCTTGCACATCTCTCGGTTAGTGACACTTCTTTACTGTTACAAAAGGACTTCTGAGCAGTGTGGTGTGTGAAAGGCTCACTGATCATTACCTTGGCATATTCTCTCTTCCCAGTCCATTTTGGTTTTCTTTGCAAGCAGCTTAAGTATTTTCCACAACGATAGTATGAAATAACATCCTGAACTATAAGCACCAGATTGGCTACAAACCTGGTCAGCCTGTTTCAGATGAGATGCAGCCCTCAAAAGCAATTGTCAGTTCATGATGCTTGCACATGTGGAACCATCTGTTTGAAGATGACTTGCACACGAAAGATTTTAGACCTTCTACCCTCACAGTAGATTATACAATCTACATGTAAAGAAAACAAGCTGCAGATGTTACAGTTACTGGAATGACTACATATGGAACCTCTGTTTTAGCCAAAGGCTCTATTCCTGAGTTAAGGACCAAACTCCGATAAACTTAGTATCATGCCACAAGAAGTAACATTCTTGTTAAATATGTAGTGAGTACTTTAGCTCTTTTAATTGCAACTTTTACATTATTAAACATTGTAATGTGTGCTTTCAAAGCCTCTTCACAGTGCCATTTAGATTATTTTGTTGGGGGCAGGGAAATAATAAAGACATTGTAGAGGTTGAATTTATGGATCTCTGGGCTTAATGGTTGGTTATGAGATAGTGATAAACCTGCTGAGGAATGCATTTTTCATTCACAAGTGATAGGTGGTTGTGTAGGTGACTAGGTGTTATCTCTGTAAGTTCACACTTTCCTTAAAGGTATCTGAATGTTTAGAGAATTCAGTAGTTATCACTAGTCTGGTTCTTTAATTTTGGTCTTAACATACACATTTCTGTTTAAGAAAATTACCATTTTTAATACATAATATTATAGAAGAGTTCAGGTCGTCTGAAATATTTTTTAAAAGAATACTTTATGCTGAAAAAGATAAACCTTATTTCTGTAAGCATCAGTCAAAAAAAAATTTTCCTGTTTTTGTAGCTTCAGAAACAAGCTTGTAGACACATGGAGGTACCAACAGGAGAAAAACATTTGCTTAGAGGTGTGTTCTTAGAATAAATCATAAGCATTTTAGCCTGTAAGAAATGGTGCTTGCCTAGTCTTCCAGTCTTTGTATGATGCATATGTCCTGGTAAAGACAAGGCAACACAATCAAGTTATCACCCTAAATTAAGAGAAAATACAGTCCTTGAGTTGTAAAGGCCTGAAATACTGTGTTGAACAGAACTACAAGATCAGAATTACTCTATCTATTTGCATGTTCCTGTATACATTAGCATCTTTTAAAGGCCAGAGTTCAAAATTTCAGAGCTAGATAACTGCTATGCAGTCTTCAGTCCTTTAGCATTAGTTGGATCAGTTGGATTTGTCTCTCTTAAGCTTATTTTCTTTTCTCATTTTTTGGGGGGGTGTCTTTGTATTTTTTTTGGTTTGGTTTGGTTTGATTTTTTTTTTTGTTTGTTTGTTGTTTTTTTTTTGTGTGTGTGTTTGTTTTTTTTTTTTTTTTTTTAGTTTAGTTTAACAGTGCATGCCCTGAAATATTTAATTGAAATGTATTTCCTGAGGGGCACAGGGGATGAAATTAATTCATACCTGAATCTAACCAAACAGGAGTTGGGAATTAAAGAATACATGATAAAATAGCATGAATTCTGAAATGCCACAGCCTCAAAACAGTGTCTATCCAATAATAAATCTGTTACCATATTTTAAAATATTTTAAATTATTCCAAAATCTGCAACTAGAGCAAAGGCAACCTCTGAGAAAGTACCTAGTGCAGTAAAAAGAGAGTTAATAACTGTTGTATTGCGAGTTGATAGAACTGTGTTGTATTTCTTCATTGTCAGCACAAATCCTTATTTATTAAAAATTTGGCTTGAAGGAAACTTTAATTAATTACAGGTTCAGTAAATCCTGACTAGGATTCTGCTATGGTGTGTTTACAGTGAATGGCCTTCATGTGCCTGTGTTTCACTTGTGTTCTCTCTGCTACCTGACAACGTGATTTATGGCTGTTGTTTTCTACTAGTCCACTGTTTGCCCTCTAGGAGGGATTGGTCTCTTGAGCCTCCATAATAACAGCAGCACTTTCACAAAACATCTTTTAATGACAACAGTGTAGCATTCTGTAAGTCAGGCTAATTGCAGACATACCCTATTAATTGCAAAAACTAGGAGAGGTTACATATTTTACAAGCTTTTAATTTGAAATCGCCCGAGATTATTTGTCTTAAGTGTTTGGGTAGAGATGTCTACAATATTCTGTGATAGGCCACTGCTGAGGCTCTAGGACATGGTTGCAGACTATGGGCAATCAATGTATTGGGTCTATTAAGCTTTGGATGTCCACATTTGCGCAGAAATCCTACTCTGTGTGTAATACAAATTGTTCTAAAGATTACGTATTCTCTTGAGAATCATTATGTCAACATTAAATAATGTGTCATGGTTTTATCAGGAGGTGATAATCAGAAAGTAGAAATTCTTGAACAGGGTAAGCGCAGAAGAGCTTTTTGAATCTTGGGGTATATCTGAGCAAGAAATTTTGCAATAAGTCATGGACTTTTAATATCATCTGAGTCTTTTTGAGGTAGATTTTTCCCTTTTGTTTGTGTTAAGTTTGTTTGTTTGTTTGTTTTTTTCTCCTTAAAATACTTAGACAAACCACTTATTACTATTTCCTTTAGCAAATTCTGTGGTGGTTCTAGGTTTGTTTTTTTGTTTGTTTTTTTTTTTTTTCTTTTATATTGGGTATGTTTGTTTCATCCATAATTGCCTCCCAGACCATCATCTTCTGTTTCAGTCTTCTAGATTTATATGTGGAGGATAAACGCAAGAAAGCTGAGTCTTGAATACTGTGAATGCTGTGGAAGGTGATACAGACTGTCCCTGCCCTACATAATTTACAGCTATAGAGGCTAGTACAAAGTTGGGGAAATGATATAACTTACAAGAGAAACACAAAATTTGAAGATTAATAACAAATATATTCATCCTACTAATGAGAAAGGTTGGACAGAACTTAGCATTAACCAAACAGATTTTTGTGATTGTTCTTCAGTTTTTCACTTGTTTAATTTTCTTCTAATGTTCTGGATCTTCCATGCAGTACACAAAACTGGGTTTGTGATATGAATATAGGAGAACTTGAAGAAACTGATTACTTTAATCGAATTTAACGTTTGTTTTTTCAGGCATTGCCTTTAAAAAAAAAAAAGAGGGGTGGGGGAAAAACACTGTTTCCTTCTGACCAGTTATAATGTAGTATTCAAATACTTGATTCTTTTACAGATGAGCTAAGAATCATAGAATCAAAATCTTGCCTATAGTTATTTTGCAAAGTAATTTACATATCTGCTTTTTCAAAACTCTTTGTACATACCTTGGACAGCAAACCTGTAGTTCAGTAGGTCTGAGTTTTCTGTCTCACTTACTGACAATGTGCACCTTTTGCTTTTAGGTGAAACTAATTCATGAAATCGCCTCATGCCATGGAATTTTAATTATGTCTTATTCATACATTCGACTGATGCAGGATAACATTCACAGTTATGATTGGCATTATGTGATTCTGGATGAGGGTCACAAAATCCGAAATCCAAATGCTGCAGTCACACTTGCATGCAAGCAGGTACTTTATGAAGGATTTTAAGCACTCTGGGGGGAGGTTCCAAAATCTAATAACCTGTATTACTTTATCATAAAAATATACATTTGAACATTAATAAATAATAAAAACATAAATCACAGTGGTCTGTATTTGACTATCTAATTTACTTCCCATTTTTAATGAGTTTACATCAGTAAATTTATAGAAGTACAGTAGAAGAAAAAAAATCAGAAATTTTAAATTGTGTAGTAATTTACTATTAGGGATAAATGTCAGATTACTGGTGTTCATTTTATGGACAACGTATTTCAGAAAGATGTTTATTTCAACAACACAAGGCCACATATTTTAAAATTAGAATTCATTGATGGTGAAAGTTAATATCCTCTGAGGCAGGAGGCAGGTTACACCATGAGCCATGAAAATGACTTTCTTTTGGTTTTCTGGTTTTTATTAATAGTTCCGCACACCCCATCGAATCATCTTGTCTGGCTCTCCTATGCAAAATAACCTAAAGGAGCTCTGGTCCCTCTTTGACTTTGTATTCCCAGGGAAATTGGGAACACTACCTGTGTTCATGGAGCAATTTTCTGTTCCAATAACCATGGGAGGATATTCCAATGCCTCTCCTGTCCAGGTAAATGCTTAAAAAATATCATTTTGCTTGAAGGAAACTGGTATGTTGCTTCTAAACTGACTTCTAAATGTACTTCATGCTATATGTTCTAGACACTAACCCAAAAGAGTTGCATAGGTGTTTTACTGCTCTGTGTGTGAAAACAACTGTTCAGTTAAATGAGATCACTTCATTTTTGCAGGGGTACCACTTATACACAGGATTTTCTTGTCAAAAGACCTAAAGTTTAAATCATTAAAAGTATTCTTTGGCATAAATAGGAGATAAGCAAACTTGGGTGAGAGCTGGCTGATCTTGTATTTTGGTGTATTGAAAGAAAACTTTCCTGTTTGATACGAAGCTTTGGCAAACTGTGCAATAGAGGAATCCTTAAGCCCAAACTGAAAATTGTTTTCATTTAAAGCTATAAAAAGTATTGGAAGTCTGAAAGGAGATAAACTATTTAATTTTGAAAGCAAAAATTATTTGGAATATTAACTTGAATAAATATGTCTATTAATCGCAGTAGTTGTGGTTTTCAGTATTTATGACTACTTAAACAATTAGCTGATAGAGAAGTTGTCTGCATAATAATCTGCAGACCACGTTTCATATAAATGCTAATAAACTTGTATCCTTTAAATATTCTTTGTAATGTTTTGGGCATATACATTTCTAAAGTTTTTTTCTTTTTCAGTACTTCCCTTGTCTAATGTTTAGTAGGTTACTAAATTGTACAGCCAATTTGGGTTTTACATATCAATAATTTATTATATTCTTTGTTTTGCTTTAAAAGAAATGAAGGTATTTTTAGCCATTATGTACAGTTAATACCCATCTCACACAGCCATTACCCATTGTAGAACCATATGCTCCATTTAAGGCCAGAGTGACCTTTAGTTTCAGTGATCATGGGGATTTTCTTGTACCGATTTTTTTAATAGTCTCAAGTGGGCAGTGATCTTCACTTATTGTCTAGTAACCACCGTTGCTGCAGGCTTCTTTTTTGATCTTCAGTTAACAGTATTAGTAGTATTACATGAGGATTTTGGTTCTATGCAAGTTTATACTCACTTCTTGGATTGGTTTCTAAAAGAAACATCTAATTTCTGGTCTCTTTTACAGTCCACTAAATTAGGAAAGATAAATTAATGGTACCTGAGGAAGACTTACTTATTCAGTGTTATTGTTGCTAACATGAATTTTATTGCAATTCATGTTATGTTGGATATGTAATTGTAGAACCACATAAAACATGAACCATCTCATTTCATTAGGATTTTCCTGTTACTAATTATTGAATTTTGCTTATTTCTAAAATTAATAACAAGAATCAAAATACAACTTTTTATTTTTCTTCCTTTTTCAGGTAAAAACCGCATACAAATGTGCCTGTGTGTTGCGGGACACCATAAACCCCTACTTGCTGCGAAGAATGAAGGCTGATGTAAAAATGAGCCTTTCACTTCCAGATAAAAATGAACAGGTTTGCTTATCTTTACTGCTAGATCTGAGCCCTCTCCTTCCCCAAAATCCAATCTTTCATGGACATTTGGAAATAATTTGTGCTAATAGCAGATGAAATGCTATTTTAACTAAAGATAAGAGATGGAGCCTTCAAGTTGTATATTCTTTTCACCTGTGTTCTGAGTATTAAATTGTCTTAGTCTTGCAGGGTCTATACAAGTACACTCTCATCTAAAAAACAAAGGATAAATTAAGTAAAGACAGATCTGCTTAATGCTGCCCTCCTAGGTCACCGGTTGCATACAAATGATTTGTTTGTGGGGTGTTTACTCTGGTGCATCTCTTGAACACTTTAACATTGTTTCTTGCTGTAAAAAAGGTTAATTTGGGCAGCAAATAGTAGAGAAATACTTCATGATAGTTGTTCATATAAGCTAGCTGGGCTTGTACATTATGATACATTTCCAAAATATTAACCTTTTGATCTAAAACCTCTTTGCTCTACAAAGAGGTGGGATATTTTTTAGGAAACATTTTGCTTCAAAGTAGAGGAGGTTGAAAGGTTTATCTAAACAACTGAAATTCCTACAAGCATTCAGTTGTAGTAATTACTAGATTCTTCTGCCACTCAGGTTTCAGTGCTTCAGGCTTTCTTGTCTTCTCACTCCCTTCCTGTCTTCTCCCTCTAAAACACAAGACATGATAGTCTTTGTAAGACAGTGCTGAAAGGTACATAATAAATGAGTAGGCCATATTCAGTTTCTGCTGTGCAGTCTGATCTTTTTAATCAATTTTTTTATTTCTATATAATGGGCTATTTACCCTAAAGAATGGTATCAAACGTATTAAAAAAATTTTACTTTTGTTCTTGTCAATCACAGGGGCACTATGTAAGTTTGAGTTACAGCATAATTCTGGATGCCTTATAGGATGCTGGGAAGTGATTTTGTTCCATTTTGGCCCAACAGACCATCTAAAAAATCATTATATGCTCACATTCAAAGGCTAATGACAGAATAGATTACATGTGCTAACCTTCCTATGAGGTACTAAGAATTTGCAAGGTGTAAGTGACAGAACAGACACACAATGGAAAATGTTTCCTATAAACATAGCTTTGAGAGAATGCTCTAACACTGCACAGTTACCTCATTAAAACTGGAAAATGACAGCACTCCCAACACTAAAGCAATTTGAGGGGAAAAAATAACTGAGAAAGGGCACAGAAAAACTCATGAAAACCTATCTTAATGATTGTGTTCATTCTCTAAAACTTCGAAGGTTTTTTTATTCCTAATGATTTCTATGCACTATCTTATAACTTAGTATTTCAGTATGTCAGTCATCTGAGAAGTTTCATTGTAGCACATTGTAAAACTTTAAAATTCACTCTATTTGGAGTTTATAGGTTGGGCTTGAGCAGTTAATTTGTTTGTTTTGGTAGGTCCTCTTTTGCCGTTTGACAGATGAGCAGCGTCAAGTCTATCAAAATTTCATCAACTCTAAAGAAGTTTACCAGATTCTCAATGGAGACATGCAGGTTGGTATTAATTAAGGTTAATGACAGGTAGAGTTCGATGGATAAAGTCATGGACTGACTTTCATATTCTTGTAGCTGGATTCTAAGCAAAAAGAGAAGCAAACACACTGATCTCAGTTCTGTTTTTGTGGATGTCTGCAGTTTTTTTTTTTTTTCTCAGAAGTGTTCCATGAAATATGTAGAAGTAGTGATCCATATGTAGTGGCATGACCAGATAAAAGTAGGAATGGAATGGGCTTCACAATATGTTTGTGATCTTGGGAATAAATTATGGCTTGTTGAACGACCTGCAGTAGGTTAACTGTATGCATGCTTTTAACCAATTGCAGAAGTGAAGCAAATGAAAAGAGTAATTTGTCCTTAGAGTACAGTTCAAATACTATAACTTGTGATGCAACAGCTGATGATTTCACAAAGTTTTAACATATAGCAGACTTAATAGCAAGCGTCCTTGTTATTGTCTTACTAGCCACCTCAACATCTTTTGCCTCCATCCTTACAATGTAAGTTTTGAAGTTGCTGTGGCCAGGATAACAGCAGTAATTGAAATATGGTTTCAAATGCCTGCTGTTGCCTGTGTAGAAAGTCTGCTATTCCCTGTGATTCCTACGTTGAAAGCATCTGGTCCATTTGGCTTTTATATGCATGCAGTGGACATTTTTTACTCTCATTTTAGCTGCAGGATACAGATCTATTGTTTGTAAGGGAGGTAATATGTCTTAGTTATAATGTGCAATTTACCACGTGGTTCTTTGTCTTGTGAACTGTGAAAACCCTTTTCCTGTCACCCCCAGTGGCTCCAGTTAGTTGTATGGTCAGTACAGTCATGTATATTGCAGTACCATACAAAGCAGATGTTGACCTTATCACTGTTCTGACTATTTTATTTTTCCAGATCTCATAAAGATATAATAGCTAAGTTTTTTCAAGTGACTATCTGCTCTAGTTATCCCAATGAAAATTATTTTAAGGAGCTCAGTCTTCAAGAGGTGGCTTGTACGAGTCTATCTGCAGAAATTTCTCTAAGATGTTACAGAATGGGCGATCATATTTGCTAGAGTTCTGAAAATTTTGAACAGTAAATGTTAATGCTTTTATTAGATGTTTTGTGATGACAGCAGTGAATCCCAGCTGAAAAACAAAAACCCTATTATACAAACAAACCATAAATTATGAGCAGGCTCATCCAACTTGTAGTGATAGAAGATTGAGGGATTTGATGTTTCAAGCTAGTTCATTTTTATGAGTGCCCATTATATCAGAAGAATAAATAACACTTGTAATATTATTGAATGAATAACTGAACAGAACCCTTCTAACATTGCATCAAAAGTGGTAATTTTCAGCTTCATATGTTTGCTGAAATATGTTTACTCATCTGTTCTTTGTTACCATGCATTCTGATGGGTATGCTTGCTATCCTCAAGGTCTGTCTTAAGTTACCTGCTAACATGGTGGGGGTTGGAAGGAAGGGCACAATAATTTCAAGTTACAAATTTGGTGGGATTTTTCCTTTTTAAGTAGGAAAAATTTTACTATGAATTACAGCTAGGGACTGCTTTTGTTAATGTGGAAATTGTTGCAGAATTCTCATAACATTGTCACCACAATAGGCTCACAAGCACACAAAATTTCATTGACCTTCTCTTGTACTGATTTTTCCTAAACCTTTCCATGAAACCAGTATTAGCATCTGTTGCCTCCTCTAAAGAGCCAAACCACTGTTAAAAACCAGCTTCTTGATGATGACCCGATTAATCCATTGCTGTTTATTTTTCTCAACCACAACCCATATAGTTACAAATATTTGTCAAGAAAATAAAAATATTTTTGTCTTGTGTTCTTTAGATTTTCTCGGGACTAGTAGCTTTGAGAAAGATTTGCAACCACCCTGACCTCTTCTCTGGTGGTCCAAGGATTTTGAAGGGTGTACCAGATGCTGAAGTGGAGGAAGCAGATCAGTTTGGATATTGGAAACGTTCTGGAAAAATGATAGTGGTAGAATCCTTGCTGACAATATGGCACAAGCAAGGTCACAGAGTGTTGTTTTTTACTCAGTCAAGACAGGTAAGATGAGCTAATTGGTTTTAGTTTTAGTTACTGTGTCTGTCCTAACAAGACTTGTAATTAGAACCACCTTTTATAGTGTCCTTCTCAGAAAATTAACATCTTATTGAAAAAAAAAAATACCAAAAAGACTAATGTCTTTGGAATAATTGGAGACCAGTTCCCAAGCTCGGTAAGCTTTACTGGAGTGACACAGTGTTGTGGCAGTGTTGCCCAAATTCAATATACTCAGTCAAAGCTTGTATCAGCTATACCCATGTAATACCAGGCTGAAGCAGTGGTGAAGTGTTTATTGTTCCTACTGTGTAGTTCCATGATAGAATTAGTAGTCAGTTTACTCACTCTGTTTAGTGCATGCACACATCTAATCCTCAGAATTGTGTGCTTTGGGCCAGTAGCATAGACAGTGACCTTCATTTGTTTCCCCTATATATTCATGATTTTGACTTGTTCCTGTGGAGTACCTTGGAATGCTGCACAATTTACCTGGTTAATTGTCTTGATGAGACCATGGCTCTGGACTTCCTAAACTAAGCACAAACATTCCACTCATGCATTCAGTAGTGAAATAATAACTTTTTTGTTTTTTCCCAGTTACATAAGTTAATGAGTTTGATGCTCATTTAAGATTCACAGATTTTTGGTAGTCATCTTTTTGTTTGGGTTTTTTTGTTTTTTTTTTTTTGATTGGCGCTGCAGTTAGTACCAGAAATTCTTAAAACTTAATCAGACAGTTGCTCAGTCTTCACATCTGGATTTCATTATATTTTTTCCATCACAATAGATGCTGCAAATACTTGAAGTCTTTGTGAGAGACAGAAACTATTCCTACCTCAGGATGGATGGCACCACAACAATAGCTTCCAGACAGCCCCTTATAACCAAATATAATGAGGTGAGATGTTGCATCCCACACACTAATGCCTATTAGTGAGTATGGTTGAGTTCTTGCATTCCTTTTTGGTCTGTTTTTAAATATACTACTTCATGTTTGAGACACAGAACTGGGGAGTTCAGTCAAATGAAACCACTTTCTTTGTGAGAGGAGGGAAGAAAGTAATCACTTTTTTCACACTTAAATTGGGTTTTGTGCTAAGAAAAATCAGTTGAAAAGGGGGAAAAGAAATTTTATTGGACAACAGTAAATTAAATTTAGATCACACTACTTTTATTTCTCGAAAAAGATTATTAGGCAAACAAGAAAGGGTATTCCTTCTGTTGGCTCCCTTAGCATCTTTGCAAATAATGCTGACAATAAAATAATCCAGGAGATTAAAGAAAATATATATCTTGTACTTTGGTAATTCTTGCTTTAGTAAATTCTCTGTTGTGTTATAGGACAAATCCATATTTATTTTTCTTCTAACAACTCGTGTTGGTGGCATTGGAGTTAACTTGACTGGTGCTGACCGGGTTATTATTTATGATCCTGACTGGAATCCCAGTACAGATACACAGGTGAGTTTGTTTCATTACATTCCATTTACCAGCTGAGTTGACATAAAACTGAAGACGGAATGACATTTGTCTCCTCAAATACTGCTAAATCATTATGTTGCTCTTTCCTAAGTTGCTGGTCCTAGCAATAGTCGCTTAGGGTGCAGTTCCACATCATGATTACTCTTGTGGCAAAGCCAATTGAAGTGGTTCACACCACATCCCCTTTATGCTGTTATACCTTACAACTCTTCAATATTGTTGATTCATACAGTCTGTTTTGAGTGTTGCCAAACAGTTGAAATGGCCTGGGTTTTTTTAAATAAATAAACAAACAAACTATATGTTTCTGAAGGGAGAGTACAGCTGTGCAAGCTCTTCAACAGGGATGACTGTTCATGGTGGCAGTGCAGGGTATGAAAAGGAGAACAAGTGTTGCTTAAATTGGCTTTGTCACTGAATAATTATATGTAGCTATGCCCTTAAAAGTTGCTGTTAAGTCAATACCTTAAAGTTGTTCTTTGTCTGATGGTGTGATAAGACTCTGGTTTATCGGATCCCTGTAACAGCATATGGAGCTTACATGTTTGTGAGGAAAAAAGTGTTTTTGATGGAAATCCTACATAGCTCTGAGATCGGCAACTGTGTGACCTGACCTAGAGTGGTCCGTTTCAGTGGTTGGTTCAAGATGTTTGTAGGAAGGCTTTCAGTTAAGGAAAAAAGTTCAAAGGAATTGTTAACATTAAAGCTCTATTGTGAAATAGATCCCTCTTGGAATACGTCTATATAAAGTACATATCCTAGATACAAGTTCTAATTTTAACATAATTTACGTTTTGAGATTTTTTTGTATAGATTTCTTGGTACAATTGGAGACTTGTCTTTTTACATATGTAATCTTTCTAAATTGTTTTCTTCTCCTGATGAGTTAGTTGTCCTAGTGCTGTAGAAATAATTCTGCTGTGTAACTTCTTGAACTATTTGTTAAATGTCCGAACCAGGCTTGAAACAGTGGTATCAATAGGTCTCTGTTAAACACATGTCTAAGAGGCTAATGTCTGGTAATCAAACCTTTTATGTTCCAGGCTCGGGAACGTGCTTGGAGAATAGGCCAAAAGAAACAGGTGACTGTGTATAGGCTTCTCACTGCAGGTACTATTGAAGAAAAGATATACCACAGGTCAGTCAGAACAATTTCTTGGATACAGCCGTGTGCTCAAGAAAATGTTTGTAGCAAATCTGAGGTGGTGTAACAGTGATATACCTGTGCACATGCACATGCACTTATGGCTTGTAACCCCCAATCTTGGTCATGATGGGCACATCACAGAAAACTTAAAAATTTCTGCTGAGAAACTGGCCTTCTTCCAATATTAGACTCCCAGCTGCAGGACTGTCCTGCTGCCTCTGTAGCTCCAAGACCCACATGCTATAAATATACCTCATCAATTTGTTCCAGTAGCTGTGTCCAGCTCATCCAGATTTCACTGTAAATGAGAGAGTATGAGCATAAACAGGAAAAAGAGCCCCTTACTCAGAACATGAGATTCAACAAGTCTGAAATACAAATTGAAATCAACAAGTTCTTTATATTGTCCTTAGGATATATAAAAATGTATGTGGTACATACATCCATTTACTACTCTGCAAACCGCATTTGATTTTTTATTCCCAAATCATACCAAAGTGAGAGAATTAAATCCCAAGAACTACCAGTCATATTCATGTTATTTATTCCAAAAGGTAGCTAAAGCCTTAAAATGTTTGTCTTTTGAAATCAATGAAATCTTTGTTTTGCTTTCCCATTCAGCTTTCTCAGTAGTTAGCTTCACTCACATGAATTCCAAATTAATGTACCTGGGAATCCTCTGTCTAGGCATTACTCTTTAGAAGTGGAATATCCTCTTTGAAAATGTAGATGAATGGAAAGCTCTAAATAATGAAATACCCGCACTTATTGAGTGCCTTTTTTAATCTGCTTTACCACATGGACACAAAGCATCTGCAGATGGTTGGCTTGCATCCTGCTGGCATACTTCTGTTTGAACAACACTGACCACATCAAGGAAGTGGGCTCTAAGGGTCAGGACAGCCATCAGAAATTCATTTCTTTCCAGAACAGTGCAGTGGACTTTGAACTTCAACCAAGTTGTCTTTTCTCTTTGCCTGTGTTTTCTTCCTTGCAAATATGTGATCATCCTTGTAGGAAGCTGTGAAACTCAGTCAATTCTTAAAAACTTTAAAGTCTTCTGATGGGTGCTGTAGCTGGCACCTATGTTTAAACTTTAGTTTTTGCCAGTTGGATTTAAAAATAGTTTCCCTGCTTAATGCCAACAGAGCCAAAACCATGATAAAAACACTTATTAAGAACTGATTTCCAGCTTTATTTAGGGTTGTATTTTTTTGTACAGGAAAACAGTGCCTAGAACTTGCAATCAAAAGCTATGTATTACAAACATGACATAGAAGTAGACTTACCAATGCTAGACCTTTTGCAGCTTAGTTCTCCCCCAGATTTGTTCCTTTCAGTCCTCTGAAGATGGGGTCTTTTTTCATTTTCTCTCAACCGCAAGTTTGTTTCCCTTTTCAGTGGCTGTCATCCAGTCATCACCACCAGACTGAGCTACTCTGCTGCTTTTGATTCCTCCAACCAATTGAACCATTAAAATATTGTCAGTTTAACAAGCTCTTGTTTTTCTTTCAGGAGCTTTCTGATAGTTTTATTGTAATATATACAAGCTTTTCAATTTTAATGGACAAAAAAATCATTCTAGCTGTGAAGTATTTATTGCTTAGTTAAGGGATGCCTCATAGGACATTTCAGGATGGTGGTTACCTGTTGTGTTATGGGGTTGTTGCAAAACAATAAATCCCTGTGTTTAACAATTTAGTTGGTTGTTTGAAAGTTACTAACTCAAGATTGTCTTCTGGAAACTAACATAATCTTCCCACTGCTTAATTGTTCTGCAGGGTAACGTTTGTGCTTATACAGTTTTATGTTTAAGTACTGTATTCAGTACTTAAACATAGCTAGACATTGCTTAATGCACAAAGTACTACTTTCTTCTTTTTTTTAGACAAATCTTCAAACAGTTTTTAACGAACAGAGTGCTGAAAGACCCTAAGCAGAGGCGCTTTTTCAAATCCAATGACCTTTATGAACTTTTTACTCTGAGCAACCCAGATATGTCTCAGGGGACAGAAACAAGTGCAATTTTTGCAGGTACACATTTTTTCTCTGTTTGTTCAAAAGAAAAAAATGTTTGAAGTGTTTGATAAATGGATACTAATTTCATTCATCCCTCAGGTACTGGTTCAGATGTTCAAGTCCCAAAACACCAATTGAAGCGGAAACTTGAAAAGCCACCTGATAATGACACTTCTAAAGGTGGTCTCCATCTTACAGAAAGCAGCTCACCAAAGTACAGCAGCAAGTCATCCAATTCCTATTCAACCACCCACATGACAAATAATTCTTCTAAAGCGATGGAGACAAGTGAGAAAACAAAAGGAAATTTGGAAGCTTTTGAACAAAACAGCTATGCAAAAGATAATGCACAAGCTGCTACTAATATAAATTCATTGAATAAAAGCAAGGAGGAAAGCTTGGAAAGAGCTGACAAATCTATGTCCCGGTCATTGCCAAATGATGCAGGGTTTTCAGAGAATGCCAAATGTCTGAACGCTGCAGTGTCTGATGAAGTACAGGGAGCAGCTAATGTAGATGTCAAGGGAGATTTTAGCCTTACATGTGGTGCGGCTGGCTCTTGGGAAAAGCAAGTTGCTAAAACTGAAGATGGGCTATTAGATAATCATTATAAATGCACCTCAAAAACAAAGCACAGGGTGGATATGCTGTCACATGAGAGCCACAAAGATAAGTCTAAGAAGAAACATCACAAAGATGCCAAATTTGAAGGAGAGCGCATTCCTCATCTAGTGAAACAAAAGCCATACAAAAGAGAGAACACTGAAGAGAAGGAGGAAGACTCAAAGAAAAATGATGATTATGTCTTGGAGAAACTTTTCAAAAAATCAGGTAACTGTTTAAGTGTCAGACTATTTAAACAGAGGTATATAAAACTTATGCAAGTGAGGGAAGGAGCAGTTCTGTTATTCTGATGGTTAGAGCTACAATACAAAATGTGCTTTATCCTGATACCCTAGTGAAACATTTTAATGTTCATCGTTGAAATGCTCTGGTTATGAATGAGCTAATTACCTTGGCACAAACACTTCAGAGAGATCTGCAGTCTTCCAGAAACACTTCTGGATATAGAAGTAATGCAGTGTTTCTTCTGGAAATAAGGATGTAACTAACCTTCATTTACACAAGGGTTTCACTTCTATCTGTCCTGTCTATAACAATAGAAATGATCAATTTACCCACATAATTGCCAAGTCTGTTGTGAATAATGACCTCATCAGCACACCAGAAGTGGTTTGCTGTCAAATTGCTTAACTGATAAAGGGGGTTCTCCTATTAGAAATTACTGTACTGAAATGCTGAACATAATCAGCCTGAAAAAGGAAGAACGTAATTGTGGCATTCACTTAAATGGTGAATTTTACAGATAACCATGTAAATTAACAGATGTCCTCCTTCACTTTTCCCTGTATCTTCTGGTTTTTAGGGGTACACAGTGTTATGAAGCACGATGCTATTATGGAAGCTTCCAGTGCAGATCATGTGCTTGTGGAAGCAGAAGCAGACAGAGTGGCCCAAGATGCCTTAAGAGTCTTAAAAGTCTCTCGACAGCGATGTTTAGGAGCTGCTTCTGGTGTGCCAACCTGGACAGGCATGCATGGTCTTTCAGGTGCACCATCAGGAATAAAGTAAGTTCAGTTCTCCCACTGGTTTTCCAAAAATAGAAGAGTTCTTGAGGATGTTATAGATTTATCTTTTTTTTTTGTACTTGGTATTTGCAGTAACGTGTATCAAAGTGGAATTTCATGGTTTATATTTAATAAAGACATGAAGATGTATTACAAGCCTAGGAAGTCCATTCTGAAGTACAAAGAAAGCTTTATTGTTGCACAGTACAGGGGAGTTTGGCAGAGTGTTTTTGAGAACCCTAAAACGCAAACCCAGTCAGTGTCTTTGGCAAAACTATCCTAATCATTTTGAGAATGATGTTTTAAGGAGTTAATTCTTTTGTGGGTTTTTAGGAGTCGGTTTGGTCAAAAAAGAAACCCCATGCTGCATTCTTCACATTCCACTTGTACATCACTTGCGAAGAAGTGCAAGGTGAGACACAAGCTAATATTCGTCTTTCAATAGCTGATATATATAAAATACTCTGATTCATGCAACAAATCTGATTTATACTGTAGATGCCTCAAACCCATTTGTTGTATGATTATATAGAATTCCAGAATTTTTAGTCACCTGCTTATTTGATTTTTCAAGTTTTGATATAGTATCTTGATGAAGCCTAATTAGATACAGCAGTTGCAAATTGCAACATGGTCTGGTTATTTGTCTCAAGACCAACAATGCTTTTATTTCACTTCCTAAGTTCTAAAGTAGAGACCAGAACATACTGCCTCTCTATTGTGTATTTCAGATGACTAGCTTCTGCATGTTCTTGTTTGTTGTTTACATCTAAACAGGAGGTAGATTTTGTTTGACAGATCTTCTGGGGATCTCCAAATCCAACTTTCTCTATAGTCTTTATGTTTATTTACAGGATGCAGATACAATAAGGAAAGAAAATATAAAGTGTAGTTCCAATGGGTATTTTGATGGAAAATCTGGAGAATCATCATCCAGTGCACCACACTCTTCATCTTTATTAGCTGAGATGAGAGCAAGGAACTGCCACCTTTTGCCACAACAGACTGGGAATGAGGGAGATGAGAATCATCAGCAAGCAACCGCCCCAGCTTCAACAGAATACGATGAACTGCTTGTGGATATGCGGAACTTCATAGCGTTCCAGGCCCGCGTGGATGGCGAGGCTAGCACTCGGGAAATACTGCACGAATTTGAGTCCAAACTGCCTGCATCGCAGTCCTGTGTCTTTAGAGAACTTCTCCGCAATCTCTGCACCTTCCACAGGAGCCCAAATGGTGAAGGTGTCTGGAGGCTAAAGCCAGAATTCCGCTGACCTTTGTCCAGGGAAGGCACCTGTCTGTGTGCTTGACCACCACTCTCCTTTGAGATCTACAGTTTGTCTTTTAAAATGAGGAATTACTTCATATTCATGATTTAACAATTTACTTTGAGCAGTCAGTGGTGCAGTGCTTCTTGCAGGCTCAGAGCCGACTTAATTTCTGATTTACACTATTTATATGAAAGTGCCATCTACCTCATAGATGAAACAATATAAAATATCAGCACCTTTTCTTTAAAAGAAATCTTAATATAAATGGGATGAAGAACACATACTGACTTTTTATTGCAATAAGAACCATGGATGTAACTGTGGGTTGTAAGACTTTGATTTCTGTGAAATTCCAAGAAGTTCTTCCTCAATTTTCTGTATGTTACTTGAATGATCATGGGGCACAGTATACTACTAAAATTTTAAAAAAATAAATAAATAAACAAAAGATGATGATAGTGGTCAGCATGAGATACACTTGTACTGACAAGTGTATCAAAATTGTTGACACTCTCATCAGTAGTGATAATTTTGTTTTAATGTTGGTGCTTTCATTGTTGCCAGCATCCAGCATATGCGGTATAACTTACATCACTATTTAACCTGGGAAATAATTTTACTGCCACATAGGTTTAATCACAAAAAATGGAAAGCCTGGCAGGATATTCAGACGACTGACAGTTGATAATTATGGAAAACTTATTACAGTATGGAAAACACATTTACACCATAATCATGAATTTGGTTACGGTCCCATACACCAGCAGCCATTGCTTGGTACAGTATTTCATACCACCGAAGTGACAGTAACTGTTATGTTTGTCACAGGTTGTGGGCTAATAATTGAAATCCCATGAAATGTTCATGGGTCTTGCTGTAATTTATGTCAAAAACTTTCCAGTTCCCTGTTAGCACTTAATTTTATACCTTGACAAAGACTGAGGTGTTGTTCAGAGGGGGAATGGTTTCACTGTATTTTACTAAACGTAATCACTTTTGGCCAGAGACATCATTGGAGTGTATACAGAAGTTCCAGGTCATACCTATTCAGTAGATAGGGAATATCTCAGTCTTCCTGACAGTCAGACAAGTTCTAATACCAATTTCCTTCCAAGGAAGGAAGGATTGGATTATTTGTAACAAACCAAGTACTACATTGGGTCTGTCTTCAAGATACTAGCATGCAATGTAAGGAAACCTTAAGCGGGAAAAAAATTGATAGATTTTGAGAAGAAAACCACATTCTTGCACGTTCTTACAACGTTAGATTACTGTATGGCTTAAACTAGGAACAGTTAAATATGCGTAATGTCCTTCCTATCCCTAAGCTACTGAGAAAAGGGAAAGCTGGGCTACTTTTAGGTTTTCGTTCAGTGTAAAAGTATCTTGTTTACTTTGAGTGAAAGAACAAATACTGAAAGATGAATGGTGAAACAAGAATACAAACTGTTTTCGTAAAGAAAGCCTCTAAGATACTTCCAGTGGATTCTCCTCATTTTTGTTCAGTGCTAAAGGATCTGTAGAGATTTGCAAAAAGTGGTGCCTCTGTTTCAGTAACTGGTTGGCTGTCTTTTACAACCTGGAGTTGGAGAGGGCAGACAGTTCAAGAATCTGTTTCTTTTTCTCATGGCATTTGAAAGTGGGACTGTGTTGCACCTTTTCCTGACATCTCTTTTTTTGATCCCATTTTATTCACTTACATTCCCTCTTTCAGGAGAATGATAAAACCAAGAATCCAGGCTGCTGTTTCAAAACGCTTCAAAAATTCTAGATCTTTTGATATGACTTAAAATGGATCAGTAAAAAGAGTAAAAACAAACCAATTTTGCTGTTCTCTCCAAAGTTGTAGAGAATTTTAATTTTGTTTGGGTGTCATGCCCACATGCATCCCTATGCCCCAGGTACAGACCAGGAATTCAGCTGTCAGCAAAGCTGCTGTTGTCACTTTAGCTGTCAGTTCTGGTGTCGTCTTCCAATCTTAAAGACACCTTTCCTGTACTAAGGAAAGTTTGCAGCTTCTCACTGATCTGTTAATGTAAATGGACTTGCATGTGCTTTTTATAAATTCTTGGCTTTCATGGACTTATTAAAAAAGCAAAACTAAAAGTCTATTCTAGAAGTCGTCTTTGGGGGTGGGGGAGAGAGTGGGTGGGCGAAAGAGGAGGGGGGGAACAGTGGGGTGGGGGAACCATCTTTCCCTTTATAGTATGGCTCTGACTAAATGATTGAGATTAAGTATATTTCCATTTTTTGTACAACTTCAGATTATGCATCCTACAAACAAGATTTTTTTCCCAGTAATAGCTTTTGTTTAAAAGACTGAATATTAGTATAATACTCAAAAAAAAAATGTCCTGGGTTGAGTGGTGGAGTTTTTTGGTGGCAGGGGAGGGGGCTATAGGGGCGGCCCCCTGTGACATTTATTTTTAAATACTTAAAAATACTTTTTAAGTATTTAATCTCAAAAGTATACGTGATTAAAGGTCTACAGGCTGATTTATAGGTAAAAGTTGTTCTAGAATATAATATAGTTGCTACACATTTTAAAGTAGAAGAGTTAATTCAGAATAATCCTACTTATATTCCATGAAGCATTATCTGATTTTTTGTTTGTTTAGCTTTACCTGTGTAAAGTGAATTCCTTTCACATCCTCAAAGAAATCAGAAACACCTCCTGACTAATGATATTGCACAGTCACACATGGTTACCATTAAATAGCTTATAGATACGTAACATTTTTAAAAGCTTGTATTTTAGCCTTCTCAGTTTCCAAGTATTCAATGCTACAGTTGGTAATTGCTACTTTATTTGTGCATGATTCCAAAAATCACTCATGGAATGACTGTGTTTTTATAATTTGTTTTCTTACCTCAGTAAAAAGGGGATAAAGAATGATCTAAATACAGATGTTAATTCAGGAATCAAGTTGAAAAAAATAATTAAATCTTATTAAGGAAAGAAATTTCAGCATGAAACAGTGAGTATAATCTTTAAATTAAAACAGCAACAACAAAAAAGTATGCCACAAGGAATTACTGAAAATTTCTTTCCTGTAAAGATGCTAAAAGCTGAGCACCATTGTACTCCAAAAATGTTATGCCAATGTAGATGATGTGACCTACTACCCACACAGCTCAAGAGACAAATGCAGCTGAAAAATCTAGAATGCTAAATAGCAGAAACTTGGATTGTTCTGTAAGCTGCTATGGGGACTGTATACACTGTTTGGGTAGAACGTGCTGCACTGGTATTTTAACAGCAGAAGTTAAAACTTACCATAATTGTTCCTTCTGATTTCAAACGATATTTGTAAAGGGGGAGGTAAAAAACCCTCTTCCTTCATTTATTGTTTCTCTCTCCTCCCCTATTCTGTCCTCCTTTTACATTCTTCCATGTGTTTATTCTCCTGTGTTCATCCTTTTGCTGAACACTTAAGTCTTGTATAGCCAACCCGCTCACCTCTAGTATAAGAACTAAATTTTGACCTAGAGAAAAGACTCTGCTAAAGATTGTAGGTGTTTGACTGTTCTGAACAATAATGACCCACCACAAATGAAATGTTAGTTAGGTGCTGAATGGATAGATTGATAGAAATGGTGATTAAAAATGAAGAGCAGTGTTTTTAAATCCATAACTTCACGTTGTGACTCAGCCTCTTCTCAAAGGGCTACACCATGTGGAGAATTGAGTCTACTACAGCTAATAAATGTTATCTTCCCAAGCAGAGCTGTAGAAAATTGGGCTTTTCTATCTCTAAGTTTTGGCTTCAGATGATAGTCGCCTATAGACAGTTGTACTCAAGTCACAAGGTCATCTTTGCTGTTGATTCTAAGATTTCCAAACTTGGCTAACTTTGACTGTCTTCTAGTAGTACAATTCTCTGCCTTTCAAGAAGCTACAACAGAAGGGACAAGACTTTCAAAAGGACTTGATGGGATTTTTTTTTTTTTTATTGCTCATAAAATCCTGTATCACTTTCCTTCTTTGAGCTACTGAGTCATTAGGTCTAAGAAGTTTCCAGTTCCTCAGCTGTTGTAAATGCAGCTCCACTAACATGGATGGGCTGATGCTGTTTCTCGATGACCTAGCCTTCTAATACTAACCTTCATCAGAGCCAAAAAGTGTGTTATCTGGGATGCTGTGTGTATGTGATTGAAACAGCCACAGAACATTAGCCTTTCTCTAAGGAAAGACATTTCAGCATGAAACAGTGAGTATAATCTTTAAATTGAAAGGTAAATTAGAGGTAAGTTGTGTTCCTGAAAAGGGATAGCCTGTTGCACAGGTTTTAGCCAATTTTCAGAGAGTGATCTTTTGGGCTCCATTTTTGGCTGAACTCCAGATATAGTTTGAGATGTGCTTTTCAGAAACCATGGAGATAGGTGGTAGCAATGATTTTTAGTAGCCATCTGAAGAGACCTTCGTGTCCTGATTCCCCAGTTATGTATGATGTGCACTTGGTTATACTGATGCTAGTCTACAATTGAATCTGGGCTTTTTTTTCTCATCTACCAATTAACTCACTTTGGAATAAATTGTTTGGAACCATAATGCCCCATCCACCAGTATGTTCAGGAAAAAGCTCTTAACAGAGGGAGAATATTTTGTGTTTGCTAAGACTGAGCAGATACACAAAATCTGTTCAATAAACAATGATACTACTGTGTAACTGTGAAAATGGGAGGGGAATCCTCATAACAGCATTGATGGGGAGGGAAGGAATTTTCCAATAGATTTTAAAATGTTACACATTGCAATCTATCGGGGGAAAAAAAAAAAAAAAAAAAAAACAAAACAAACAACCACATATAATGATATACCATACTTTCTCGGTGACAAAGATATCTTGGCAGCCATCACATAACTAGAAAAAGCAGAGTGAAAGTTAGAGCATGTATCCTTTAGGGAAAGCTGTCACAGGAAGCAGTAGTTTAAGCAATTAATTTGATTAAACAGTCTTAGAGAAAGCAGGAACTTGAATAACATTCTTTCGGAAGGGTAACACTTTTCTCAAACACAAAATAATTTTATTTTTAGAATAAGGAACTGGGTAGATGAATAATAAAATTGGTGGGATAATACCAGACTTGCATTATTTTTGCATATTGCTGTGATTCCTATGTCAAATCTATTAAGAAAAGTTTAAGCAGTTCTCTCTCCTGGAGGGAGGAGGAGTTGAGGAACAGCCCTATCTCAGTGGTTTAGCAAGGAAGGCCGATGCCAGTGTCTCTTGTGTTGCAGGTGGCTGTGCTTTCTCAAATGATACATAAAGACGATGAAAAGCTTAGCTGTGAAGAGACCCCATAGCAGTTTTATCCAGACTTGGCTTATTCCCAATGTATGGGCCAAGAAATTACTTAAACCATGAGGAAAAAATTAAGGAATTAAGTTAGGTAGCACAGTCACTGAGATGGTTTAAAACATGGAATAATCTACCTGTTTGGTCTTTTAGGAGCAGGGAGATCTGGATTGTTCTGCTATAAACCTCTGGGTGACTTTGGATGCAGTACTATACGGCCTTCTGCATTGGTCTCCCCACATGATGGATGCAGTCTTTCAGGGAAGGCAAAAAGTCTTTCACATCCTTTGGAACTGCTTCAGGAAATGATAGCACAGTACAAAGAAGTCCTGGTTGGAAAAACAAAGGTAATATAGCATCTTATTGTCTAGATCATTAATTCAGCAACTGTAGTTTATACAAAACTATCATAAAAAATTGCTGAGAGTCCAGTTTTTGAAGGGCTTGAGTGGGGCACATGTTTTGGATTCAGGATGTGCTGGCAAGTCTGCACTTGGGAGTTTATTTCCTCTGGGAGAGGTATTTATATATTAGATACATGGTAAAATCACTCTCTGCTACTTAGGGCCATTTATAATGTTCCTGTTCCAACATTCAAGCTAAATGCTGAATATACGCTTGCTAACTCAGTGGCTCTCTCTGTCTACCCAGCCCTCAAGGGATTGCTATTCTAGGCTCTGGGGTGACGTCAACAGTCCTACTTCACATTGTATTGCTCATGTGGTACAGTCCTGTTCCTTCAGCTGAGATTTAGAAGAGTAAGACTTCCTCAGTAATTCGTAACTTTTGGTGACCCTGGTTTTGGTGTCTCTGCTATCATTAAAAGTAAAGAGAAGTCTGACATCTTTCACACAAGGGTCACCTCTCTTTTCTTTAAATGGGTCTAAGACAGCTGCTATGAAGTGAGTAAAATGCCTTGTGTTCTTGCTCTCTGCCTGCAAAAGCCACAGTGAAGACTAAAGTGCATCATTGCTGCGTTCAGGGAGCAGAAAGCTACTCTTCTTTCAGGGGGGGAAGATTTGTTGTGAGTCACTGAAATAGGAACTACAGAACCTGCACAGAAAGTGTAAGGAGAAATGTCAGGCAGCTGTGTTGAGAAAGAAATGACTTCCAGCCTGCTCTATCCACTAGTTCCTTATTGTTTGTGCTAACATGAAATTAATGGGAGAAGGGAGAGTATATTCTGAGCTGAGACCTTCATTTCTGAATGGCAGGGTTGGACTTGCGTTTAAGTCCAAATTTGCTAAGGTTCTGAAATGCACAGTGAAGGCTCCCAAGTAAATTTTGCTCTGCCCACCAACAATACCATGCAATAACCATGCTTTTTCAATATTGCTGTCCCATATTAATTATAATGGCATCAAAGATGATGTGGCAGGCCACATAATAAAACCTATCATTCTCACCCATAAGCTATACCTGAAAGTCAGATGATTTTGAGTTCTTCAGACCCTCTAAGCTGTTTATCTAGTCATTTGAGAGAGAGAGAAGGAAAAGTAATGCCAATGCAGAACTCTTCAGAGAATCCACCTAAAATTTTTAAGTTGTTAACTATCTATCATAGTTCCCTACAGATTATCTGCTTTTCTTGGGCTCCCAAAGCCACACTGCTCACAACATGTCAGAGAACCTATTTTTATTGTACAGAACAGGGAGGTTGAAGCCTAGTACTAATTGCAAACCAGTCTGTAGTATCATCAGTGGAGCTATGACCAACTCCTGCATAAGGCTTACATAAGTGGTGAGTCATACAGTCTTACGAAAGAATAGGGAGCGAGGCTTTCATTATGTTGTTTGCCTAATCAGAAATATGAAAATAAAAGAACACAGCACTCAGTGGGTTACGTTTGGCTAACTGTAGACTGGAATTTCTGCAGTTGCACTACTATGATTGAGGCATTTCGTTGTTTGTGGTCCCAGCTTATATTAAACAGAGAGGATTTTTTCATAAATCTTTGCCTCTAGGGCAGAGTTAAGGTTGTTTGGGAACCCTAGCTATGTGTTTCCAGACATTAATGTCTGGAAGCAGCACCAGGAGAGTAAAAATGGAGGTATATGCCTAGGGAGGATACTAGGAGTAAATGAAGAAGCCCAAGGGCAGGGTAGGGTTTGTGAGGATAAGCATTGGAAGAAGTGGTGGAGTGGAAGCAAAGCTTTTAGGATGACTGAAAAACAGCCTAGTGATGATTTCTTTTATCTTACTAGTCTCTTTGCACGCTCGCAGGCAGGTAGTTGAATGGATATTGCTTTATCCAGCACTGCTGTTAGCCATGAGCTGAGATACCAACAGCCCTTAGAAGGCAACTGGAGAGTTTTGAGGATCAAAGTTGGCTGTAGCTTTATGTGCAGCAACAGTGCTCTTTACACTGGTCTGATCAACCCATCACTGCTGCTCATTTTCTTCCATCAGTCCTCTGCACCTCATGTGGCAAACTGGATCAGCAAGCTTGTATCCTGGTGAAGAAAAAATAGTAATCATAACTACCCAAATATTTTTTTCCAACATGTGGCTAGCTGAAGGCTGGACTGAGTGGCAGCACACGAAAGCCTTAAGTTGAAGAGGCAAATGGCCAAGCATACTTGGAACTTCAGCTTTAAAGCAGCAAAAGGTCAGCGCTTCCTCTATCAGAGCTGTTTGAACAATCCAGATTAAACCTTTTTTTTACTTCAAATGGCTAATTTGTGAGCAGGTGGAGCTGGAGTCTCTTTGTCACCACTTCATTCCCTTATGGGCCCATATGCTTGCTCAGTGCAAGTACTCCTGCCTAACATAGCGTGTCAGCCAAGGAGCCAGAGCACATTCCTACCCGCCCCCTAACCTACCTCCCTTCGCTTTCCTGCCTGGAAAGAGAATAGGGGCCCGTGTGGCACAAGCAGAACAGGCACAGCTGCATGAACAATCAGGAATGTATAATTGCTCATCACTAAGCTGCCAGACTGCCTTAAAAAGGACGTCTGCAGGATGCTTAAGGTTTGGGGTTTTTTGGGGGGTGGGAGGGAGGTGGAACTCCACCAACCCAAGGGGGGAAAAAGACAAATTAGTGAAAGCCTTAAACTGGCTTTTCAGCGTGCATCTGCCTCCCCCCATCCCTCCTTACTTCGAAGTTCGGCTGCTCTTGCCGCACCGCACTAGCAGAGCCCCGGACCCTGTCCCCACCGCCTCCCCCCGGGCGGCTGTAGGGCCGGAGTTAGAGACTCGTACGACGGCAGCTCGGCCCTGCAGCCCGGCCGGGCCCAGCCCGGTACCCGGCACCGCGGGGAGACCTCTCTGGGCCGGGAAGCGGCAAGATAGGAAGGCTCAGGCTCAGTTCTAATTGTACGTGTAGTGGCAGTGACAGGAAACGGCACCTGCCATCAGCAATGCTCAAATCAAAGCCTCTTTAAAAGAAGTAAACGTAAAGAATAAGATTTTCACAAGAGCGGTTTCCTTTGCAGACATTTGGTTTCCCCTCTCATGTTAACGAGCGAGCGGCGATGCCCCATTGAGACTTTAACGGGGCCTTAATGGCCCGGGCGAGGCGAGGCGCGGCCGCCCAGCCCCGCGGGCAGCGGCCATCAGGGCCGAGCACCCTGCCCAGAGCTCCGCGCACTCGCCTGGCCGCCCTCAGCCTCGGCGGGCCGGGGCCCGCGGAAGAGCCGCTGCCCCCTCACACCGGCGCGGCCGTCCGCTCCGGGCACCCGAGGCGGCCTTCCCGAGCCGGCGCCGCCGGCCATGGCGGCCCGCCAGCCGTGGCTGTGGCTGTGGCTGCGGCTGGGCCTGGCCTGGCTGCTGAGCCCGGCGGCGGCGAGCGGCCTGCCCCGGGCCCCCGCGCCGCGGGACGGGGTCCTGGCGGCGGCCCTGCAGCGGCTGCGGGAGGTCTTCGACATCGAGGAGCTGCCGCCCGACGTGCTGCCCCGCAAGAAGCCGCCCCAGTTCATGGTGGAGCTCTTCAACAAGGTGGCCGACGCCAACGGCATCACCCGCGCCCCGGGGCTGCTGCAGGGCGACGTGGTGCGCAGCTTCGAGGACCGAGGTGGGCCGGGGCCGGGGGGCGGCGAGGGCCGGGCCGAGGGGGCACTCCCGGCCGCAGAGCAGCGGCGGTGGCGGCGCGTCCCGAGGGGGAACGGCCACCGGGCCCCTCCGCCTCCCGCGCCGCCGCCCCCCCACCCCCAGGCCGGAGCGGACCCGACCCGGCAGCTGCGGCGGAGAACGCGGGGCTGCGGCCTGTTTTGCGGGGTCCTGCCTTGTCCCTAAAGGAGGCTCTTTTCCAGTTCACGAGGACCGGTACCACTTCTACTTCGACATCAGCGCGATGGAGAAGGGCGAGCAGGTGCTGAAAGCCGAGTTCAGGGTCTTCAAGCTGAAGAGGACGCGTGTGTCCGGAAGGTCTGACGTGAAACACTTCTGCAAAGTAAGTGGGGAAATAACCTGTCGGTTAAACACTCGTGCTTTTGTTGTTAATAAGGCTGAAAGTGCGGAGTGCAGACATTTACCACATTGACCTGCTTGCTTGTTTTTTATATTTATCTGTCTGCGGTTTTCAGTTTTTCTTTGCCCCCAGCGTGCAGAGAAGTAAGACGCAAAGTTCAGTCTCTGGCAGTACTGTACTTTGCGCACTGTGGCAGTGAGCTCTCCCTAAAAATACCCATGTCAGACCTATCTCAAACCATACCATACTTTTCGGGGGTTTGAGATGTTTTGAAATTCTAATCGAAATTTATCAGTTTGGGCTGCTCTAAAAGATAATAGCAATTCATAGGAAAATAGGGCAGGTGAGCATTCTGACATTGGGTGTATTTGTTTCTTTGGCAAAAGGGACTTTTTGCAAACCTGAAGACACAGATGTGGAGGAACAGAGGACTTTCGTGGTATCAGATGTTCAAAATAGAAAGGAAAGGGTTGGTCAAGATATTTTTCTACAGTATCAGACAGTCCAGTATCCTGCCTCTGAACACATCTAGAAGTAAATGCATATAGCAATACTTGTTTTTATGTTAAACTGTCTAAAACCTACTTTTTTGTCTGATTTAAAATGATAATACAGTTTTACAGCTTTGATGTGGCAGAAATGTGAATAATCTTTATCCTCCTTGTATTACTGGAAGAACAATTGGTTTCATTTCTTACTGTTTTGCTGTATCGCTCCCATCAAGGTGGAAGTGTATGAGCTCTTGGAGAGTGGAAGTAAGCCACAAAAAAGACATCTCATTGCATCAAGATTATTGTCCCTGTACACAGAAGGCTGGGAAGTATTCAACGTCACACAGACCGTAAGCAGAGAATTCTGACTTAATTTTAATTCTAAAATGATATTCAGCTCATAAGTCCGGCATTGCCCTTATGCTGGGTTTTGTGGTCAGTTTAGACTGGAGAGCCGCAGCAGCAGAAGCTTTTTACACTTAAAAGTACAACTGGTGCTACCTGAGTTAAAGGAGAAGTGTTTATATTCTGCGGCAGCACAGACATGATGAGCATTGAGTAACCCAAACGTAGTCAATAAGAAGGGACATCAGGCCAAGTATGTCATAATGATTAAAACATGCTAGTCCTGCCAAAGGAGATGACACTGATTGTGTGCTGAGAGTAGGTTTCCATTTCTCCATTTTATTCTGGTGGCATTACTACAGAGCAGTGTGCTTTAACGTCGTCGTGTTTCTGGAATTTGTCATGGTTGGATTGTTTTTCTTCCTCTGTAGACTTCTTTATTTGTTAGTTTAAAGACTTGTGTTGTAGATAAACTATAACAGTATGTGAATGCCTTTCCATAGCAAAAAAACAAATGTGGTTGAAAACATACAGTTTCATGGGCTTGAATCTGTACTCATGGACAGTGGTTTTTGCTGCCTAAGCTTTATGATCAGACTGAACAGCATACTTGGATGATTGGTTGAGTTGCATCTTAAGTCATGATAGCCCTGCTTGAGAATGGCCTGGCCTTATCTGTTAGTCTGTAATTATAACAACTAGATAAAGTAAATATGCTTGATTGTGAGTTAATTTCTTCAAATGCCATGTGTGTTAGATTCAAATGAGTTTTAATGATATGGAAAGTCTGAAGAGTTCATATTATTCTGTTAGTAAGATTGCTATGAAAAATAAATTCCTAGTTAAAGTCAGAGAGGATTTATTTTAATGTTAATTTTAATTCATAGACTCATCTATTCACTAGTAAATTCTCAGAAATTAATTATGTTCCTGTAAATGTAGCTTTAGGGAATGCACATGGTATTTTGTATTTTTAAATGTTGCATTACTGGTTTAAATACTAAACTCAGTTGAGTCTCAGCTATACAGTTACCTCACTTCTGTCATAATATATGTTCTTATGCTCTCGTAGCTTGTTGCTTGTTCATGTTTCCTAATATAAACATTGTTTAATCGTAATACCATAATAAGAATATTGAAACAATATTATTTCATTTCCCTGTCATTACCAGGTTTCCAAGTGGGTTGGAAACAGCAGCTCCGACCATGGCTTTTTGATAACTACAACACATGTATTCGACAATAGAATTGAGCACAACCTGGTTAAGTTTGCTAAGAGCCAGGGCACTTTGCAGGAGAGTAGAAATGCCCTTCTTGTCCTCTTCACCAACAGTAACAAGCAGAGGTCTTCCAGCTTAGTACCCTCTTTCACAAGTAAGTTCACACAAGAGTTCTTTTAGACTCTGTTTTAGATTGCGTTTTAGAATATGGACTCCCTGTACACCTTCTGTTGCCTTCTGCTGCCTCATGTATACCTAGTCTCAGTATTTACTTGCAGTGTTGAACTTGTTTGAAGTTCAGCCTTTTCACTGATCAGTTTGATTTGATAGTTCCTGCTAGCAGGTCACCTAACATCTTAAGTTGCCTCTACCCTCAGATAAAACTGTGTTTGCAGGAAATATTCATAAAGCCTAGGGGAAATCTGGTTTATTTTGTTTATGAAGGAATGGAAGTTCTATTTGTTTAAATTACTATTTATATTATTTTTGTGGTGCTGAAGTCTGCATGAAAATTGTAGATTAGGTTTAGGCTAAAAAAACTCAGCGACCTGGAAAGCTTTGTGAAAATGCTGGCAAAGCAACTGTAAGTAGAGTTGTTTAGTGTAGTTTTCAAGAGTGGAAGAGGTTGTTAAATAAGCAGTTTAAACCTCTCTGTCCTTGGCTTGGTTTTTAAGCACCTGTTTAACTTCAGCACTAAAAGCAGCTTTCACTGAAGACAACGCCCTCATTCCTTAAATTACAAAACTCAGTTGTCTTGCCTTTCCCACTGGTCTTCCAGTAAAACCAGCTAAGGCTGAATTTTAGAGCCCGATAAATGCAAAGAGCAAAAGCTGGGCAAAAATTATTCTGTTTTGGGTTTGCAGTGTTTTCTGGTAAACAATTAAATTTGCATATTAGAAAGAAACTAGGCAGGACTTGCATCAATATTAAGAAGTAGGTGGTAAAATTGATTAAAAACAAAAATTAGTCTGACCTGTTTATTTTTGTTTTCCAAATACATTTTTTATAATGACATTCTAGATCCCAATTTAATGAGCATCAAGCTCTGTATGGGATACTGTGCCAGGATTGAGAAATTGATACCTATTTCTCAGTGAAGGAACTCCCTAGACCTGTCTGTTCGTTGTGGCCAGTGAATCTGCACAGATTGTTCTTCTACCAGCCTGTATGTGTATCAGTGGTTTTCAGCCTCTGTACATGGATTCTGAGGTCTCCATGGACATTTATCAAGGCTTCTCAGAAGATATTTTAAGAAAGCAAACCTATTGTCAGTAAGATTCATTCTCTAGCAGAGTTGCATAAATGTGGTGGTAATTTTTTCAGATTCAAAAACTGAAAAGTATTTTTAAAAATACTACTTTACAGGAACACACTCTGTTTTGCAAGTGTATGCACAGGGTTCCAGAGAAAAAAATACTGGAGAGAGAAAAAGGCTGTGATCTCCACCCTGTGTTAGCACTGCTCAGCATGATGTGTGTTGTAGGAGTGGCCATATAAAGACCGTTAATACCATTCTGACCAGATTCAGCCCAGAAAAGGGCCTGTGGAGTTCACAGAATATATTTAGTATAGCATTGAACTTTTCCTTTATATTTCTGCTGAGTTGGGACCTTTCAGGCCACAAAGTGAAACACGAGATTTTGAAATATGGCTGAAATAGCAACCGAATACACACCCCTTCTGGTACTTTCACAATTTAAGTGTAAGTTTAAAATCTGTTCCAAAGACTTTGGTGTAGATTTATAGAATAGATTTTCATGCAGAATACTGTACTTAGGAAATGAATTTATTTTGAGAAAGATTAATGTGTGACTTCCTTTCAGAACCAGACATGAACCCTGCCAGAAATGATGGTTCACACGTGCCTCATGAAACTCAGATCATCGAAAGCAGCAATGCAAGTGTGAGCAGGAGACCTCGAGCTGCTGCAATCCCTTCTGCCAAAAGCCAAGTAACAGCATGTCATCGAAGGGAACTCTACGTTGACTTCCGTGCTATTGGCTGGTCAGGATGGATTATTTACCCAAGTGGATACAATGCATTTTATTGCAGGGGATCCTGTCTTTTCCCCCTTGGAGAAAGTCAAAATGCAACAAACCATGCTACAGTTCAGTCCATAGTCCATACGCTTAAGCTGTCTGAAGATGTCAGCACACCCTGTTGTGTGCCAGATGAATTGAAGTCCCTCAATCTTCTCTACTTTGATGACAAAGAGAATGTGGTCCTTAAAAATTATAAAGATATGGTGGCAACAAGGTGTGGTTGTCACTAGCAGGACCTTTTTTTGTCATCATTTGGCGTGCACCTGGATTCAGTTCCCCATTTGCCACTGAATATACCAAAGGAGATGGCATTTCTGTTTACAGGGGAGGAGAGCCAGAATCTCAGCTGTGCTTCACATCCCTCTCCCCTCACCATGGCTGTGTGGAAAGGTGTTTAAGACTGACTTTTGAAGAGCTGTGGGCTTCTGGAGGGTATGCTGACCTGCCTGGAGAGCTCTCTGAGTGACTGTACAACAGAGGAAACCATTAAAAACACGAGCTTGATGTGTGAAGGAGTTGAAACACATTAAGTCAAGCATTCAAATTAAGGTCTTGTTCTGTATATCGAGGCTCAGAATTTCCAATGATTTAACAGGCATGGTATTCTGCATCAATCCAGGACAGGGTGCAGGTCCCTTAATAACACAACCTTACTCAGTTTTGACTGCATGATCCAGTGGGGATCATGCAGTGGGGGACGTACAGTCCTACACAGAGATTTCAGCATAAGTGTTTGCCCAGAGCTCATCTCAGAGGCCTGTACCATCTGCAGCTCATGCACTACCCAAAAATGCACTCCTTTGTCCTGTTCTTTATGCAGCTCTACCAAATGCAGAGACCTCCCTGTAAGTCCCTGTGGGACTTCATACACAATCCAAGGGAACACATAGGTCAGTGTTTGTCTGGGAATTGTCAAACTTTGCTTCCAACTCAGGGCTGCACCTCTGTATGATGAAGATTCAGCCAGTCCCCCTCTGTAAAATAATGCTCTTCCACCATGGCCTGCTGTGGCTGCTCTGCTGTGTGGCAGCAGAGATTGCCTTTGTGTCTTTATACAGTGGCTGTACAATGGGGTCCTAAGCTTGGGTCAGAATTCCCATAGCTAAGCAGAAAGAAAGAAGACCACTAAGCTTTGGAGGTCCATGAGAGCTGAGAGCATGCTGGATGCTGGCCTGGTCCTGTATCTGGTGCAAGATTGATGGAAGGTACTCAGTTACTCCCTTCTATTCTTCCTTGAAGAATAGGACAGAGACTTGGAATGGGCTCCCTGAGGTCTTTCAGCCTTGCTACAGTTTATTGCAGGTAACCAGCCCATTGCAGTTCCTCAGTCAACTCATTGAGTTGTAACTTAATCCTGGTTAGGTTTCTTGTCTCCATTAATCCTTCAAGGAGGCTGACTTCTCACAGAATGTGACATCTCCCGTGGGTAGAAACTTCCTGGAGAATTTTTTTACACCAATAAGATTAAAAAAAAAAAAAGTTTTTCTTTTTGTAAATACTGATGTCTGTAATAAATTTATTTTATTTAAAACCCAAACACTTGGAGTATATTAACTTAATCTGTAATATAAAATATTAATTTTCAAATAAACGTAATGTAACAACACTCAGGGTTTTTTGTGTTGTATTTGAACCTTCTTCCTAGAGTCATGAATCAAATACTTTTCCAGAAGAGAGGGCATTCCCACTGGCTTCAGTATCAAGTCCTCTGACTCAAGATCAAGGATTGTAATGGATGAGCAAAATAGATGTGTTTCCCTTCAGGGAGGATCCAGTAATTATTCCTGAAGTGAAACTCGCATTGAAGCTTCTTGTAACTCACTTGAATTAGGTGTAAAGGTTAAAACCCTTCATGTTGGTCATGTGTGGTGCTTGTAACAAAGCCTAGCTTGTGGAGGTGCTGAACTTAACATACCTGAGATGGTTTCAGTTTTCTTGGTCTGTAAGACCTTATTTTCATGTGTGTTGCAATATCCTGGGATGCTTTCATTATTTTTATTGAGAAAATTCACTAATTTAGAAAGCCAGGACAAAAGAAATACTGTTATTTGCAAATACAGTATATGGATGAGAAGGCTGTACCCCATATGTGTAGGCCGGGCATATACTCATCAGAACTACAGCCTGGAATTAGTGGAGTAGGGAAGCCTGAGCAAGATAATGATTTAGAAAGGAAGGATGTCATGCATGGCTTAGTGTGGAGAGAAAGTTTTTCTCCTGTCTAGTTGTTCTTCTGGAAGGCCACAGAAGCTGTTGTATGTATCGGCGGAGCTCCAACACTCCGATGTCAGAACAGCTCTGAGAAGCAGGTCTTGGTGCTGGGAGCACCAGTTAAGGCAAAGGACTTGGTGCTCATAACAGGCAACAAAATGTTCAAGAGGTTCATTTCTGTTGGGGACAAAAGGCTTAATTCCCCCAAGCCAGGGAAACACTGTGCTAGGGCTCCTGTATTTCCATCCAGCAGACCACGTGCTGGACCGGTGGTGTGTGAGCTGCACAGTGAAGGCACAGGGACTCCAGTATGACTGAATGTTTCAAACCTGATGTATGTGCCCAGGATGGCAGGACAAAAGTGCTTGTCCTTTGGCAGAACAATCCATCATTGACATACTGACCACACTGCTTCACGTTCGGAGTTCCCAGACAAATGGCCAAAATATTCCTCTGCCTATGTAAAACTTGGAGGGGTAGGGGGATGGCAGGGGAAGGGTATTTTGGTTTTGATATATGGTCACCCTGGTAAAGTGGAATATAAATCTGGTAGCAGGGTGGTGCTGACTGCTGCATCAGCTATGCCCAGCCACTGGGTTCAGTGCCATTGGCAAAGGGACCTTGGAAAGCCTAAAGGGTTGTAATCTCACTTCAGTGGTTTATTTCCCAGGCTGCTGTTTTGCACTTTTCCCTTTTCACTGCAGAAATATCTGTGGTATTTTAAGTCTGTAGGACCCACACCTTGGGAGTGGGAAAATGTATCTACAGGGAGCCCAGACAAGGTCATTTCTTAATGGTGACTTCAGCTGATTTTATCTATGCTTCTTTTGGTAGGGGCCCTAAGAACTGAAGACAGAAGTTTTCACTGCCAAGTAACACTGGGAGAAGGACTGCGTTTGGAACAGACTAGCTGAGGCAGGTTCTGCATCCAACACACTCCAGTCTTCTGTCTGTGACATGACAAATGCTTCTAGCACCATCAGCTGTGTATCAGCTGCATCCTTCACTGCTCAACTTAGAGAATTGTCCATTTTTTCCAGGATATCTTAATGGGATTCTTCTTGTTTCAGATGCCAGGAAAAAAAAGAAAAAGGAAAATTTTCAATTGAAAAGCAAGTATGATTAATAAATAAATGATGGGCACACTGAGTATTAGCCAGCATAGTGTTGCCCTACAATAGGTGAAATATGCACAGTCAAGCTAGGAGCACTCAGTAGTTTTGCACACATTAAATTATTTTTTTCTGCACCACTCAACATAGTCTCATTATGCCCCATTAAACCCTGATAATTAAAACAAAATATATTGGAATTGTTTATCCTGGACTTTGTAAGGAAATGAGGTTCATAATAATGCCAAGGGAAAAAATTTACACTACACCAGAACATGTAATTAGAATAACAATTAAGCAGAAGTATGCTTTTTTTTTTTTTTTTTAATAATAAAGGTACATTTTCTTGTTATCCGTTAACTGAGCTACGTAAAAGTTCCAAAATAAGAAATGGTATACTTTGGAGTCTTCGATTAATCAGAACATCATATGTTTAGGTGGCATATCAAAAAGCAACAGCTAGGGTTTTGGAGGGAATAGGGGTAGTCTTCAGCATGGACCGCCTGGAAAAGGATTGGTGACCCAGATTGTGCATTGGTTATATCATGTTGTATCACAACAGAAACAAGAGAAAGCAAGGCTGGTATTGTGATGAACACTGTACCAAGACCATGGAGGAGCAGACCTGTCCCTGCAGAGGTCTCCTTGTAAAGAGCAGAAGCAAAGAGGAATGACTGCAGAGTCTATATGCAGGATGCCACCAAGAGCATCAACACCCCAGAGACTGGAATTCAGAGGTACACAGAGGAAGAGCCCCACGTTAAAGGACCGAGAACCCTGCAGCATCTCTCCCATGCCTCCAGCTCCAAGCCTCACGGCTGACACAGCTACAGCAGGGATGGGGCTGGCAGAGCCGGCTCAGCCGGTGGCTGGAAGCGGGGTGCCCGATTAGCCGCTCACCTTGGGGCATCTGTACAGCGCTCAGCTCTGCAACTCAAGGTCTGCTGGCTTGGATCTCTGACAGATCATGGGTGTCTGCATCCTCTCCATAGTATGGGATCAGTGTGATCCTCCTCTGGTAAATAACACACATTGCATTTTATACCCATAGGCACATGGAAAGCAGATTTCAGAGACAGAAGGACTCAGACTATGCCTAGGAAGAAATCCAACCCCATGGTACAGCTGTAGGGTTATGCTCAACCCGATAATAAAGAGTTTGGCCCTGATTTGGAGCTAAAGAATTCCAGGTATGTGAGGTATGTGCAGTCACCCTCATTACTGCATAAGGTGGGGAGGGCACTAAACTTGGCCCCGACAACACTGCAGTAGGATGGTAGTGGGATCTGAGTAAATTGTGGTGCAGAGCTAAGTAAAGAACACAAATCCAGAAGAGATCAGATTCCACAGTCTCCTGTTTGTAGAAATGTTTGTTTTCAGGGATTTCTGTGGTGCTCCTGTCACGAGGTATAGATGACAGGAAGGTGCCTCTTGGCCCTGAAGCATGGGGAGGGATATGCTGGGGATGACCTGGGGCAGGTAAGGCAGAAGGGATGGGCTTGGGGAAATTGGTCTGGGATGGTTTCCTTTGTGAGGGGGGAGATAACTTAAATGTGCCTGCCCTGAGGAGGCTGGAGCACAACGGTGCTGTAAGCAGCTGAAAAGCCTCTGCTCTATTCTGTCTGCTCTGCAGGCTTGAAAATGATGTTCAATATGAGGGATCCCCTTAGGAATGCTCTGGGTTGTTTCCAGACTGCCTGGGGTAGTTAGTATGCTTCCTGTTTTCTGTGTAGGAAATGGGGCTTTTATGTGCTTTACTTGAAAGATCCATGGAGGATAGTCTCCTGAAAAGAGAGGAGAAAAGCTGCATGCCTATCACAAATTCCAGGGCTTTCCCACAGATACCGAACCCTACAGATTGTCTCCAGTCCCTTTAAGGTCACAGACATGCAAATATATACATGCAAATGCATGTATGCATGCGGGTTCTTTCTTATGTACACCCATGGACACATGAGTTCATGTCCAGAGGCAGCCTCCCTCCTGATTCATCCCAAACCATCCATAACTGAGGTGGAGTGCTCAGGGTGAATTAGAGAGCATTGCAACATCCATAGCGTGCCTTTCAATGGCTTTGTGTAAAAGTATGTCACACCTAGGCCATTTCTCCCCTTCTGGTGTTGCTGTAGCTCACCTCCAAAGAAAGCAGTTAGCAGGTGCAAATTGACCTTTGGTGAATGAGACATCTGTGCCTTAAAGCATCTAATTAAATGTTTTATTTCTTTCTACTGGGTTTATTGCTAGAAGCTATTCACAGAATAAGAGGGACTGCTAACTTTCTGATGTCACAAAGATGTGTGCAGCTATGGATTCATGCAGATACTAACTGCCCTAATTCAGAGCTAGATCACAGCCTGTCTTGGTTCTGGAAAACAAAAGCTCTAAGTTTTGCCTGTAAGTGGGAAAATGACCGGCTACTGAGAAGTGATTGGCCTTTAACTGAAATCATGATTTGGTGATGCTGTAAATCCAGGCCTCATGACACAAAGCGGAGTTATGGCATAAATCCCAGTACGCTGGTTCAGATCTACTCACAAAAATCTTGTTTGGTTAACTCTCAGGTTAAATGGAGCTGTCAGGCAGCATAAAACTGGTGTGAGTGTACTTAAAAGACAGCATAGATGCTGTACTGTGATCCACATAAGAATCAACTGTTTGTCCATGTCAAATTTTCTGCTGAATGTGCTGAGCCAGTGTTGGTGGCAAGGGAACTGTGTCCTCAAAAGCCATGGACAAAAAAAAATAAGTATAATTTCCCCAAAACATATCTAAAATTCCCTGGGGTTAAATCAAGCTAAACATTGAGTCAGCTTTCCTGACCATGAAAGCCCTGCAAGCCAAAGTGCTGCTGGGAATAAACAGTCAAAGTTTTCAGAAAAGCAGTGATTCCTGGGTCTCAACTGCTACTCCCAGGATTCCCGTTTTGCTGCTGGGGTCCAGGCTGTAAGTGGAAGGTATCAAGGTTTTAGTGGTTCAAAATCAGAATTAGGACAGATGATATTGCAAGAAAAATAATTGAGTGATAGGAGTTAAAACTCTGTTTTGTTGTCTGGAGAGGCAGACATTTGCTGTTAGAGCTAAAACATCATCTCTGTTTAAAAAACCCAACCAAACATAAGCATGTTAGGTAATCCATTCAATATCTAACTTAACCAGATCAATCAATACCTTCTGATAATTGTTTCAGTTTGTTTAGTAAGATTTATGTTTTCTGTACCACCAAAAAAAAAAAAAAAAAAAAAAAAAAGAGGATTATGCACTCTGTTGGGAGACTGGAAGAAGGGGTTTAATTTGACATTGGTAAAATACTCCCATGCTTGATTTACCAAAACTACTCAACAGTAAAATCACAGAAAAAAAAATAGGCTGAAAAGGGCATCTGTATATCACCTTTGTCCAACTTTATGGTCAAAGCAGGATTGACTTCAAAGTCAGAGCAGGGTGCTCAGGACCCTGTCCAGGTGAGTTGTGTATAACTCAAAAGATGGAGATCTGACATCTTTTGGCCCCTGTTCCAGTGCATACCCACTCTCAGCGTATTTCCCTTGACCTTATGACTATGGTCTTCCTAATGCAACTCAAAAGGGGTTAGGAATTAGCCTTCAGCACTGCACAAGTATACCAAGGGCATTTGATCAAGTCCTTATCCACAAGGATCCCCAGGTAACCAAAGGAGTCAGCCCCTGGCCTGTGCCAATATATGGGCTTGTTCTCTCCCAGGAGCAAGGCTACATTTGATGAATTCCACGTGGTTCTTGTTGCTTCCTATCCTGAATAACTTTCCATTTCCTAAATGTGGTATTTAGTTTTAGCACTGGGTTTTGACAGAGTTTTTCTGCTTCTTTTGTAATTAAGATTTTGTCTTGATAAAATATATTTTAAAATCTCACATTTATTTTAAGATTATTACAATTCAAAAGCATTTCTAAATTCTCTAGTGTTTCTCTGGAAATTCACAGTTGCTGAGTGAACGTGTTTACATCTACATATTACCCTGAAAATTTTCCACATGTTGGCTCAACAATTGCATAGATTACAAAATGAAAGTAGTTGATTTATAAGAGTTTATTATAATAAACTCCTGTTTCCAAATACAATTTATAATTATTATTGCAGTAAGAGTCTGTCTAATTCACAAAGGTAAACTGTCACAGGCACTGAATTTTCAGCCCTTGTTTTACAGACTCAAGGCCTGTTACTAACTGTAGCTATTAACTTCTACCAAGATGAAGTTTTGACCAGGACATTGGACTGCTGCTGTCATGTACGTGGGCTGGCCAGTGGCTGAGACCTAGAGAAAATGGGGCTGGGATTCACTTTACCCAACTTTAGATACTGACAACACTGATACCAACATGAGATCAAAGTAATCCCACCCTGAGTGGCTTAGCTAGAGTCCTACAAGAGCCTGGTAGTCTTAGAGTGGGACCACAAAATTAGCTTCCCACTGGCAGAACAGTGATGATAGTCAGTCACCAAGTGACATTTTCAAATTGGCCCGAGAGCTTCAGAAGCCAAAAATTGCTGTGCAGGTGGATGTGAGTCAGAGGCTGCAGCACACTTGCCATTTCCCGCTGCCCACCAGATCCCTCCCTGGAGGCTGCCACCACTGCTGATGTGCTGCGCCTTGGGGTGGGTCCAGGACCACTAAAGTCACCGTCTGGCTCCTCGTATTGGTTTACAAATACAACAGCTCAGAAGCTGTTTCAGAGGCAGCAGTCTTTGGTAAATGGACAGGACAGACTATGGTCACACACCAGGACACCAACTGCTTCTGTGGCTCAACACCCTTCAGCCTCACTGCTTTCCTCCAGCAGGTACTGCACAGGAATGGGCAGAAATATTTTTCCCCATTGCATGAGAATTTTCAGGGTCAAGTGATCAAATCAGCTTTCAAATTTTTGCATGCCAAGAATTCTATAATCCTTTATTCTAATTTAAAAAGCATAATTTTACATTTGTAATTTGAAATTATTTTAGGGTTTTCTTCATTGCAAGTACCTTTTGGACATTTTGAAAATTTGTATTATTTTTCAAACAAAATGTCAAGAGGGCATGTTTTTTGTTTTGTTTTGTTTGTTTTTTTTTTTCTGTGAACAACTTCAGTATTCAAAACTCAACATTTAATCCTTAAAAATAAAATAATTAAAATATTATGAACAGGTTCATTCTCATTCCAGTCAGAAAGAGATACATGTTCTGAGACTTGTGATTCAACTCAAATGCACATATAAATTGTGAATGTAAACTTTGAAGTATAAATGTAACTTGCCCAAGGACAGGCTAAGAAAATAAACCTATTTGAAAAAAAAAAAAAAAAAAAAAGGTTTGCACATTGCAAACCCTAAATGAACTCCAGAGTGGGCCAGCAGAGTTTTCTGCTCCTGTCCAGCCAGATAGCATAAATGAACTGATTAATAGCATGACCATGGCCATTCTCCTGTTGTTCCTTGGATGACAGCTCCTGAGTATATCACTTGCTTCTCAAGCAAGGCCAACCTTAGGTACAAAGAGTCTGTCAGCAGCCCAGAGCCCTGTGCTCCTCAAGACCACCCAATTTTTCCTTCTTCACCACACAGTCATGAGATCAACACTTTGTGGTAACTCCTGTGTGCTATCTCTGCACAGAAGCCCACAAGGTAGATTGTGCCTCTTACTTGACAGGTAAGTGACCTTGCAAGTTTATGATCTGTGATAGTCCATTCCTCTTCCAAGTCTTGTCTCAAGTCTTCCAGACTTATTTCACCAAATGCTCCAAGATGCCTGAGACAATGATAGGACTTGTATTTTAAGGTAAGAAAATGGGACAGAAGGCATAGAGAATGAAGGAGGAAGAACGTTGTGTATCTGGTTTAAGAAAATACGTTGGGAAAAATAAGATTCGTGAAGCTGGAGGTGAAAGTCTGAAAGGGTAGATGGATGATCTCTCAAGTTGAATTTTTTTTAGAATGCTTTAGGACCCTGCCTCTAAATTTTGTGTGGCCTTGCACTGCCTTGTTCTTAAGCCCAAAGAATGAAATGTGATTTCCTCCTTTCCTTCATTTATGTAATACTCAGTTTATTTAAATAGTTCCATCTCACTCTCTGAATCAACAAATCTCTGAACATCAGTGAACACCATTATCAGTGTTTCAGTAATGCCTTTAATTAGCACAGAGCATCCAGATCCTTGGAAATAACTCCAGAGGGATTTGGATGGAGAAATGCCTAGTCCTAGTTTCCCATTGAATCAAATATTAACAGGTGGAGCAGGAATGGTCTTGAACTTAAGCATGGTTAAAAGGGCAGGCTGAAGGACTGAGGAGGTGTCACACATAAACTATGTCACCACCCATCATGAGAAGAAGAAAAAGGGAGAAAGGAGGGGTTTAATCCTTTCTTTGTGCTATTTCACAGAATAAGAACAAGGGTTTGCCTTGTTGATACTAAGGTAAAGATTTGGCTTTATCATACTTGGCTAAGAACAAGACAAATACAGCATCAAAATACCTATCCAAATAGCATAAACATGATGTTGGACCATCGCTGCACTCAGCTAGAGGTCTGAGGCAAGTGTATTCTGTCAGAAAGCCAATTACCCTGTCTTGTTAACACAAGGAGTTGCAGAGAAATAAAGAGACCATATCTCTGGAAAAGGTGAGTTGTTTTCAGGATTTCTAAAGTCACAGACAATAGTTAACATCTTTGAAAAGCAGGTCATTGTTTTAGCGGCTCTAGATGGAACAGGAACCTAAAACTGGGCAGCTATTTTTGAGAATATTATGTTGTTATACTGTTATATTGTTCTATCAGAACAAAGGAGGAATAAGCAATAATACAACTGATGTATATTTCAAGGGCCAGTTCCTGCAGACTTCCAAGCATCTGAAAAATTCCAAATAAACTGGCAAGTCCATAGGAGAATAAGCATCACCCAAAGAAAGCGCAAACCTAAATCTGAGATATCATGTGTCTTTCAATTTTTAACTTTGACTTCCACAGCTCTCGATCTTCTAGTAGCCCTAGTACCTTTTAGGCAATAGGAAATAACTTTTCTGCCTTTCACCAAGGTGAATAATGTTGATCATATAATCCACGTTTATGTGAGAGCAGTTTTCAAAATCATTGGATTCTGATAAGCCAGAGCATCTGCTTCTGGCAAAAGCTTATCTCCAAAGGCAAGGTCAAATATTTAAGGTGTTAACTTACACAGTCCGAGTTTACTTGTCTTTTCTTCAGTAGCTGTCCATTATGGACAACTTGAGTAAATCAATTAGTCTTTCTGTATCTCATTTTCCTACCTTCAAATAATGCTACTACTTTTTCTCACTCTTACAGCTGTTCCCTTGGAAGTCTTTTCTCACAAATCTTGGTTAGAAGACCACATCTGGGAAGAAACACCTTTATATGACATCTTCACTAAAAACCCCAAATCATCCTCCTGAAAACCAGTGTTGTTTTGCCTCAGCAAATCCTGGCATAGTCTCAGCCTGTACACTTAGTCACTTCAAATGGTAAGCAGCACGGGGACTAAGCATAGGTTTGGTAAAGGCACAGCTCCGGGTAAAGAACTGTTGCTACTGAATAAGGCTCCTGGCAGACTGTACAACTAGAGATGCCACAAGGTACCTTCTTGTTATCCATGGAGAGGGAAGGCAAAGTATAGTTTGTGGGCTGACTTTTGCATGTTTGTACAGTCCTGGCCATAGGACTGTAGTCCTGGGCAGCTCTGAAAGGAAACACATAGTTGTCCTACACACAATACTGTATGGAGGATGGGAGAGAAGATACATGTGTATCTACTTGAAGCTTGGTGTGACCTGGGTTGAATGAGTATAATGCTTGTGGGGACATAAACCCAAGAGGTCACGGGATCAGGCCTGACACACTGAATGACTTCTCAGTGGTATGTAATTTAAGACAATATCCTTACCTTCTCATGTACTTCATCTGCCATGTCATGAAATTTCTCTCCAAAGCCATGGTTGTTCAGCCCTGGCCCAGGATTTGATTAGAGATTTTCCTCTATGTTGCATGTTGCCATATCTAATGATCATGTAATTTCAGTCCAGGTAGCAGCTCTCAGAAGAGGGGAAAAAAAAAAAAAAAAAAAAAAAAAAAAAAAAATCCAGTATATGCAGTCCCCATTAGAGGGAAAAAAAAAAAAAAAAAAAAAAAAAGCTTACTTTGATTGTAAGTGGGACCAGGAGCGTAAAAGTTCAATTACCAGAATGCATTTGCTTTGTACATTTTAAACCTGCTGTAGCTAGTATAACCAATACATGAAGTTGGGTCTAATTGCTGCTTTCCAGCTTGACCTAATTGATGCTCTGATTTGCAGTCACCTACCTCTACGAGCCCATGTTTCATTACATTTTACCCTTGCTCCCGAAATCCTAAAACTCCCATGGGGAGAAATAGATTACAGCAATCCAGAGCTTTTGTGTATGAACTGACAGTTCTTTCCCCCCTTTAATTTTCTCCATCTACATGTGAACAATAAAAATACAGTAGATTGACAAAGACTTGTATTAGTAACCCCAAAATACTCCTTATTTAGGCAAGCATAACTCCTTTTAACTCACTATGAGTTTTACTTGAAGTCTGAATGAAAACTGCAGTGGTATAAAATCCACTCAGATATTTTCATAACCTAATTGGGATGCTTATATTACAAAACTGTGTTATTCTCAGTCTCTACTCACAATTACAAAGAAAAAGTTTTTTGCTAAAGAATGTGTCAGTATTTTCCATGGAAAATGATTTAAAGAAATGCTTTTGAAATATGGAAGCCTCACGGTTTTAGCTTTAAATAAGCATTTCAGTCATCATAAAAAAACCCTCTAATGTCTCCTGCAGCTTTGATTTCAAACACGTCACATTCTTCATTAAAGCAATCATTGTTAAAACAGAGGGACATAAAGCAACATAGGATTTATTCCTTCATTAAACTGATGATCCGTATATGAAGCCAATTAACATTATGAGTCTGGTGAACATCAAGTGTAAAGAGGTTACAGAAAATTAAAAGCAGTCACCTTGGTCTTTAGATAAAGAAAGAACACTTTTACATTATAAATTATAAGAGTGTCCAAGCGGGACAAATCGGCAAATTTCGTTAATTGGAAAATACATTTTACTGCACATGAATTAGGGTAAAATAACCTTTTAGCTACTAGCCTTTTTTTGTGGTCAGATATTGAGAATCATGGGAAAGGAAGTGTTTGGACATGGAAAGGCAAGAGAGCCATTTCATCAAACTTGAGCCATTCAGACTTTCTTGTGTATACAAATGTTCCCCTCAAAGCTGAGCACTCTCAAGGAAAATGTCCATTCAGTGACTGTCCTCACCAGTTCAGTCCTGGGTTATATTGCCATGGGAGTAAAATGAGAAGAGGTGTGTTTGTGTGTGCAGCACAGAAACAGTCCTGCTTTAAGACAGGCACAGTCAGCAAAACATCTATCCATAATTATAATTATTTAGACTTTTCCTTGCAGGCCTAGTAACTAATATTGATGTAATAACAGTAACAGTAATATAAAAATACTAATAGCAATAATAGTAATAATAATAATAAAAAATAAATGTATGAGACACTTAAAGACTTTGCATAAAAAGGGATTTTTTTGCTAAAATATTGTAGCTCACCTCAGTATGTTATTTCACGTTACAGCTTGGTTTTATTGCTTGTCTTTGGTAGCTAGGTGAGCGGAACTACTAGAAAAGGCTAGCTATGATCCAAAGCAATTTACTCTTTTCTTCCCTGTGCTCCCAGCTTCACAGGAAAGCATCTGCAGAAGAGGGACACGGAGAGACCCAGAAACAGCCCTGGCATCAGCCCTGCCCCGGGGAAGGGGCTAACCCCGCGCTACACCCCAGCGGGACGGGCCGGACAGTGCGGTGCCGGGCGGTGCGGTGCGGCGCCGGGGGGCGCGGAGCGGTGCGGTGACGGGAGGCGCAGTGTGGTGCGGTGAGGTGCGGGGGGTCGCGGAGCGGTGCCGGGGGGCGCGGAGCGGCGCGGAGCGGTGCCGGGGGGCGCGGAGCGACGGGCGCTCTCCATGGTGCTGAAACGCAACGCGCCGCTGCTGCTGGCCCTGGGCTCCAGCCGCCTGAGGACGGCACCCAAGACTCCGAAGAGCTAACTTTTAATTATGTCAACCCCACGTTTCATGCATTAAAATTAAACAGGCACTGAACTGGTGAGTGGTGGAGGATTATATATTGGTTAGTTATCTCCTTGTTTTGCAGCTGAGAAAGTTGAACCTCACCCGGCTCAGGGTCCTTCTGCTTCTATTTAAAAAGCAGTGACTTGGAGCACTTCCCCGTGCTCCATTTCACCCTCTCTGCCTCTTGCAATACGCTGAACTTGCAGGCTTCAAACTGCTGGGGAAAGTGAGTCTTGGAGCCAAAAGGGCAATGCAGCCCCCTGACTAGAGCAAGGCCTGAGAGCGCCATAATGAAGTTATTATTATTTTATTAGGGGTTCTTATGATAAAACACTCTCTCTCACTCCTTTCTTCCTGACGTCAGAGAAAAAGGAAGAGGCATATCTGTCTCTGAGCAAAAGGATCCTGCAGTACTGGCCCTACGTGGATTTTAAAGCTTGGGATGGAGAAACTGGCAAGGGAGATCCAGACAGCACCTTTGGGTTATGTTCTTCTTTTTAAGGTTAATTGACCTATTTTAAGGAGTGCTGTCAGATTCCGAACGTTGGTCTTGTGTCTTGCACAGTGCTGTAAAAGCTGTCTCAATTCATAGTATACTTTGCTGTTCAGAGACTTGCCTGGATGGTAAGTCAGTATCTGTTGTCAAACAGTGATATCCCTAAAAGCCTTTATGTATGTGTATACATGTAAATATTTATATGTTTGTGTGTATGTATATAAAACCACGTTTGAATACAGCTTTCTAGACTTATCACTAATATGCTAAAATTATAGATGAATAGATAAGATCAGATGAAATCTATTTGGGTCTCAGGTACAATTAATTTTTGCCTTGCTTTGCTAAAATAATGGTTTACAGGACTGAAACATAACTTCAGCTTGAGTATACATTAGGGGCATTTCCACATCTTTGCCTAGTGTGAAAGGCAGATAGAGCAGGTGATATTTCTAAGGCTTATTAGTGTTTATTTAATGAGATCGCATATGTAGACTAACTTTCCAAAGACACCATCTCTTCAGAATCTCTATTTCTGCACCTGTATCATCTGTATCCATCTCCTTTGCTTTGGTATGAACATGCTATGTCTTTAAACTCCCATCAGATCTAAGACAGCCTGTGTAGATTTGCTCGCCCTTCCTGCACAGAACATTACAATGTTTATAAAATATTAAATTTGTGTAGTCTGCCGGAGAAGCAATTGTTCCAAAATAAAATCAGCAGTCTAGACGAAACATAGACACCAGAACTTATCAACAGTTGTCTGACTTACATCTTCTGATGCATCTTGAGTGGGTCATAATACCAACTTTATTTTCAGTGGTGCATAAATTAATTACACGCATTTAATAACCAAAATATCATTATATTCCCCCTTTAATATCATAAAGGCTTTACGCCAGGGAAGCACTTAATGTGCAGGGGGCCATAACAGGCTATTATCCTTGTGTAATGCTATTACAGAACCAATTATGCGCCATTATACTTGCTTTTTTTGCAGTTTATGTGATTTGATCCAATCCCGCGTCCCTGACTTGAAAATTTCATCTGGGTACTTTAAAGTCTAATTTTCACCCGGGCTGAGGCAAGGGCCATCTCTCTCCGCTGAGCCTATGTCTCGGATGCATTTTAAAAGTAATTGCAAAGGGTCCCGCCGCATATCATTTGCAGACGGGAAGCGAGCATAAATCCAGAGACCCCTCGCTGTGAACAAAATCAAACTTTGCCGTGGTACGATCGCTTTGGAAAGGCAAGGCGCGTGCAGAGCGGCCCCCCAAAACCCATCCGGCGGCAATTAGCCGGCGCTTTGTCAGCGCCGGGGTCCAGGCGGCGGGGCAGGGCTCGCCCGGTGCGGCGCGGCACGGCGGGGCACGGCACGGCACGGCACGGCGGGGCACGGCACGGCGCGGCATGGCACGGCGCGGAACGGCACGGCGCGGCGCGGAGGGGCCCCCCCGGCCCCGCAGCCCGGGGCACCCCGGGGCGGTGGGGTGGGGGGAGCCGCCGGGGGCCGCCCAGCCCCGGAGCGCCGACGCTCAGAAAATAATGGGATTTTGTTGCTGCTGTTCACATTCCTGGTGTTCGCTGAGAAATGACGGGTTTTTTCTTTTCATCTTTCTTTTTTTCTTTTCCTCTTTTTTTTTTTTTTTTTTTTTCCCCCTGCTCTGCACACCACGTGGGCCATTTGTAGGGCCCAATAGACCTATCCAAGTTACTCACTGTAGACAGCGCTGGAAATAATCAGATTAAGGCCAATTATGCGTGAGATTATAAAGGCAAGTGCTGAGAGGCAGAGCATGCTGTAGACAGATATAAAGACATCTGGCCACTTCCAGAACTCCACAGAGCCCTTCTGTCTCTGCAGCCAACAACTCACAGCGCCTTATTTCAGTGCAAAATACCCTCAAACCTTACTGGTGATTTTTGCTTCTGTTCGGTTTAGGTATGGATTACTATTTTTATTTGATTTGTGGATATTTTAATATGACTGCATATAAATGTGAATCGGTTTTTTTCTTGCTGAGGACTTTGGTTTCCAACCTGAACACAGCTCCCAGTGTGTTGAATGCTTTAAAAAGAAGACAGCTTTTAGCTTTTATTGCTGTTTCATTGAGGAAGAATAAGTGTAGAATTTTTAAAAACGGTTCGTTCTTAGCTATAGGCATTTTTTTTTCTTTATGTAATTATTTGCTCTGGAAGTTTATAGTTGAGATAATTAGATAGATAGATAGGTGAGTGGATAGATAAATAGATAGGTGGATAGATGGCTAGATGGCTAGATAGATGGCTAGATGGATGGATGGGTGGATGGATGGATGGATGGATGGATGGATGGATGGATGGATAGATAGATAGATAGATAGATAGATAGATAGATAGATAGATAGATAGATAGATAGATAGATAGATAGATAGATAGATAGATAGATAGATAGATGATAGATAGATAGATAGATAGATAGATAGATAGATAGATAGATAGATAGATAGATAGATAGATAATCTGCTATTTGACAGGGAAAATAATTTTTTAAAAAATCAAAGAGAAGCAACGAAGTTTTAGTGATTCTGATTACTGTGCACCTACCACAGAGTTTTCTGCCTTTGGCTTTTTCAGTTCGTTGCACAGGGTTAGACACTACTTTGCTTCCTCTGGGATGGGATCTAGGGTTATCAGTGAGTTTCTCTAGGCGCTTTCTTCTGGCTATTCACCTATCCTTTCCCTCTCTTTCTGTCTTCAGGTCTGAAGGAGACGCCTCGGCGGTGCGTGGCGGTGCCCGGCTGGGGAGCTGGTGCGCGGGGGGTGCGCGGAAGCCCCGCGGCCCGCGGGCTGGCCCCGGCCCCGGCCCCGGCCGCCGTCGGCCTCGCAGCGGCGGGCAGCGGGCGCCCACCCAGCCGCGGGGCCATGTTCTACTTCCACTGCCCGCCGCAGCTAGAGGGTGAGTGTTGTCGCACAGAGACGTGTAAGTACGAGAGCTGAACTTCGAGGCGTGTGCGGGGGTGTGTGCGCTGGGGACGGAGGGAGACACTGTGGTCTGGCATCTCCAAGACTGTCGGGGTACAGATATGTGCTGAGATAAGATGCAAATCTACAGACAGCTAGATATCAAATCGTATTATCTTTTTGCTTGAGAAAACACAACCCTATCCCCCGCTCACCGTGCCCAGCTTTCCCCTCTTGCCACAGAATGGAAAGAAAGATTACATGATTTCTTTTTTTTTTTTTTTTTTTTTTTTTTTTTTTTAATTTGATTCCTGTTGGAAAGGCCTTGTTTTTACACCCCCACCCCCGTCATTTTGCCACCTGCCTCCCCTCTGCGGATAGCGATCCCGCAGTTGAGCCTCAGGCTACGAGAGAGATGCTTTTCTCCCCTCCCAGCACAGATGTTGGTGTCATGGCTGTAATCGGGACACTTTCAGGACGTGGTCACGCCTCCTCCCTCTAGCCAAAGGGACCACATAAATCTTTAATGCTATTTTACAAACATTCTGCGGGAAGATGGAGCACGACTGAAAAAAAAAAAAAAGGCGAAAAATAAATATTAGTGAGGATTTTCTTTGTGTTACTGATCGGAGGGTTTTGTTTAATTTGTTGTTTGTTGGTTTATTTGTTTCCTTTTTAAAGAATATGGCAGCTTTCGGGATTTCCCCCTGTCACCCCCGCATATGCCCAGGGCCCCCTGCACCCGCTCCCTCCGGACAGCGCTCGTAGTGCGAGAGCAGCCCCGAAGCCTCGGCCACGGCCACGCAGCTTCAGCTCCGGGTGGGCTGTCCCGCCGCGCCCGGGCATTGCCGGCGCTCGCCGCGGCTGCACGGCGGAGAAAAGGCGCCAGGACCTGTAAAATCCCCCGCCCCCCCCTCCCCCCCCCTCCCCCCCCGCTCCTTGCCTGGGCATCACCCGGCGAGAGAGGGGCTTTCCCCGCTGCAGCGCTGCCAGGAAGAGGTGGTCTAGCGATTTCATTCTCCTCTGAGGAAGGGTCATCCCCCTCTGTGAGCACGGCTGGCCGAGGGCCAGCGGACCCAAGCTGGTCTGCGCATCGCCGCCTGGAAAATTCTCTCCCCAAAGTTATCTCCGGCCCTGCTGGGGGAGCCGGGGTGAGCAGGACAGGGTCGGGGCCCCTCCTCACCCCGCCAGCCTGCCCCGCCGCCCCCGCCTGTGTCACCGAGAGCTGGGGCGACTTTGCTCGTTAGTTTTTGGCAGACAGCTTTGAAAACGTGCTCGTTTGTTTGTTTCTTCGGTGGCAGTTTGGGGCTGGTTTTTGCGGCCCGAGCCGGGTCCCCGGGGGCTGCAGCCTCTCCCGGCGGGCGGGTGGCCAGTCTGCCCTGCTAAAGGGTGAAAAAAGCGTACAGCAACACAAGTGGGAAAAAAAAAAAAAAATACACTGCCCCCGTCCAAATCAAAAAACCCACCCATCACCAAATTGAAAAAGCGGCAACAGAAAAGCCCTTTTCGGCCAGTGTTTTTGGTGGGTTTGGGCACTCAAGGAGGCCCGGCGGTGCCCGGGGGAAGTGACCGGGCTCTGAGGGTCACCGGGACAGTATTTTATTCTCTGATGAGCATCTCCCGGGGCTGCAGGGAGCTGTCGGTGTGTGCCAGGAGGGGGCTGGGAGCCGCGTTTATCTTCCAAATGATGCTGCGAGATGAGAGGCGACCTCGGGCCCCTGTGCCCTGAGGCGGGGCCGGCCCGGCCCGGGACGCTCCGCCGGGAAGGTTTGCGGGTCAGGTCTGGGAGACCTCAGCAACGCGTCTGTGGCTTTGGGTACTTTTCGGTTCCGTGATGTTTTGGTTTACGTTTTAGTTTGGGTTGGGTTTTTTACCCTGTTTTGTCAGCGAACAGAAAGAGAGCAAAGCATTTCAGCCAGGGCACCGGTGATGTCTAAGTGGGGGAGCCACGAAGGCAGGGGTCTGCTCCACGGGAGGTGGTTTGCATCCCGGCAGGCCGTCTGTTCTCTCTCGGCCTCCGAGAGAAACTCACAGTGACCCAATCTCCCCCTCGAGCCCCTCCGCCGGTGAAGGGCAGGAGCTCCCTCCTCCAGCCCCGATGCCGAGTCCCGGCGGTCCACCCGTGGCCGAGCCCCAGGCGCGCTCCCACCGCCCCCGGTGCTCGGCCCTGTACGAAGTCGTCCGTGATCGTGTTCGTGGGTCGTCTCCAGGGATGAGGGCAAGCACACGGGGGGGTGGCTTGGCCGCTGCTCGGCGGGTGGGGGGGGAGTGCGGGGAGAAAATTACCACCGGCCCCACGCTGCTCCCTCCAGGCACGGGGGCTCCACTTGCTCTCCCGGCAGACGAGCAGGGCTTTCACCAGCTCGAGCTGCCGTCACCACGCTTGGGTCAGAGCCTCGTCTCTTCGTCCATTTAAAACACACATGGCCTTAAAAAGACCCTTTCCCGGGGCGGGCTGCCCCTCACTCGCGGCGGGGTGAGCTCAGGCGGGCAGGACCCCCGGGTGTCGGCAGGACTCCCCAGCCCCGCGGGGTCCCCGCTGTCCGGATCGCTCCCGCGGTGCCTCCCAGGCCGGCCGCGGTGCTCGGGGCTCGGCGCCCCTCGGAGATGGGGCAGCGCTCCCCTCTCGCTCCGTTCCGCTCCACAACGGCTCCCAGCCGCCGGCCCCGCCGGGCTGGCCCCGGCTCCCGGCCCTTCGCCCTCCCGTCCCGGGGGCTGCGGTTCCGCGCCCCGCGGCCCCTAACGCGGCTCTCCTCCCGCAGGCGCGGCACCCTTCGGAGGTCACTCTGCCGGCGACTTCGATGATGGGTTCCTGCGAAGGAAGCAGCGCCGCAACCGCACCACTTTCACCCTGCAGCAGGTAGGAGCCTGCTCCTCTCTGCCCCCTGATCTGCACCTCGATTGTCCCCCCTCCTGCCCCCCCGCCAGTCCCCTGCCTGTCCCCTGCCTGCCCGCCCTGCACCCCCCGGCCCCCTGCCCGGCCCGCCGCCTCGGGCGGCCCCGCTTTCCCCATCCCTCGCAGAAACCTCCCCGGGGCAGCCGGACAGACAACCCCCCGAGAGGGCAGCTCCCCGGCCCGTACCGCGCTCCGAGCCGCCCCGGCCCCTGACAGACCTCTGCTCTCCTCCCCTCCCCCAGCTCGAGGCACTGGAAGCCGTTTTTGCTCAGACCCACTACCCCGATGTGTTCACTAGGGAAGAGCTGGCTATGAAAATCAACCTCACGGAAGCCAGGGTGCAGGTAAACATTCTGGGGAATTATTTAACTCTCGGGTATTCAAAATGACAAACTTTTTTTTTTTTTGACATCATGACTGCAGAGTGCACATTTGGCCAAAGAACGCAAATGAAGACGATCTGTCATTTTCATGATGCACTTTAATAACATCAACATAATGTGGAATATTAGATTAGGTTGATTAATCGGTCATTCATAATTAACTAGTGATAATGTTCTACACTAATTTGTCCGCGTCTCCAAGGTACTAAATTACATCAATGCACATCCATTTCCTTGCTTTTGGAGGGGGTGTGTGTGGAGAAAAGAGCTGAGACGTGATTCTCCAAAGCAACTATGACCACTGTCGAGCAATGGGGTTAGTCAACTGCAGGGAGCCCAGCTGCCAGGAAGAAATCTTTTGCACTTCTTCAACTTTTCTCCCTTTCGCCTTCTTTCTGAACACTTAATTTAGACAGCTAAAGAGCCTGCAGAGCAATTCTCACACTTTTAATATGATCCAATAAATATCATTGGCCACAATTACTCTCTTTCCACCCCCACTCTTTTCTACCCCTTCCTTTCTTGCTTCCTTCTCCCCAGTTTTATCTCTTTTTTTTTTTTTTTTTTTTTTTTTTTTTTTTTTTTTTTAAATCCAGGTGTTTATTTTTCCATATCCAGAGATTAACTTTGGGTGTCTATAAGCTCTACTAAGAACAGCGGTCCTCCAGTTGTCAGAGATGGATCCTTATAACTCTGCAGGCATCCACCACAGAGTTGCAAACCATTTTTTGAACATGATTATGTATTCATTTTATTTATAGGGCTTTTCTGCATGCCGTTTTGGGGGTTTTATTTATTTAATTATTTATTTATTTTATTTAGGTGCTCGGGGTTAAGACTATGCAAAGATCTAATTGTAGGAAATATAATAGCTTGCCTTTTGTTCCCTAGGGTCATGTTAGTATCTCTTAAAACCCAATGGCTGAAGAGAGATAATGGAATTTACCGCAGTAAATTGGGGATTGTAAACAAATTATTTCTCCTATAATCAGATTATGTGATCCTGATTATTAAATCTGAACATGAATCATTGGTCATATGCGGGCAAATTAAACTGATTATTATTTGGAAATGAAAATCCCCTTTTGCCACTGCATTGTAGGTAGTGGCTTAAAAAAAAAAAAATTAAAAAATACCATTTTGGCTATTGGTGCCTAAAGACTGAACGGCAAATTGAGATAAATGGGACAATTATTGAGCATTCAGAAGTGGAAGATCATAACTTCTTCCTGAAAGGTGCAAGGGTGAGATAGGGGTGGTGACAATTAGATTGCTGAGGACTGGTGTTTAGCCTTGTTGTTGGCTATTATGCAAACAGACAATAGATGCAAGCATTTGTTTAGCCTGCTTTCATGCAGGGACATGGTGAAACACAGAGGATGGGAGATATGTTTACATTTATACCCCTTGCTCATTCAAATATGATTAATGTGCTATAAAGCAGAGTCTTAATCGAAGATGATGTTGTCAAACAATAACTAAATAGGGAAATAAACGACTTCATCATGCTCTTTCCTCAGAAGCAGGCGAACTGTCAGTGCAAAGTCATTAAAATATGATAATGAAAAATAGCTCAATTAAATGTTGTTATAGCTGTGACCTTCATTCAATTAAGACACAAGAAAGTGTCTGCATTTTGCTTTGCATTTAACTGCTCTAAATTTAGAATATAGATAAAATCATTATTCAACGTTTGCTGATACATGCAATTAAAAGGCAGCTAACTAAAATGGAGTTGTAGGAGGAGAATAATAATAATAACAATATCGCCTATACTTGAAGTCATGTATTAAAATGTGGATTTCCTGACCTCAAGAGAGGCTTGGCGTTTTCCACACCAGAGAAGGTGCTTTCAGAGCATCAGCTCCAAGGTAAATGGAAAAAAAAAGAAAAAAAGTGTTTGGACTAAAAGTCAGGCAAGGGATAAAATCAAGAACATGAATATTTGTATTGCATTACAGAAAAAATGCTTTGGAAACTGGTGTGTATTAAACTGCAGAATGATCTTCCAAAATTAGTATTTACCATCTTTTGAGTCCTCTAAATTCAGACTGGACAAATACATCAGCGGAATAACAGCAAGTATCAGTCCTCTCCAGGAAATGGGCTGGATAAGATGGCCTAATACATACCTTATAATTTCTGACCTCTTTGATTCTAGCAGCAGCTCACTTAAAGACCTATATATAGTTTTGTCAGGGTGCTTAGATATGTATTAATCTGATATGTATTATATAGGTACATATTAAAGGCCATCCCTACACAAAAGGCTTTTGGATGTGCTAAAACATAGATTTTTTTTTTTTTTAGAATGCCTTTTGATTATCTTTAGACATTCCTGGCTTGTTTTCCAGACTCAGAAATATTCCAAACAACACAAATGTAATCCTAACGCTCAACTAGAATAACAATGGGTACACAAAACAAGAAGAAGTTTTAGCCAAGCTTCTAAATGACTGATTTAATTAAAGTAACAATTTACAATTTCCTTGCTTCACGTTCGGCTAAACATGGTATTCAAGCTTGGATTGCTTTCCTGCTTCAGGTGTGGTTCCAAAATCGAAGAGCTAAATGGAGGAAAACAGAGAGGGGTGCTTCTGACCAAGAGGGCTCTAAGGAGACAATGGCTGAGGTGGCACCTCCTGCAAGGAATTTAAATTCCCCTTCCCCAGCAGATCAAACCAGGAATAAAAAAGAGGGTCTGGAGATCCCGCAGAGGTAAGAGTAATATGTTATCAACTACTTCTTTTTGGGACAAGCATGCATGATATGTATGTGCATACATACAGACCTGCCTGCTGCTAACCCTTGACCTACACAGCATCATCTTCACATAGCCCAAATCATTAGAAGATGAACAGTCTCTCTTGCAACTCACTGGTCCCTGTGAAAATGCAGAGAAGCTGGTGACTGTGGGAGGCTAATGTTACCCGCTTGGTCCCAGCTAGTTGGATGCTGAGACATCAATGTGTTTGTGTGAATGCACAAATGATGTCTTTGGAATCAGCTAGTTCTGTTTTTGTAAGGAAGTTGTTTTCTTTTCTCCACCAGCCTGAGCCGAGCAGTGGGTCCTACAGGACCTTTCTTCCCTTCCTGCCTGCCAGGGACTCTTCTCAACACAGCCACCTATGCACAAGCTTTATCCCATGTTGCCTCCCTAAAAGGTAAGTGACTTTTTTTGACTTTAGGGATAAGCTCAAAGAGCGTCTCTTTCCAGCTAAGCGGCATGGTCCCACTTGAGGCAGTGGGGAAGCCTTTGGGAAATGATGGATCCTTTCTTCCGTTACGACTGGCAGTAATTGCACAGAATGATACTGCAGATACAGGAGTGAGACTCCTGCAATAACTTGTAGCATCACTTGTGACAAAGCTCCTTCATACTCAGACAGTTAGTTTTAGTGAGTGCTGGGTTTGTCTCAAAGAACAAGGCAGGTAGGCTTTTCTTCTTTAGAGTTTTCTTTGCATATGCTTTTTTTTTTAGGAGTCATATTTATACTAATAAATTAGTTATACACATCCTTTTGCATTATACATTACCTGGAAGCACTACTAATGCCTCATCTACTCTGCATGCAGTTTCCTTTGCAGTGCATCTCTGCACAATGCTAGACCTTTCTCTTCTTGAACAGTAGGTCCCCTCTGAGGACTTAAATAAAGCCTGTGAAGGAGGACAGGGGAGGACACAAAGTAATTCCTCATTACCTCAGACTTAGGCTTCAGGAAGGGTATATCCAGTGTTCATATCCATTTCAGTTCCCAAAAAGCAGCAGTATGCGTCTTTTAAAAATAAATCACCAGCTGATCCATTAGCTGTTCCTAGTCTAACAATTTATAAGACTAAGGGTGTAAGCAGGATGAATTCAATTTATAGATTTATAGGAGGTAAAGTCTCATAGCACTGCCAAGCACAAAGTGGCACATACATTTACTCTATGCTCCAGTGTGGTACAACAATTTGTGAGGAAAGTTTCCCAGTTTAAGACTCCCTACTACAAACACAAATGTCCTCTAATACCTCTTACTATGTTGTCTGGCATATCTCCTGCTCTTTGTGAGTATTTCCAGTTAAATCAGCATTGCCAATGTATATTCGTGAAGCAAATGACTGTAACTGCTGAGTTTTGCATTAACTCCTGTGTCCTGCCCCCCTTCCCCCTTTCCTCCTGTCTTTCCAAAAAAGCTGAAGCCAGACACACCATACAGCTACTGCTGTTCTGATAGGTGTGGAACCTGTGATTTTGAATCAAGAAAAGCCATACATGTGTGATGTGAACCCTAAAACTTCAAGGATTACTGTCAGCCTAAACCCTGTAAGTGGGCAGTGGCTGTTGGACTCTCAGTCTCTGCCTTGTGACTGCAAAGACTTGGGGTAGAGAGTTTTGGCTTCTTCCGTTTGGGAGGAAAAGCTTCTCTGGAGTAGATACAAGTAAAATTCCTCAGGCAAAAAGATTGTTCACTGATAAATGTAGTCCTGGCCAGGTTGAAAGGTGTGGAAATGGGGCTGTGTTCAGTGAATTATTTTGGATGGAAGTAAGGGACTTTATTTTTCTTAAAATGTACATTTAAGCATTTTCAAAATTAAATGCATCAATACATTGTTCTCGCTTGTTTCATGTATAAATGTAGATAAATTTTAAGAAAAATAAACCCAATAAACAAAAGCCAAGCAAAATTAAATAAAAATGAATGAAAAATAATGTAATGAGGAGTTTTTTTAGTTTTATTTATTTGGAAGACTTCCAGATATTATTTTCTGTGATTTCACAGCTCAGCCACTAAATTGAGAAATTATTAATTTGCTCTTTTTTGCCTGATAGCAGGTTTACAACCTATGGGCAGGAAAAATCCTATTCCTAAAACTCTTGTAGGGATACTTATTAGATAGTCAGTTGCCCAGGCTAAGAGGCAGTGTCCTTGAAAAATTAGTCCCAAATGTAAATACAGATTTTTTGTAATTTGTATAGGGATGGTCAATTATCAGATGCATGCATATTCTCTTGAATATTGTCAGCTACACATGCAGTTCATTGCTGAAGTGCCCAGTTTATATTTCCTGCCTGACACTAGAAATGTCCAGATATATGCAAGAGGACTGGGATAATGTTGTATATTTTGATTTTAAGAAATCCAGTTACAGATTTGCATATCTGCATATCCACCTACCAGGAGCTTTGTGGAGCTGCCTGTGCCTGTCAACATATTGTTATATTTGCAAGGTCAGCTGAGCTGCTGCTTTGAGGAGATATCTTTTTCTTTTGCAGCTAGATCTCAGTAATGTCAAATTTTGGATTTGAGGTTAAGGGGGAAGGACTTGTTGTTCTATAAGGTGGCAAATTTGATTTATACAAGCAGAGAATAATTGTAGCATATTTCTTGTGGTATTTACATATGGAGTATTGTCGCCTCTTTCCTCTGTTAATTTCCACAAGCTCCTTTCTCCCTGTTTCTCCATTTCACTTGGGCTGGGGTAAGGGCTGTGCAGAGCAGACCCTGAGCTTTAATCTCATTAATTGGCAGTGATGAACAGGGTGATCTCTAGAGATTCTGAGTGGACCAAAAGTATCACAGGCCTGATTCATATTTTGTTTTTCTTTGGTATGGAAACACCAGGTGAATGATGGTTCTTCTAAACCAATGTATTTGAGAGCACAATCAAGCTCACATGTCAGCCTGAAGGAAGAGATAATGGTTGTGGGAAGGAAGGAAAGGACAGGGAGAGACACAGTGTTCACAAAACCTTTATATGCTGTTCTTTGTCTTGCTCAATTCAGTTTGACTCTCCCTTCTCATTTCCCTCTGAGCTATGAGCTAATTTGTACACTTCAGGCATGTCAAAGGACAACTAACCCTACATATAGGTGGGCATTAGTCTGTGTCCTTATATGTCTTAATGAAGTGACCTAGTCCTCTTCCTTGAAAATCTAGTTGCATTTTGCAGCAGAAATGCCAACAGGAGTCCACCACAGTGATTCTGAAGGCATAGGACTTTATGCCACATGTAATCTCATCAAGTCCAGCACAGAGTGTAAAATTACGAGATGTTTGAGTTTTGTATCACTTGGATAAGGAGAAATTCAGCAAGTAGTAAGGTTTTCCAACATTTTGCAAAATTTATTGATGAGTGAAACGATCAAGAGCTCTTCCTGGTATCTCTCTTGTGCCGACCATGCTTTGAAACTGCCAGGAATTCTTTGTGCTTTTGAAAGCAAAATAGTTGCTCCAGAATCAAAGCACCATTTAATTAACAGTGGATGCATGACCCCACTTTTTTCTATGCAAATGTAAAATTAAATGCAGCTCCTCTATCTGGATCCTGTAAGTAGATATATATTCCCACCATTGGGAGAATAAACCTGGCTGGTAAAGGGAAACGTGTTCTTCAGTAAGGCTGTAAAAGCTGCCTGCAGACAAATGGGCACTCTCAGCACATCAGATACTACTGGGAAGTCTAGGTTGTTTTCTTAGTCGTTTGGGGAGACAAGACGTGTTTTGTTGGACTTGTGAGCCAACACTTCATTGGTGTCAGTGAGTAATATTTGACTGCTGCTTTAGAAGGAGACAATTAAAATCAATACAGTGAATAACAAGTGATGATAGTGATGTAACTAATTAATAATTATTTTATGCTCTCAGGGACCATTTTCATTCTGCCACCTGAGAATTCTCTGTCTTCTATAAAGAAACTAATACCTCTCTTTCTCCTTCTCTGACTTTGATTGCTTGGCTCCAGACCCAGATTTCCAAAGCTGCATAAAGTGTCTAAGGCACATGATTCCTGAATCTAATTTGTAGTATAAGTATATAATAGTTGATGATGAAGTTGGTCCAGTAGAGACAAGAAATTTCAGAACAGTCTAGCATGAGGCAGAGACTGAGCCTTCAACTTTGCTTTTGGAAGAACTGTGCAGTGTGCCGTAGACTCGTCTTTTGCTTTGTGTTGCTCTGCAACTCTACAACAGGCAGTGTTCATCTGAACCCCACATGTGCTGCTTCTAGGGAAATGAGGGATATTGTTGGAGCATAAGATTAGGGCTGCTCTGATGAATGAGAATAAAGTTATTCTCCCTAAGCACTATGCTCCATGAACCTTGCTGTCTCTCAAATTTACCTTTTTTTTTTTTTTTCCCTCAAAGGAATGGTATTACCACTGCAAGATGTTCTGTGAAGAAAGCAGGTCAGCTGTGCAATAACAATCAGAACTGTAATTTAGATTACAGACTGTTCCAAAGAAGAGTATATTATCACTGGACAGTTTTTTCATTTTTCTATCAAATATTCTCTATTTAGTAGTACAACAGACCTTTTCCTTTCCTTAGGTGAGTCCTCTCCCCCTCTGAAGTTTAGCACGTTGGAGACTGTACTTAGTAGCAAGCATCTGTTAACTACCATATGACCTCACTACGTACTATTCTTTCAGGAAATACAGTTTCTCATTTGAAAAATTATCATAAGATCATAATTTCTGTGGTATACAGGGTTTCCTACTTCAGGGTTTTAGTACTTCACCACTGGCCATACTCAGGAAGAAGCTTGGCTAACATAGATGAAATTTCTGGTGTTCATTACTCTCTGAAATTGTCCTAATTTGACAACTATGTTACTTCATTGTGGTGGCTTCGACATTTCCATGATCTTCCAAGATGAATCACTTACTGTAAACCATGCATCTGCAGTCCATTTAGTAGATTTAATTGCAGACCTCAAATATGAAGGGAAAATACTTGTTTTATTTATGGGCTGTATAACAAGAGTCATCAGGAGAAGCTAGTGTTCTGTGCAGAGAGAGACCTCAAAGTACCTTCTTAATGGATGACAGCATGAATGCAATTCATTAATGTAGAAGATGTTATTAATGGGTGTAAACAAAAATCTCCGTTTTTTAGCGGAAGTGTTCTACCATTCTGGTGACTGAGGCCAAGAGTGTGTCTGTTGCATTCCACTGAAATTTCCCCAGACCCCATGATGAGTGCAGTGTATGAGGAAAGAAATAATTACACTTGCCAGGGAATTACTTTCATAATTCACCCACAGCTCTGCTCTGTGCAAGTTATAGCTCAGTTGGTTTCACGGCACCTCCACACTACTGATAGAGAAGCAGGACTGCATTATGCACATCAAAGTGAATATTCTATGGCACCTTTGATTAGGCTCTTTTATGGTTTGTTGCTGCTATGGTTGCTGTTGTTCATATTAGGGAGGCTTAATTGCAGTATCCAGGAAAAAATACACAACTAGAACTGCCCATCCATTATTTTTTCAATTTCTATTATGGTAAGATGAAGAGAATTTGCCCGATTCCATTGTGCAATTCCCACTGCCAAGATTGAGAAAGAAGTGTTCAGGGACCTAACTTACCCTTGAACTGGTATTTACTGAATTAAAGCACCACTGCTCACCCTAAGACTGGAGGATGGGAATCAAAACTCTTGGGATCTTTTATTTTCTCTGTCATTCCTGATTATGGACTTACTGACTTTTCTCATGTAATATAGCAAATATATCAAGTGGGTTCTGTTTGGCATTTTCCCTAGTTTACCTGCCACTGTGATTTTAGATAGTTTAAAACATTTCTTCAGTTTACTGCAGATGCAAAGACCTTGAGCAAATTTCTTTGATTCCTATATCACAGGTCCCTGACTAGCACTGCCCTGCCTTGCAGGTAGATTTTTTGGGTCTTTATCACAAATATTCAGGAATATGCAGATACTAGGAGACCTAAGAGCCATGAGAAATGAATGGGTGCTGTCTTGTTCCTTCTGGACAAATCTTTATTATGTTTGTGGACCTTAGCTGGGCAGGGGTTCCTATTGACCCTTCTTAGTGACACACGTCAGCAGGTTTTCAGGTCAGATCATGTTTTTGGTGTGGAAGGGAAGAGTGTTTAATAGTTGATGAGCTGACTATTCCAAGGACTGGTTCTCTTCTCCCAGCTCTTGTGGCCTTTGCTGTCAGCTCTACTGTACAAAAAGGCAAAGTCCTGGCTTCTGAATTATTTTTTTTTTTTTAAATGGTACTAATGGCACAAATAAACGAGGATGAAATCCTCCAGTTCCAGTGTCAAGTTATTTACACAAAAAGGCTCCTGCTAGAGCAACTGAGCCAGATCATGAGCTCTTTGTTGTTTGCATTGGGCATATAGGGTTCACAAGTCAAGGAGATGTGAAATTATAACATTTGGACTCTGCTGTCAGCTCTGAAGTGCTCTTCCAGCCTCTGGGCAGCACAGGGTGCCTTCCACACTTAACCAGCTTAGACACTAGAAGGAGGAACCACCTAGAACAACTTTAACAGCCTCGAGGCTACCCCAAATTATACTGGGGGCATCTGGTGCCTCTCTGTTTCACGATTTAGGATCATGCCTTTCTTGTTCTTCTGACCCTTCTGATTCAGAGCTCAAGAAGGTTTGGATAAAGCCACTTTTGTTTTTCCTGTTTGCGCCTCAGGCTTTAATAGACAGAGTGTTGTCATCACATATGAAGGCCAAGAGGAAGCTCCCTTTGAATCAGCTCTCACTGGTCAATGACACTATGAACTCAAGGTTGTTGTTGGCCTTCCAACCCTTGTGAAAGTGATTTCAGAGTTTATGAGGATTTAGAGCTCAAGCAAATGTATGTGATTACTATCAGAAGAAAACAATAGTTAAATAAAGCATAATATTTTCTCTAAAAACTAAACAGCATACATTGACAGGTGAGGACTTTAAACAGGAGTTTTTCCTCACTTTGCTCCATATCAGGTTGCTGTTCAGCTGTCCACATCAAATGCTGATATGCACAAATACTGGAAGAGGAAAAGAACTGGGGTTTTGCCTTTCAGAAAGGCAATTAAATTCTTTAAACTGTTAAGTTAAAATACAAAATATATATTTTAAATACTTATGTACCAACCAATATGGGCCCTGCTCCCACCCCACTCTTCTTAGCTGAAACTGAACCTTGGAACTGCACAAAAGGTTTCGCAACCAAAATTGTAGATCAAATATCGTTACAGTTGAAATGTGATGTTGGCAGAGACAAGACAGAACTAATTTAATTTTTCCTGTCAGTCTCTGTAGTAGATCAATTAAACTGCCAAGTGGATCAAATATTTCAGACTGTATTTATTACATTAAGTATTTATGTTCAGGCTGAGCATTTAAGGTATGATCTCATATAGGAATACAAGGAGGTTCAGATCAATTCAGCAGAATTTGCTGTAAGTTAATGGAAATCTAATTGTGTATTTTAATTTTGTGTACAGGAGGCAATAAGTTCCTGAAAGAAAGAAATTGGTATCCTGTCCATATTGTAGCAACTTGATCCAAATGCCGTTAAAGTAATATCACTCTGTCATACATGTTAGTGGAGACTGGATCAAGATCTAGGGCTAACGGTTTAAGCTTCACTGATTTGGATGGGACCTAAACTCCTCTAAGGACTTGAAATAAGTAGGAACAATTCCTTCCTTCACCACTGTGGACTCAGGGTTACTGCAATAAGATGTAAATTGATGTCTTCTATATGTGGATGCCTTTTTATTGGTGCAAGTCACATCCCTGTCCATTATGGGATGACTGACAAGCAGATGGAGACCTTGGGCTCCTGGGTCTCCCATCGTTTGTCTTGGCTTTTGTGCCAGCAAATTCCAATAGATTTCACTGGACTGCAGTCACAGCAATTATGTTAGATTCAACCTTCCTTACAACCTAAGTTAAAAAGAAACAGGGTTAAAAACTACTCTCCTGTATTCTAGCTGGACCCTGGAGCAAATGACACTTGTTACTTTACATTTTTTTGGGTGTGAGCTGTTGTTTGCAAATGTTTTAACCTCAGTGAAAATGAAAGGAATGGTTTATGGGTGAATTATTTCTAGACATAGTCTAGTTTCCACCACAGGTAACTGCACCCTCAGGTTGCAGAGCCACTAGGTAATATCAGGTCTAATTATTAAGCAAAGAGCTTAGATTGGTACTGAAGACTGATAAATATTTTATAGCTCTCTAACAATGGAATGAAAATTATTCTTAGGGGATGGAGCTGATTCCTGCTCTTTTGAAAAGGGGAAGACTCTTTTCCACTTCTCCCCACCTCCCACTAAACAGACAATGTCTGTGCTCAGTCCTGTGTTAGGTACCACAGATGGGCTGGTCCTCCCCTCAGCCTGGTAGATGAACAGCCACGTTCAAAAGTCTCACTCAGTTTGCACTAGAAAGCAGACGCACAAAGACAGCTGATGCACAGTCAGGCCTCCGTGCTCCCCCATTTCAGAGATGAACCTTAAGATAGTGGGGTTTAATACTAGAGAAAAAACAGACTTCTGTGTGTCTTCTGCAGCTAAGGACTTGCTGCAAACTGTAGGGACTCTGAAGTGCCAATCTTCCTCTCCTCTCTCTTGTTAAAATAGTGGCCGCCCAGCACCCCAGAAGTGACTGTGGTTCAACAGGGCAAAAAAATGACTTTATGAGAGTGGCTGTTGGTGGCAAAAACTGTAAGATGTGTTACTGAGTGATCTTGTTATAAACTCTCCTTCTGATGTGCTCATAGCAACCACAGAATTCAAGATTGAACTTCCTAGTGCTAAAAGCAAAAAATGGAGGATTTTAGTCAAGTGCTGAAACTTGCTTGTGCAATTCATTTGAATGCCTGGACTCATGGAAATGTTGGTTTGCTGATCTTATGCTCTATCAGAGGAGTATTACAAGGGAAAAGAAGATTTTCCAGTTATATTAATAACCTGTCCCTTGCAGATTCTGGTTTTTAAAATGCAGAGAGTACTTTTTACTGAATGTTACCTGCAAGCTGCTAATCTCTGACAATTACTGTGGAGAAATATTGCAAACATCCTAAAAACAAACAACTGTCTGCCTTCATCCCTAGCAGATGGGTGCTGACCCGTTGCTACCGAGAGCAGAAGTGTAAAAGAAAGACTACCTGCTCCCTGCAGGTTATTAGTTCCATCACTTAGTCATGAGCCATTTAACTCAAATTTTAACTGCAGAAATTAAAGCAAGTCCTTGGCTTAGAAATATCAGAGGAAGACATCGCATTGTGTCAAGATGTATGCAGCCAGGTTGTTTCTTGTTGGGAGACAATGTAACAGCAGAGGACAGGCTTTTGCCAGGGGTGAGGAGGAGGATGTGGAGTTTGTGTGGCCCCTGACACCCCTGGAAAAAGTGGTGCCACTTAAGGTTTCTCACTAGACACTAGCAGCTCAGCCATCCTACCCTTCCTCCACTCCTTAGTCCTGACACGTTCTCCTTCATTCAATAGATGCATCTAAGCTAGTGCCAAGGTGGCTTTTTGGACGGACTGCATGTCCTGCCCAGTGGTCAGCCTGTAATTCCAGGTGTGCTTGTTTGGGATCTGGCCCAAGTCCCAGCGTTATCAAAGATAAACCAGAGGAAGAGCCTGCAGTGGTCCAGCTCAGGAAGGCAGCTGGTGGATTGAGTACTGCCTCTGTCAGTGTGTTGCAAGGGAGCCTTTTGGCTTGAAGGGAGAGGAGTATCCATTTCACCCTCTCTCCAGGGTTTTATTGCCTGACTGGAACAGCCCCTGTGTTTCAGATGACAGGGTAGAGATGGTCTGGCTCATCTCTCCTAATGTGACTCTAAAGGCATGCCAGCAGCAGTAGCTTTAGGTGGCCTTGGCTCACTTCTGGAGGCCATTCTCTTCAAGGTGTCATCCTTAAGCAGCACAGACATTGAGTGGGTGAAGGTAAAACAGACTCTTGCAGGTGGACATGATGCCAATAGTTGGAAGGGGACTGGAGAAAGGAAAGGCCTGTCTCATCTTACCGTGAGATAAGAGGTCATTAGTTTCTGCATAATAACCATAATATTTTCACCTTTCTTTCTGCAGTAATCTTTCAGATATAGATAAGTGATGAGACCCCTCACACTCACCCAACAAGTGCAGCTGCCCAAATTGATCAGGCTTCAGCGTGCAGGGGGAGGATAGGGGACACCTCCATCATGGGGCTGATGGTAGACACAGAGAAGCAGCTTGGTATGAGAGCAAGAGATGAGCTTAGCCCTGCTTGTGGGGAAATCTCATGTGTGATCTAAATTTCACTGCTTGCTTCTGACTCCATTTGCCCTTGCTCACTCTGTTTGTCACCCTGGGTGACTCACAGTGTAAGATCCTTCACAGTGGGCCTCAGCAGAACTGGATCTGGCTTTTCTAGCCCGGATCCAGAGAATACTATGTACCCGCTAAATGTCAATAGGGGAGGGGATTGTTGCCATTTGAGACTCCAACCCCATCTCTGCCCTCTCCAAATTGGCCATGGAAGGAACAGTCAGACAGTCCCCATGACCTTCCCCATCAGTGATGGTGCCTTGTCTCCTTCCTCCCCAGGGAGCCCGCTGTGCTCGTGCTGCGTTCCAGATCCCATGGGCCTCTCCTTCCTGCCCACTTACGGCTGCCAAAGCAACCGCACCGCCAGCGTGGCCGCACTGCGCATGAAGGCCCGGGAGCACTCCGAGGCTGTGCTCCAGTCTGCCAACCTCCTGCCCACCACCAGCAGCAGCCCCACTCCTCCCACCAAACCCAGCCCCGAGGGCAGCCAGGACAAGCAGCCCTCTCCAGCCAAGGAGCACATGGAAGTGGAGAAGAGCGTATGAGACCGGATCGGAGCCAGCCCCTCAGCTCAGGGCAGGGACCTGACGTTGGGTTCTGCTGTGGGGTGAACTAGAGTGTGGCCATGCCCCAGCAGGATTTCGCAGGGCCACCGGTGACCCAGCAAAACTAAGTGGCCTCTTTGGCTGCCTTTCATGCACCCTTGCTTTTCTTGCACCGCTATAGGTCCATTCCCCTGATTTATCAGCACTATCTGTGTTTGGAAACATTTGTGAAACTGTTTTTAGCCCCCCCTCCATG